>NC_081313.1:97818378-98129281 GCF_026419965.1 Kogia breviceps
GAACACAGGCATAAGCCTCATAAGCCTGCTGTTAGAGCCAGTCTCACAGGCTAGTGAGTTAACTAACAGCTGTTACCAGGTCAGTATCTACTGAGACAAACTTTGTTGTCAGTCCTCCATGAAAAACTGGATGACCTTTTTCCTTCCATCTTGTTCTATGTCCTGAAAGCCTGGCTTTGTCTCTAGTGAGAATATTCTTTCTGGTCTCCGCCATCTTAAAGGTGCACTTACCAGGGTGTACCTGGTGCCAGTCAAAAAGACTGGTGTTCTCAGATATGAAATCACAAGCAGCATTCTCTTTGTCATGCTGTGCCTGCTCTCAGGGGAGTTTGTCATAAGGGGTCCCAGTCCAAAAGGGGCCTTTGTCCTCATAATCTTCATTGCTTGTTAGTGCAGAAAAGTCCTATTCCAGTAGTGCCTGCCCGGTGCCATAAATTAGTGGGTTTATGACTGGAGATGCCCTATATTTTTATGGGAAACCAAAGACACCATTTTCACTATGCCATTCTTACCACCTGTAGCAACAAAAGGCTTTTACTTTCATAGACTAACTCTGGGAGTGAACTTTCTGAATCTTGTTAGGGCTATATACACTCTCTTGTGAGACACCTCTTGAATCTTCAGTTAAGCCATACATAATAAAATGCTTATTGGTTTGAGTCACTATTTGAAATTAATACAAGATTCTACTCATCAATGGCCAGATGATGGATCCTTTAAATTGGCTGTATTTAAAAAGAAAAAATATTTTGAGAGCTCTCATCATAAACAGCTGTCATATTGGTACTTATGGGAGAATCAAAAGGAGAAAAAAGGTATAACAACTAGCCTTAAAGAGGCCCTTATTAAACTGAAAGAACAGAAATTAGACTTGAAACAAAAATCCAACATAAATTTCCCTTCTTAAAAACTGTTCCATCTCTGCAGCAATTCTCCAGACCCCCCTACAAACAATCAGGAAATAAATCAGCTGGAGGTCAATATTCAAGGGCTAATAGAAACAACTGTCTGTGTCTTGTAAATGTCTACAAAACCAGAAGTACAACTCTAGAAGCAAGTCAGGGCCTACCTATCTTTACTCTTCCCAAGACCTTACCTATTCCTCTCAAGCTTATAGGCATTATAAAACATCAGAATATTGGAGCAAAATTGTCCTGTACTTAAGAAAAAAATTTTAATAATAATTACCCTAAAACGTATGATAATAGACAAATATACCCCAAAACTCCTAGGAGAAAAGGGGGAATTGAAACAAGCAGGACACTCTGGGGCCCTCCTGGGTACAAAAGCCTTTCCATGTCCCCTCTTTCTTTGATACTGCTCAAGCTTAAGGGGAACAGGTGTTGGACAAGACAGGGAATAACATTTTGGGTTTTTTTTGTTTTGGGGGGTGGTTTTTTGCGGTACGCCGGCCTCTCACTGTTGTGGCCTCTCCCGTTGCGGAGCACAGGCTCCGGACGCACAGGCTCAGCAACCATGGCTCACGGGCCTAGCCGCTCCACGGCATGTGGGATCTTCCCGGACGGGGGCACTGAACCCGTGTCCCCTGCATCGTCAGGCGGACTCCCAACCACTGCGCCACCAGGGAAGCCGGAAATAACATTTTGGATAGAGAGATTAAACATAAACTCGGCAAAGGAACTTCGTTTTAGGGGGACTCAGTTTCAAGACTAAGTACGCTTGGCTCTATTAGTAAATATATCTTGTACTTTATGAAAAGATTGTACTATGAAGTAGCATACGTTTCTAAAAATTAAAACGTATTTGTAAGTTTGCCAAACCACAAAATGTATTCAGTTCACACGTGTTTACTTGTTTATTTTCATTTTAAAAATTAAGATTTCAAAGGATTAATAATTTTAATTAATATATGTGGTTAAAGCTGCCAGATATAATAATAGAAATAGGATGCATTTGGGAGTAAGAAAAGGTATAAGGTACAGAGATATTTTTGTTAAGGAAAAAGAAAGTGATTTTGTCCAAGTGCGATTACTTCTAAATGGGAAAGAAAACAAGAAACTAACTAACATGGACATAGAAAATTATAAAAGGTTTGTAAATAAAGGAATCTTTGGGAAGGAATTTTATATGTGTCTAGGACTGGATAAGACTGGAATGAATTTAATTAAGTAAATGAGTTTTGGTTTTTTTTTTTTTTTTTTTTTTTTTTTTTTGTGGTACGCGGGCCTCTCACTGTTGTGGCCTCTCCCGTTGCGGAGCACAGGCTCCGGATGCGCAGGCTCAGAGGCCATGGCTCACGGGCCCAACCGCTCCGCGGCATGTGGGATCTTCCCGGACCCGGGCACGAACCCGTGTCTCCTGCATCGGCAGGCGGATTCTCAACCACTGTGCCACCAGGGAAGCCCAGAAGTAAATGAGTTTTAATATCAAAAGTAAACTGGTGCAAAATTGGAATTAGGTTTTCTCTCTGTTAAAAAGACAAAGTTTTTTCCCCCCATTGGTCTTCTCTTGATATTAATAAGAGATTAGGAAACGTGTTTCATTACATTTAAGTAATCTGCCTAGGAATAAAATAGATCTTATGTCTCGTCAGAATAATCACTTATGTTCTGTGGTGTCTTTGTCAGGTCTTTGATTACTTAAGTAAACCCAGTCCTCTCAATTTTAAAAGAGCTAAGTTCTGCTCAGAACTATATAACCTTCTAAATTTGCCTATGAAATCTTTAATTCTTATTTTGGTTAAATAGATAACTAAGCATTGTTTCATAGAGACCTATTTAACTAAGCATTTTAAAACATTTTTGATATTTTTGACAAACTTCCCAAAAATCAAATTCTAAATGAAGTCTTTTTGACTTAGAACTAACTCTGGAATATGAAATATTTTATAGGGCCCCTGAAATATCTCAAAAATTTGTTCTCTCTCCTTATAAAAAGAGAGATTAAACTAATTAGGTGTATTTGATATGTTAAATTACATAGGAAGAGTCATCAAATAAAAAGTAACATTAAGCCTTCTTTATGTTGTATCTGTATAGATATGAATTATAAGTGTTCCAAAAATAATGTGAAATTCCTAGAAGTTGTATATGTCCTGGCATAAAATGTCTGTCATCAAAATTGAGACTCACACTAAAGGGACTGAACTTAGGTATCGGTGAAATGCCCTGACTTTCACCAAAGGCAGCAACACCAGAATCTGTGAGGATGGTGACACGTGTGAATGAAGTCCATTCTGCTTCTGAAAAGAAAAAAAAAAATTGACTGCTTATTGCCAAACTTTTGCCATGTTGATATCCTTGTACAGTAGCAACAGTCTGCTCCTGAATCAGAGAAATTAAGATGGGTAAACGATAGCTATAAATTAAACAAAGAGTTGGGTTATGGGTAACCCAAGACAGCCACTTGATTTTTCCCAGCCCCGTGGCAAACCTCATTTTTTTTTCTTGGATTCCTCCCTCACCACAGTTCACTTAAAATGACTCGAATTGTAAATAGACATTGGTAGGAAGATTTCTATAAAATTGCAAGAGCAGGGACTTCCCTGGCAGTCCAGTGGTTAAGATTCTGCGTTTCCACTGCAGGGGGTGCAGGTTCAATCCCTAGTCAGAGAGCTAAGATCCTGCATGTGGCGTGGCAGGAGCCAAAAAAAAGAATGATAATATAAGTAAAAAAAGTTTACACCTAGTGTGTGATAACTTGCAAAAATAATTTTTAAAAAATAAAATTGCAAAAACAGTCTATCATCAATGTCTGACAGGTCAGGTCCATAATCCTGGGAAAAACTATTTTTGTCCCCAGAGACCTCAGACCTCCTTTCTCTGGACACTTTGAACACCTACAGCTGGACTTCATTCGACTTAGTATGCCACTTAGTATGGGTTATCAAAATGTTCTTGTTACTATATGTATGTTTTCCCAATAGCTTGAAGCCTTCCCTCACTACAAGGCTGATGCCCTCACACTGGCAAAGAGACAGTTAAAAAAAAACATGTTTTCCAGTTGAGGTTTTCTGTAATCTCCAGTGATCAAGGTACCCACTTCACTGGGCAAATCATACCAGCCTTAACAAAAGCCTTGCAAACTTCTTGGAATTATCACTGCCCCTGTCACTCTCAATTATCAGGCAAGGACAACAGAACTAATGGAAAAACTGGACTCGAAGAGCAAGAATTCATTACATGGGATTGAATGAACTAATGAATACGGTTACAATTTTTATGACATTTTGTCTAAAATATTACTGATTTTTAAATATTTTGTTTTCCAGATACAAGGAATTATTTTTTTAAAGGTTTATAGCAGTTTGGTAAATTATACCTTTGTAAGCAGAAATGAAACATCTTTTTCCTCTCTACCTGATCAGAATTCAGAAACTCTCAGTGAGTATCCTTATTTTTTGGCAATATAGTTATTTGCATAAGTTCAATAAGAATCTGTTCTCCTTATAACAGAACACAATTGGAAGCATTGATTATATTACCAAGGCTTTGACTAGAAGGGTCTTTTTTTTTGGTCGCACCTTGCTGCTTGCGGGATCTTAGTTCCCCCACCAGGGATCAAACCCATGGCCCTGGCAGTGAGAGCACAGAGTCCTAACCCCTAGACCACCAGGGAATTCCCAAGAATGGTCATATTTGAGAGAGACACATGTAGATTCAGATATGACCAGACAGCTTAAAGGAACTAAGGTTGCCATTATGGAGCCAATAAAGCACCTTGGAAAAACAGCCTAATCCCCTGCTTACAGGGGTCCCAGCAGCCTTACCAGGTGAGTAAGGAAGGTTGCATCCTGGCAGGTGCAGGAAACTTAGGATATCGGGGGGACCTCAGGAAGGGAGGAATTCACCCAAATCTATAGGTATTACAGGCAAGTCTGATAAGCAAGTCTTTGGTGTGGCTTCCTGGCCTCAAAAGGCATTTAAAATTTCAATCCAGAGATTCCTTATAAAAGTTCAAGCAATACAGATTTAAAGGATCCTATATGGTTAGTCACTACTCTTGCTAGACTTATACAAATAATCAGGTCAAGTTTATTAAATCTAGACTTACTTTGCAAACAAATTAGTCTTAATTCGACTATCTTTGTTAGAAATTAGGGTGAGATTTTAGAGAGAATAGTTACGTTTCAATTAAATTATAATATATACTTGTAGATATTAGATTTTTTTGCTATTAACTTTCCTTGAGGTTTTGTAATTTACCTAAAAACTAGACTGAATTTTTTTAGTTTTCTCCAATATCTGGCTACAACTCTCTAAACTAACTTTTCCAATTTCTTCCCATCCTTTAGACTTGGAATCACTGAGACCTAAAACTTTTCCTGAAGCCCTGCAAACTGAAGCTAAACGATTTGATATAAACTTAAGAGAAATTGCCACAACAGCTTATATTTAAATAATCCTTGTGCCTGTTACTGTATGTCACTCAGAAAGTTTACCTGAACACCCAATGACATCATCAGAGACATTTCAAACTGCAAAAGATGCTTGGACACTGATATCTAGAAATCCTCTTGACTGACTGCCCCCTGGGCTAAAAAACTGGTTTATAATCTGCTCCAATTCTTAACCTATGTTTTTCTTTTGTTTCCATAGAAGTGCCTCTTATTAAGTACCCGACTCCTTGCACCATAGACCTAGCTTTGGGAGCCCAGCTGCATCACTGAAACGAGATACAACTGTTTAAATGACCTGTTCTCAGAACTAAGAAACTGGTTCAATGAAATGGAGGACTCTGCTAACCTGTTCTCTCTCTCCACGGTCACCAGCTCAGCTTTGACTATGTGAAACTTCCAGGGAAGTTTCAGAGGAGGGAACTGTTGGGGCCCAAAGTAGGTTGCACAAAGTGTGCCTCAAGGGCATATTGATTATTTTGAATTAAAGTTACTTAAGAAACAGCCAACACAAGAGGGAAACTCTGACCTTCCTGTCTCCCTGAAAGCAGGAAATCAGTGTTTCATGTGAAAGGTGCACCCCTGCATCTGGAGGTAGAAGGACACCCTTGTCGCCAAAGATAAGGAATTCCAGCCTAGAAGCCTGTGTAAACAAACATTGTTACTTCTTTAATTTACTACCTCAAGCCCAAACACTGTTTAAATTCTTCACTAATTGGGCATTCAAAACCTACATTTCATTGTCCTGCCAATTCCTCACAAAGTCACCTAACAAGTATAAAAAATGCCTGCTTTGGCCACTTCCCATGTCTCATTTCATTGTTTCTTTTTCTCTGTTAATCTGTCTGTGTCAACTATATTATTAGTCCAGCCACAAAAATTCAAGAGGGGTAGAGGGGGAAATATCCCCCTCCCCAGCTGGTTCTTTTTTGGCTGGGCCTGAGAATTAAATCGACATAAGACAGATCAAAAGGAGAAAAGAATACAAATTTTTTTAATACAAGCTTTTTGTCACATGAGACCCTTCATAAGGAATAAGATCCAAAGATATTATGACACCAACTTGTTTTTATATTAGGTTGAACAAAGAGGCAGTCGTGGAAAAGTGACTCAACTATGTGGGCAAGCTAAAGGAAGATAGGAATTCTTTTAACAAAGTCTGTTTGGATAGCATTCTCTTGATCTTAACTTCCTGTCCTTGATGATTAGAATGTACCTTCCTTCTGGTATAGGGAGGATATCTTTCACATAGGAATTTCACTTCCTGCTTTTAGGGGAAAAAAAGTAAAGCCAAAGTGGTTTTCTATCTGCAGTATTTCACATGGCTTTAACTTAAAAGAGTCAATATGCCGGAGAGGCATATATTTGGGGGAGCATGTTCTGAACTCATCCCCTTCCTCTATCTTCAAAACCAGTAATGGCAGGTTTTGAGTCTCTTTCATGGTTTGACTCTCTCCTGCCTCTTCTTCCATAGTCACATCTCTCTGACTCATTCTCTGCCTTCCTTTTCCACCTAGATAATCCAGGATAATCTCCCTATTTTAAAGTCAACTGATTAACTGCTTAATTCCATCTGCAACCTTAATTCCCTTTTGCTGTGTAAAGTAACATAGTCTCAGGCATAACACCAGGGAGTGCAGAATTTGAGGGCCAAAATCTTACCTTCCATATCTGCATGTCTAAATCTACTGATGCAATTCATACAAACTTCACATGAAAAAGAAAAAGGAAAAATATATTCCCAAAGTATTACTGATACTTACACCAAGGTGCTGGGATTAGAAGTCTCTGTGTGAGTGTGCTTTTCCTCTATCTTACAAATGTTCTGCACAATGACCATGTAAACCACATTTTTAGAAAGAAGAATTCAGAACATTAACAACTAGATATCAGAATATTAAATGGTATGATTAATGGCAAGTAATATAAAGTGGAAGATGGTTTCTATTCATTCCATTCCTTGTTTTCCTTAGGCTTACCTTTCCTTAAGACTGTATTTTTGGGTCTTTTTTATGTGAATTAGTAGTGAGTCTAGTGATTCTTTTATTTAATGCAAGTTCCCTAAGTACATGTGTCATGATTATTTTGACATAAATTGTTCTTAAGGGACCCAGTTCACGATAGGGAGGTGATTGCGTTTCCCTCACCCCCAAGTCACTGGACCCTTTGCTGCTCCCTCTGACTCCAGTGAATGGGTTGAGATTCTTCTTCTCAGGGTAAGGCCTTCCTTCACAGCTTTGTGCTTTTAACCCAGCTTCTCTCCCAGACCACCTGCACCATGTCTTCAGTAGTTACATCATTGGTATAATGCTTTTCTTTTTCTTTCTTTAATTTTCCTGAATATGACTCTATATAAAAATATGCTTGTTTTTCTGCCTGGTTTTCCTCAAGGATCTACTCTAATTTTTATATTTCCTGACTGTGCAGTTATGCTTTCATATTTTCTAAAATTTCTAGGTTTAATTAACTTGGAAATTTATTATCCTTTATCTACACATACAACTTTGATCCTCTGCTCACAGGATTTTTTTTTAAAGCATTTTGTTTGCTTAGATTTGTTTGTTTTACCAATTAGTTTTGAAGACACTCATTTTTACATTTTGAATTAAATATCCCTGCATAGAGTTAAATAATTAAAATTTATAAATCCAATTCAGATGACTGGCAAATTTTTTAACTTAACTATTTTTATGGCCAAGAATTATCTCTATTATTAGAAACAAGTGAGTTTTAGACCAGGAAGGGAATGTGAAGATCATCTAACATGGTGCTTCTCCAGCCTGTCTTACATGGGAATCAGAGGAAAAGCCCCACCCAAAGCCAATTAAATCAGAACCTGGAAAGAGGGTACCCCAGCAGCTTGAGTTGAAAACCACTGATCCTAAGATCCTGCTTTTTACAGATGAGGAAACTAAGGCCCAAAGTTGGGAAATGGTCAGGTAGAAAATTTAAAACTCCAGACTTCTAACCTAGTGAGTTTTCCCCTGCCCTTGTTGTTCTCAATCTTTGCGGTGTCCGGGAGCAGAATTTGCCACCCTAAAATGTCTCTTTAGCATGCAGATTATTTCAAGCTGAAAAAATGATCAAGGCCCAAAACTCAGGAAGAAACTTTGACTTTCTCCCTAACTGCCTAAAAGAATGTAGGTAGATGACCTGTTCCAGTTATAGATAACTAGGAGACAGGAAAGTCTGTTTGCTAGAATTCCTGTGTCCCATTGACTCTGCATGGCCCAGCAAACATTTGTATGCCAAACATTTGCTTTTCTACCTGGAAGTCAATTTCCTTCTCCCCTTAGAAACCCCAAACCGCCACCTCCAACACGCTCCGTTATGTTCAGCTGAAAATGGTACTTAAGGTGAGGGTTTCAGCCATTTTGGCAGGTTACTCAGTTCCTGAGTCTCTCTCATGTATACGTATACATGTTATTAAACTTTGGTTCGATTTTTCTCCTGTTAATGTGCCCGTGTCAATTCTTAGACCAGCCTGAAGAACCTGGAGGGTAGAGGAAAATCTCTTCCTCCCAGACAGGGATGCTTAGAACCCTCTTTAGAACATTCATAATTACTTGATAAAGCCCAAAGTCTACCTCAAGCCTAATGAAGCAGAATCAGTCACTCCCTAGGTAGTTCAGATGAGCACCAAAGTTGAGAATCATTGCATCTAACCTAAAGTGGTGATTTTTCTCATAGGAAAAGAACAGAATGTAATCATAATTTCTCTCCTCTATCTTTTAAAATTGTCAGTCTATGCTTTTGTTGGCAGATATATATTTTTTAATATACTACAATCCTATTTAAGGGGACATTTTCACCACAACAATAATTTGTTACCGCTGTTGAGGAGGCAGAAACTTTCTCTACCCCTCTTGAGTTCTTGTGACTGGACTAATAATAAAATTGACACAAGATAGGTTAACAGGAGAAAAACAATTTTAATTAAATGCGCATGGAGGTCTCATTGAAAGGTGATCTAGGTAGTGACCAAAGCACACAGCTTTTATACTTTTGAGATGAAGAAAAAATACATTTGTGAGGAATTAAGAGGACAAAGAAACTTGGGCTTTGGGTGCTTAATTAGTGAAGAACCTAAACAGTTTGTCCTTGGGGTAGTAAATTAAAGTAGTAACAATGTTTGTTTATATAGGCTTCTCCCTAAATTCCCTATCTCTGGTGATAAGCCTGTCCTTCTACCTCCAGATGCAGGGAATGCACCTTCCATATGAGAAATTTATTTTCTGCTTTCAGGGACATCCTGAAATGACATCCTGTATGTTAAACAGTCTCTCTAAGGGGATAAAAAAAAATCTCGACCTTGAAATTCCTCGAGGAAAAACACCTCCTGATAGCTTTGAGCTGCAGGGCATCTTGATCTAACAAGTCATCTGTTGGCAATACCTGGAGCCAATAACTAAAAGACATATGCCCCAACCCTAGTTCTCCTTTTAATTTTCTCTGTGTTTTGAATTGAAGTATAGAGGGAAATATGAACTTTGCTTAAAAGCAACCTAGAAAATATGTTTTGCTCTTCATCCTCAAATATCCTTGAGGGAAAATGTTACAAAAGTAATTATTAAATAACTTTAGTTTTCAAAGTTGAAGTTCCAAAACCAGTATATAGAGTCACAATGCTTGAGCAGAGAGAGGGGACAGGTTTTGTTCATCTTCCTTACTCAAAGCAACAACCCTGTATGTGAGCTCCTATAGCAACCTGCTAGGACCTTAAACTCAAGAACTGTGCCTTTCATCACCCTATTCTTGATGTAGTGAGCCCATCCATTAACAAGGAGCTTCAAAATGGTGCTAGAATTCATCCTGAGGTGAAAATGAGAAAGGAAGGGGGCAGGGCACAACCTTTAAAAGAATGACATAGCCAGAGGATACAACATAAACTGGTTAGAATCAAATTGGTCTAAGATGGCGGACAAGCTGACTTCCACTAGACCTTGAGCCTCATTATACGCTCATTTTAACATTAGCATATGCTAAATGACACATCCACAGGCACCATGACAGTTCCGAGGCTGACCATAAAAGGCAATAAAGTGGGCGGTGGCCCAATTCCTGGAAATCCCCACCCCTTCCCCCAAATAGTTGGAATAATCCTCTCACTCATTAGCCTATGAAATTACCCAGCCCTATAGAAACTGACAACCCTGTACCCTGGTGCCTCTCTTGCCTTCTAGGATGGCCCACACTCTGTGGAGTGTGTTTCTCCCATGGCTTCTCTCACCTTCCAAGATGGCCCACACTCTGTCTATGGAGTGTGTATCTCCCTGAATAAACCTTTCACTTTACTATGGCTCACTCTTGAATTCTTTCCTGTGAGAAGCCAAGAACCCACATTTGGCAGCTGACTCACCTGAGACCTGGGAAGTGACCATCCTCTCCAGCCCCGCCTTCTTTCCTGCAACAAAAATATGGAAACACAAATCATCATCATGGGATTATGGAATTCTAGAACCACTGGGCTCTTCAGAGATGACCTTCTATAATCTATTTATTTTATAGCTAAGAAAACTGAGGACCACACATTTTAAGTTACTAATGAAAGACCTGACAGCAAGGCAGTACTAGATAGAGCCAAGTCCTTACTTCCTTTCATGCGTTTTCTTAAAGGTACTGTAGGGGAACAAAATTTGCCACCCCAAGTTGTCTCTTTGGCATGTGGATTATTTCCAAGCTGAAAACAATGAAAACCCAAAAGAATCAGTTAGAAATTTTGACGTTTCCCTTAACTGCCTAAAGAATGCAGAGGACCTATTCCAAGAAGGAAACTACCACTGTAGATAACTATAGTGTGAACTAGGTGTAGTAGATGGGGAGGAACCTAGCAAAGTCGACTTATTAAAATTCCTCTCTGTACTATCATCAGAAGACCACAAATAACAAATGCTGGAGAAAAGGGAACATTTTTACACTGTTGGTGGAAATGTAAATTGGGGCAGCTACCATGGAAAACAGTCTGGAGTTTCCTCAAAAAACTGAAAATAGAACTACCATATGATCCAGCAATTTCACTCCTGGGTATATATCCAAAGAAAAGGAAAACATCAATTTGAAAAGATATATGCACACCAATGCTCATAGCAGCATTATTTACAATTGCCCAAATATGGAAGCAACCTAAGTGACCATCAACAGATGAATGAATAAAGAAGATGTGGTACACACACACACACACACACACACACACACACACGTACACACAGAATACTCTCAGCTATAAAAAAGAATGAAATTTTGCCATTTGCAATACCATGGATGCACTTGGAGGGTATTATGCATAGTGAAACAAGTCAGAGAAAGATAAATAATCTATGATACCACTTACATGTGAAGTCAGAAAAATAAAAAATTAGTGACTATAACAAAAAAGAAACAGACTCAGACATAGAGAACAAACTAGTGGTTATCAGTGGAGAGAGAGAACTGGGGAGGAGCAAGATAAGGGTAGGGGATTAAGAGGTACAAACTATTGATACTATGCATAAAATAAATAAGCTATAAGGATATACTGTACAGCAAAGGGAATATAGCCGATATTTTATAATAACTATAAATAGAGCATAACCTTTAAAATTGTGAATCACTATGCTGTACACCTGAAACCTATACAATATTGTAAATAAACTATATGCCAATATTTTTAAAAAATTAAAACACTTCAAGACCTTAAAAAGCACATACACACACACACACACACACACAAATTGCTCTTTGTGTCGCACTGTCTCTGCCTGGCCCAGCAAATCTTTGGGGGATTAGTGATGGGAGTAACTGAGTGATAATGCTGTCATCAATTGAGATAGGGTAAACCGGGGTGATGAACATGTTTGGAGGAGATGGGTATCAAAACAGGGTGCCAAGAATGCTGTTTTGTCCATGCCATGTTTCAAGTACCAACATTGAAATTAATATAGAAATATCAAGTATAGAGTTGGATATAAGAATCTGGATTATGAGGGAGAAGACAGGGATAGAAATATTAAATATGCTTTTTTTCCTTCCAGTTTTATTGAGATATAATTGACATACAGCACTGTGTAGGTTTAAGGTATAATGATTTGACTTACATCATGAAATGATTATCACAATAAGTTTAGTGAACATTCATCATCTCATATAGATATAAAATTAAAGAAAGAGAGAAAATTATTTTCTTGTGATGAGAACTCAGGATTTATTCTCAACAAATTTCATATACAACATATAGCTGCGTTAATTATATTCATCATGTACTAAATGTGCTTTTGATTTAAAAAAAAAAAACAGATTCAGCTATACCCTAGAAATACCAGGGATTTGTCTGATTTGAGAGGGAACGGCAAATAAAACAAGCCATCACTGTACTATATGTCACTTTTACTATAGCCAGCTCCATAGATCTTTTCCAATCCCTTTGATTATATTATATGTTTTCAAGAGGCCTGGAACATGAAGGTGACCATTGATGCTTCTATATCTATTTTTAGTTTATTGTTCTGGAGTAGGACTGGTAGTGAAAGGAATGGAGAACACATGAACAGGGAAAAATCTGATATTTGTCAAAACAAATGTAAATCATTGAAATAGCATATATATGACTTAACAGAACTAGAATTCTAAAATAAATATCTTTTGAATTTCATTATAATACTAACCTCAAAATTTCTGCAAAGATGAACGTGCTATAGCCTTGCCACTGACATACCCCTTTGAACAGTTCAAATAGAGCAGCATTATATTGAATTCCTTACTGAAGCAGATGATACTATAGCAAAGCCCTGGTGCTATTTCTGAAATTATAACTTACATTTATATAGCACTTTACAATTTATAAAGTCTTTTTACCAACATTATTTCATTTTGCTTTTCCCTACAGCCTCACAAAGTAAATAAGATGTTTACTTTTATTTCTATTTGCCAGATAAGGAAAAATGACAGCCTCTGAAAATGAAATGGTTTGTCTAAATTAAAATGGCCATTTAAAATTTATTTATTTATTTATTTATTTTTGACTGCGTTGGATCTTCGCTGCTGCACACAGGCTTTCTCTAGTTGCCGCAAGCGGGGGCTACTCTTTGTTGAAGTGGGCGGGCTTCTCATTGTGGTGGCTTCTCTTGCTGCGGAGCACAGGCTCTAGACGCGTGGGCTTCAGTAGTTGTGGCACGTGGGCTCAGTAGTTGTGGCGCAGGGGCTTAGCTGCTCTGCAGCATGTGGGATCTTCCCAGACCAGGGATCGAAAAAATAGCTATTTTAAGTGACAAGACTGTGTTCAAAAACCAGATCTTCTAACTCTGAGGCTGTTTCTTTCTGTGATACCATAAAACTTCTTAAATTTTTCCACACTGTTAAGTGGATATTTATTAATCTTTTCCCCAATTTCATAATAAACAAAATTGAGATAACTTAAAGTGAAATGAAAGTCTTTACACCATGAAATTATATCTGAAAGAGCTAAGATTAGAACCTACATTTCCTAAGTTGCTGTTTCTTAACTAATCCATTAAACATTCACTGATGATTCAGCTAAGGATGTTTACCACTGTAAATCATTTATACTACATAAATACCTTGAGCTAAAACCTATGAGCAAAATATACCTGGCATCAATTCTCTTAAGAATGCTTATAATTCAATTTCTTACCACTTTTACTACATTTTTTTCAAGTTTTCAGACATAATTCATGTTTTTAAAACTCTCTTGCAGGAGGAAGTTTAAAAATCACAAAATTGCTGAAGCAGTTGTGGCTGTGGCCAAAAAAAAAAAGAAGAAGTTTAAGAAAAACTAAATGCACAAATAAATGTTAGAATATTAGGTGTTAGGATGCTTGAGTGGACTCATTGTGCAGTCACATATGGGAAATCTGACGTTTTACATGTTCCATTTTGAGACCTGTTATACACAAAGCCCCTATTCAGTGAAAATCACATTATATGGGCATATGATGGATGATTTTTTGTAGTTTATTTTAGAAAAGATGTGAGTACATTTAAGACTAGCCCAGAAAATTGTAAGTTGAAATTTTCTCCTCTAAGTATCATGTTTTTCTTCTAAAATATCCTTTTTTTTTGTACAAAATAATTGTCAAATAATAGCTTTTGAATACAAACTCCAGAATTAGAACTCAATACAGTAATATCTTAGTTGACAAGAATTAATTTTGGTCTGAGACATATGGTTATAGTCACAATGACTTGTTACTTGCCCTGGAAGTACTCCTACACTAAAAACACATACATTGACCCACACCTGTTACATAAAACAGGCCAATAGTTGAAGACCCAAAAAATTCATATTTTTCTATACATATATTTAGCCAAACCAAAATTATTCTAAGACAATATAATCTGATGATGTGAAACATCAGTGGTATATATAATCCAAAATAGTCCATAATTTCCAAAAAGGAATTTAGGACATGCATTTTAGTAAGACATGGATATTTGACATCCTGAGAATTCACAACTCCTTAAAAAGATTAGGTTGTATTATGAATACTGAAGATCTAACTAGACAGGAGCTAGGGTTTTTAAAAAATTTTTTGGCTGCACAGCATGCAGGATCTTAGCTTCTCAATTCCCCAGCCAGGGATCGAACCCATTCCCCCTGCAGTGGAAGAATAGAGTTTTAACCACTGGACCACCAGGGAAGTCCTAAGAGTGAGGTTTTATATTCTGTTTCTTAACTACAATATTTTCAAACCAAAAATCATGATGAATTATCTAAAATAGTCTGAAATCAGTCCTGCTCTAGGTAAACCATGAAGGCTAGCCAACACACTTCTAGCTCTTAACCCAGTTTCCTGCCCCCATATCCCAAAGTCCTCTTCCCAAAGACAGAAACTGTTGATTCCCTGCCTGGCCCCATGCTTTGCAAACAGGGCTGTCTTTCCTTCAGTGGGACAGTTCAAAAGTTCTTTTTTATTATGCTTTTCTGTATTTTCTAAATTCTCTATATAAGCAAGTTTAAAAATCAGTTTTTAAGAAGCAATAAAAATAGTTTTAGGGATTTAAGGATTATGAGTTCAATATGCAAGTGACTCAGTAATAAGTGATACCTGGTCTTGTCCTTTGTTACATCCTAGTTCTGATTCCCAGTAATGATCACCATTCTCAGACCCTAGGCCTTCCTGGTTGGGAACTCTATTTTCTTCCCTCCACTATCACAGAGGGCTTAGAGACCTTCATTGAGCCTGCCTCTTGCCACTCTCATTCCTGAAACCCATTAACTGCTGGCTTATTTCCCTCTTACTGCTTGCTGTAACATCACTTTTCAGGTCACTCCTTTTACATCTGGTTAAGCCTTCCTGATGGTGACTACTTCTCTGGCTCACCACTATTATCTGTTGTCATATCTCCTAGAGATTAAGTTCTGTTAAGTCTTGGGGAGGTAACAAACAGATGGCCCATAGGGAAAATTTGGCCCACTAACAGTTGGTTTGACATTATCAGTATTTGAAATTTTAAAAGGTGAATGTCTTTAGACCAAAAATATGTTCTCCAGTTTGCCACAGTCTCCAGCACTCCCTATTGTATTACATGTGCCCCTTTATTAATTTGCTTAACTGCCTGAGACTTGAAGCCATTTGAGTTAGACCTCTAGAGAGAAAGCCCCTCCAACAACCTTTTTTTTTTTTTAAGATTATTATTGTTTTTTTAAGAGAATCTTTTTTAAAATTTCATTTATTTGGGGCCATGTTGGGTCTTCGTTGCTGTGCACGGGCTTTCTCTAGTTGCGGCAAGTGGGGGCTACTCCTTGTTGCTGTGCATGGGCTTCTTACTGCAGTGGCTTCTCTTGCTGTGGGGAATGGGCTCTAGGTGCACAGGCTTCAGTAGTTGGAATGCACAGGCTCAATAGTTGTGGCTCGTGGGCTCTAGAGCACAAGCACAGTAGCTGTGGTTCAAGGGCTTAGTTGCTCCGTGACATGTGGGAATCTTCCTGGACCAGGGATAGAACCCATATCCCCTGCATTGGCAGGCAGATTCTTAACCACTGCGCCACCAGGGAAGTCCCCCTCCAACAACATAACAGAGCTCTCATCATCATCCCAGCTGGGTTCTATTTACCCAGTACCTCAAAAGAATGTCTAATTCCAAGTCTCAGTTTCTCTTAGTCTTTCTGGCTCCATTGATACAGCAAGTCCATTGTGTGAAATGACAACACCATCTCAGATGCCAAGAAAGTAGGGGATGGAAGGGGTGACATTTGAATGCTACTCTGGAATTACTGACTTGTACTGCAACCCTTGTACTACATCCCTCCAAATTACAGATGCACTCTGAAAAAAATCTAAAAAGGAACTCAGCAGAAGAAGGAAGCAAAGAACAGCCCAGATATCCATGAAAATGAAAATTCTCACTACTGATGTGAGAATTAACCACACTTTCTGGTGAACTAAAAATGACTATCACAAACACAGATGTTCCTTGCTTGGCCTCTCCATGTGTAGTAAGTCAGGGCTCCCTCCAGAAAGTGCCTTCAGACCTATGCCCACATCAGCTAAGTATTCATGCCAGCATTCCATGCAGCATATTAGGAATTTGTGGAATGTTGAAAAGCATTTCATATCCATCTGGGGAAGATATGGAGGGGTAAAGAGTCAGGATAAGTGGAACAAAGAAGGAGAAGTCAGAATGGCATAAGAAACAAGCAAGTCTGAGTGGAAGTAAGGAGGAAAGAAAAAAGGAAGGCAGGGAAGCAGGAAGGCAAATTAACAGTTTATTGAGCATGTACTAGGTAAGTGTGTTCATTCCTTTTATACACATCATATTTAATATTCACACCCCCTTAAGTTCAGATAGTTAAGGACTTACTCAAGGTCACAAAGGCACAAAACAACAAACTTAGACTATAAAGCCAATTCTAACTCAAAAGTCCACTCCCTCTTCATAACACCACAACTCTCTCATTGGTGATTTATTTTAACCAGTGCAGCAAGCAAGTCTTAAAAAACAAAATTCAACTGAGTACATTTGAGGATCTAATTGGCTTTATTAGGCCACTTAGGAATTGAGCAACATTCCATCTAGTAACTGGAAGGGAGCTTGGAGGGGTTGTATAGATGGGGCAAGGAAGCTATTAGCAAAAGAAAGGATTATTTGAGGCCAGGACATCTTTTGGCAGGGAGAAGGGAAAGGTGGAAGAGTTTTATCATGCAAATTGCCTATTTACCCTGGGGTGGGTGGGGGATAAAGAGGGCCCACGTGGCAGATTACTTCATTGGTGCTAACCAGAACATTCCAGACTGGTTGATTCAGCTTACATTTCTGGTGAAGATTGAAAAACTGCAATTAGGTTAGGTATTAAATCTAGCTTTGGTATCATGGGCTTTTGTAAAGTGACGTCATTTGGGGCCTGTGGTTTTTCTCGTTAACAAGAGCTAACTCAATAGTGTTTTGGGAATGGGTTGAAAGATTAGATCAATTTAACTTTCAAAACAATCCTGTGTTGGGGCTTCCGTGGTGGCGCAGTGGTTGAGAGTCCGCCTGCCGATGCAGGGGACACGGGTTCGTGCCCCGGTCCGGGAAGATCCCACGTGCCGTGAGCCATGGCCGCTGAGCCTGCGCGTCCGGAGCCTGTGCTCCGCAACGGGAGAGGCCACAACAGTGAGTGACCTGCGTAGCGCACACACACACACAAAAAAAAAACACCAAAACAATCCTGTGAGGTTTGTATTGTTTTTTTCCTTTTTTCACAGAGTTGGAAACTAAAGGTCAAAGAAGTAAAATAGCATACCAAAAGCCAACCACTTTTGCAAACATCAGCAGTATTACTCGGTGTATGCCTTAGGCAAAAGGGTCCCCCATACTCTGTTCATCTTGCAAAGAGATGAGTTAGGTAGGGCCAGGGTGAAGGGGGATGTATAACAGGACTGTGCTTCAAGAGAGGGACCCACCCCCTGTTGCTCTCTCTTTATAGGGCAAGATGAGAGTGGACTTAGAAGCAAGGGACATAAGTCTGGGCTTGGGCACTGAATGGTCTGAGCTTAGGTGCCATTTGTCTGTGAACACTAGCTGTTAGCTCCTGTGGGAAGTTGGCTTGTTGTGCAACTCTTCCCATGGGGAGAAAGGAAGTCACTGGTGCCACAAGAAGTTGTTTGAGACACAGCCCCTTCCACTGGTGAGGGGAGCAGTGTCCCCTGCCCCAGCTAGTTCATCTAGACAACCCAGAGAGAACTTCTACAGTCATTTATTGGACAATCCAACTTCTCTTTACTCGTTCACCAAAAATAGTGGCAGAACAACGACTTAAATCATGGTCTTTTGTTTTTAGAATCCAGGTAGAAGTTGGAAAGCTAACCCTGGTTGAGTGAAAACAACAGCCAGATCCAATGGCTATGGCAAGCTCAGAACTGTTTCACGACTTATTTGGGATTTCAGGTGTTCAAATGGCAGAAGATAGTCAAATAGATAAATGCCAGCATTCTGGTTCCAAGAGATGGAATCACTCATAACATCCTAGACACAGCTAAGAACTTGAGGAGAAAGACGTCTCCAACTGGGAGAGAAAGGGCACCTCACTGACTGACAAAAGAAGTCATAGGAAACCATTTCCATTAAACTCATTGGTTGAATTAAAGGCCTCATAAATAAGTGTACTCTCTATTCTTCACCACAAAAGTTCTTTTTTTTTTTTTTTTTTTTCCCTGGTACGCGGGCCTCTCACTGTTGTAGCCTCTCCCGTTGCAGAGCACAGGCTCCGGACACACAGGCTCAGCGGCCATGACTCATGGGCCCAGCCTCTCCGTGGCATGTGGGATCTTCCCAGACCGGGGCACGAACCCGTGTCCCCTGCATCGGCAGGTGGACTCTCAACCACCACTGCGCCACCAGGGAAGCCCACACAAAGGTTCTTTATGATAGAATTTTCCGCATAGACAAATATAGAAGATCAAAGGACATTTCTACTTTAAGAGGGTTGGATCTGTCCCACTAATTTATAATATCATTTTTGTTAGTAAAATGAAGTAGACTGTATGTAAGGAGTCCTACTGTGAATATTTTTGTGAATAACTACACCACGATTTTTTTTAAATTTCCAATTAATTTTTAACTAAAATTACTTTTTAATACAGGTTTCCTTATAGTGTGTTTACAGTTTTCTCTATTATATTTTCATTTTATCTCTATAGTAGCTTTAGAGTAAAAGACCTGCATTTTTCTTTATACTCTAAAAGGTTGAGAGATGTTTTGTTATATCATGTGATAAACCGTACTTATTAAGCAAGTACTGGTCTGAGAATGCACCTGTGTTTATTCCTTTCTATTCTAAAACTGAACCAGAGATGACGGGCAAAAAATAAGAGGTTTTCTTTTTTTAATGAAGCTTTTTTTTTTTTTTTTAATAAGTAGCTCATTGATGAAGTGATATTACCTCCTTTCTGTCTGAGATCAAAATCAGGGCTTCAGAGAACAAATTGGTGGTTACCAGTGGGGAGAGGGAAGCGGAGAGGGGCAATCAATATAGGGGTAGGGGATTAATTATTACAAACTATTCTGTGTAAAATAAGCTACAAGGATATATTGTACAACAGAGGGAATATAGCCAATATTTTATAATAACTATAAATGGAGTATAACCTTTAAAAATTGTGAATCATTGTATTGTACACCTATAACTTATATAATGTTGTACATCAACGATACTTCGATAAAAACAATTTTAAATCAGGGCTTCAGTGTTCATTTACTCTTATATTTGCTCCTTGGAGGCATGGATCTGCGGGTCAAATGACATCTTGCTAAAGTACATGATTCACGAAAGTCATTTAAAGATAGAACATTTACCTTGTAAATAGATTTATTTTTTCTCTCTCTTCCTGTCTTTTATTTCCTTCCTCTTCCTTCTTTGCTTCCTTCCTTTCCCCCCTTTCTTTAGCCTATAAGT
The DNA here is from genome assembly GCF_026419965.1 of Kogia breviceps. Classification (NCBI taxonomy): domain Eukaryota; kingdom Metazoa; phylum Chordata; class Mammalia; order Artiodactyla; family Physeteridae; genus Kogia; species Kogia breviceps. The sequence continues at coordinate 97,838,604 of NC_081313.1, forward strand.
TAACTCTAAAATAAACCTAATATTAATAATAAAATTCTATTTTATGATAAAAAGGAAGAACTGAGAATTTAAATATAAATATGAGAAAGTAACATTTTTCTTGATGATATTTTACTTTCTGCATACAGTTTACTATATTGTTAATATAATAGTGTGCTTTGAACCTGTATATTGGTAGTTTTTGCGAGACCATTTCTTGGTACTTGGGTCAGTGGGTAGGTGGGTACGGTGTGTCTTAGACTTAGCTTCCCCAAAGCATAGCCTGAAACCAAGATTTGAGTGCAGGTAGTTTACTTCGGAGGCGAATCTCAGAAGCAGCAGTAGATGAATGGGGAAGTGAGACAGGGAAAGGAAAAAAGAGCAGCAAAAATTATTATTATTAAGCAGATTACAGTTGTGGGCAACTGAGACTCAATCCTGCTGGATAACTCTGGCAAATAGGTAGAAATTGCTATTGAGTCATACCACCAAGAGCTAGGGCTCTCCCTGAGGGAGCAATAAGATATAAACATGGAATGAGGGAAGATAAGAAAGATCAGGTGACATTTGATTTGAACTATTAGTATTAGTAGAAACTCAATTTTTAGAAAGCATATATAGGTGTGTGTGTGTGTGTGTGCACATATATACACACACACACACACACACATCCACACAGAGTGATGGCATATCTAGTGGGAGAGTGAGGTTTTATCTATGGATTGACTGAACATTTTAAAGGAAAGAACCCATACCTGAGGGAGCTAAGACAGGTGGTAGTGATCTGAAATGATGTGAGAAATTCCCAAGGGGGAAACCCAGAGGGAAAGAGTTTTCTCTTTCTTTTTGGACAATATCCTTCTAGATCTCTTCTCTGCTATAAACTGGACATATTTTGCATCTTATTCAATAGGAAACTTGCCTAAGTCACTTTTCCCTTAATCAGCTCAAGAAAACAGAATAACATTTACCATAAAATAAGCTTTTCTTCATTTTTATAAAATAAACATAAGGGACTAAGTATGCAAACTCAATATTTGATAAATAAGAGGGTTGTAGAAGTAAGAGGAGTAGCATTAAGTAGAAGATTTGATGTTTTGTTTAAAAAACAGAGTGAGGTCAGCTGATTCACAGTGGCAGATAAGGTAATTCTTTTGGATCTTTTTGCTGAGGACAGCTATACCTCTGCAATAAATATAAAACATCTGCTCATGGACATCAGTGAGCTAACAAGTCAATAAAGAGGTACTGGGTCAAGACACAGGCTAGGACAGAACAACAGAAAATGAACCTGGTATTTGGGAACACTTCTATTCTGGGTATGTTTATCAGTTACTGAAAGAAGTTACTAAGAGTCTGAATATATTGATGTTCATAAATATATACTTGCTCTCCTTTCTCCTCTTACCTTCCTTAAAATACATTAAAATTATATAAATTAATAATTATAACAATGAATTGTTGGGTTTTTTGACATTTATAGATATATAGATGAAATATGTATAACAATAATAACACAAAAACGGGGAAAGGGAATAAATCTATAAAGGAGTAATGTTTCTACATCTCACTGCAATTAAGTTAGTATACTTCTGAAGCTGATTGATGCTGATAAATAAAGAGGTATATGGTAAGCCCTAGAGTAATCACTAAGGAAACAAGCACAAAAATAGTGGAAAAAATCATTAATGAAGTTAAAATGCTATATTACAAAATATTCACTTAATGAAAAGAAAGCAGTAAGGAGAAATGGAGGAACAAAACAACATGATATATAGAAAACAAAAAAGCAAATGGCAGATGTAAATCCAACTATACCAATAATGGCATAAATGTGAATGGATTAAATCTAATCAAAGGTAGAGTGTCAAACTGGATTTTTAAAAAAACAAGATCCAGTTACATGATGACTACAGGAGATACATTCAAATATACAAAGCAGATTGAAAGTAAAAGGATAGCAAAAGCTAAATCATTTAAACATTTTCTCCTATGTTCAAAGCGATTCTCAAAACCCATCCCAGGTCCCTGAAAAAAATCTGGAACAGGGACTTCCCTGGTGGCACAGTGGTTGGGAATCTTCCTGGCAATGCAAGGGACACAGGTTCGAGCCCTGGTCTAGGAGGATCCCACATGCTGCGGAGCAGCTAAGCCCAGTGCACTACAACTACTGAGCCCACGCACAGCAACTACTGAAGCCCGCGAGCCTAGAGCCTGTGCTCCACAACAAGAGAAGCCACCACAATGAGAAGCCCTCACACTGCAACGAAGGGTAGCCCCCACTCACCACAACTAGAGGAAGCCTATGCACAGCAACGAAGACCCAACACAGCCAAAAAATAAATACATACATAAATAAATAATTTTTAAAAAATTTGGAACAAATACCTTTTGCCTATGGAAATTCTGATCATTCTTCAAAGTTCAGTTCAAGTTCACCCTCCTCTGTAAAGACTTTCCTGACCATTCACAGAGCCTTCTTCCACATTTATGAACACCTCCAGTCAATATTGTTTATACCATTTTTAGTAAAGAGTATTTCCAATGAATATATTAGGATCTAAAAACAAACAAACCAAATTAACTTCCTTGATTTTTCCTGGGGCTCTGCCCAGATCTCAGATCACTCTTTGCTGGTTCTGTATACCAGCCCCCCTTCCCCTTCCACAAGGCTTTCAACTGGCCAGCACCTGCAGCACCTTTACTTCAATTTATACTACTGGGCCTTAAGTGACTTCCCCTTTTGTATACAAATTGAAAAATTATTTCTTTGGGGACATATAACAAGGCCTATTAAGCTTTATACATATCATACTAGTTTATTCTGAGTAGTTCACTACCTCAATTTATTGTAAGTACTTAAGGTAAACTTAGTAGTATTATGTCTATGAGTATATATATGTGATTTGAGATTTTTTTGGTCTTGGTAAGAAAGAATGATCAGACAGTGCAGTAGATACTTCAGTGTATCACCCAGATCTCCCCTTCAGGACCAAGGCACTCATTTTCCCAACTGCCAGTGTGAGTCCTTACTGGGAATCGTCCTCAGCTGAACAGACCTGCCTTGCTCAAGGTTAGACACCCTTCTTAGGTGTCCATATGGGGATAAAAAGGCCCAGGCCCCAAACTCAGTTTAGTACAACTCAGAAGAACCATCCCAGACCCATTTTTCCGTAAATTCCATAGGAGACTTCTGTTGCAACTACACTGAAGTTCACCTTTTCTCACTGCCCAATCCTGCTCCAGTGTTTTTCCCAAGATCATTCCTGATAGACCTCTTAAACGAAAATCTTTGTCTCAGAGTCTCCCAAAGAACTGTCCTAAAACAAAGTCATGCTTGGCATATGTATCAGTTTCCTAGGGCTGCCATAACAAAGTACCATAAATTGAGTGCCTAAAACAACAGAAATTTATGATATCACAGTTATGGAGCTAGAAGTCTGAGATCGAGGCATTGGCAGCGCCGTGCTCCCTCTAAAAGCACTAGGGAAAGATCTGTTCCAGGTCTTTCTCCTAGCTTCCAGTGGTTCTCTGTGGTAGCGTAACTCCAGTCTTCCCCTGGCATTCTCTCTGTGTCTCAGTCTCTATGTCCAAATTTCCCCTTTTTATAAGGCCACAATTATAATGGATTAGCGGTCACCCTAATGAGTTCATCTTAACTTGCTGCTCATCTGCAAAGACCCTATTTCCAAATAAAAGCATGTTCACAGATACTAGGGGTTAAGATTTCAACACTTTTCGGGGAAAATAAAATTCAACCTATAGCAGCATATTACAAGAATCAACATATAAAACATCCCCTTTATTTCAAAGGGCCTTTTTTAAAATTTAAATTTATTTAATTATGTATTTATTTTTGGCTGCATTGGGTCTTCGTTGCTGTGCGGGCTTTCTCTAGTTGTGGAGAGAGGGGCCTACTCTTCGTTGCAGTGCAAGGGCTTCTCATTGTGGTGGCTTCTCTCGTGGAACCGCAATAAATAAATAAATAAATAAGACTCTCTAACATTGTAATTTGCCACCACCTTTTATACGTGCATTCAAGCATTTCATAGCACTTTATGGTACATTTATAGTGACATTTCCTAAATGAGAAAAGGAGATGAGCCAAATGACTTATACCAGACTCTTCATGAGTCAGAGGTGGAACTGTTCCATTGAGTCATTAACTGTCAGTCCTAAAGTAATTTTCAGGATAATTACTTAAACATCAATCATCTGAAATCAAAGTAAGGAAATAAAATAAAAGCCATTTTCCTACTAGTTTTCAACAGTAGGTTGTATGAGAACAAATTTGGGGGATTCAAATATCTAAAGATACCACTAAACTGAAATACAAAGACAGTGTTCTCACTTAAAAAAAATTTTATACTAATATCTGTTGCATTTATGCTAACGTTAGGGACAAATACCCTAATCCACTTGGAGCTTAAATCCTACCCTAAGACCCTTTTTTCTATTATTGTGCCTATATAGGAAGTACCTTAGACAAGTCAATAGCTGTCTATTAATTCTGTCATTACTCTCTCAGTATCCTAGCTTCTGAGATAACCACCTTATAAGTAATGTAACAAACAATGTTGTATCAGAAAACATAATTCTGAAATTTTTGAATGCCATAAACCAAGAGTATCTGACCGCAGAGTTCTCACTGCTCCTTCCTTTAGTGATGAAGATTCTTATGAGCATATACACCAGAAATAAAACATCGATGTTTTGTATACAATTCTGAATTCTTATTAAAATTAGTTCTCACTTAGACCTCAAAATAGTCTGGGCCCAAGTAAGCTTCTTTTCAACCTACCATGTACAAGCCTGTGCATGTAAGAAACTGTATTTCAGGTAAAATCCATTTAAAGCTGTATGGTTTTTTAAATGAGTATTAAGCAGAAAAATACTCAACCTGAAGCACACTGGGAAAAACTATATTAACACAGATGATCCAGTAATTCTGGAACTGCTTGACATTGTCACAGGAGTCTCTAACCTTGTTGGTGGAAGCCTTGAGGGCAATGAGAATTGTTGTGTCAAGCAAACAGCAGACTCTAAGCAAATTCCTGGTTGCCTAGTTACAGTACTTGATGATGAAAAAATAAAAACACTATTCCTATCAGTTAGTACATGTTCTGTTAGTATAAATTTATGGTGACATAACTAATAAAATGCTGGGACCTTACCCAAAGTGTGTATATAGTTTTGAATAATATAAGACCTTGTTGAATCCTAGGGAAGTAGGAATAACACCAAGAAATACCCCAAAACCCCCATTAGAAAGTCATCTTATCACGAACTCATAGGATGTACGCTGAGGAGAATACTTTGCCTTATGTCTTCATTATAACACTCTTCCCAGGGCCCCAAACTGAGGACTCCTTTATGGGTGGGACCATGCACCTTCCTTCACAATCAGCTCAAAAATAATTTCCTCTGGTGGAGCCCAACACAGACTTGTGTCATCAAAGAAAGTCCAATTTCACTAAATATCTGTTTAACTCAAGTTTCTGTTTAATGAACCAATTCCCATATCCAAGCAAATGACCCATTAATAGTAAGGCAGGGGATATAGTTCAATAAATTGCATTGACTGGAAAACTCCATATAGAAATGCTGTTCCCAAACATAGGTATATCCAACCTGACTATTTTAGAATTAATTCTTTATGCTGTAACTGTTTTTGCATGTTGGAACTTTGATGGTCTACCGAAGAGAGAAGAAGGACAGGGAAGTGAGGCAAACATGGAGAAACCCACTGGAGCAGCTCTAAAAAAGTGCAAAACTCAAATGCTGGCAGGATAGAGGAGGTAGGCTAAGGACAAATTTACTGCTAAAAACACACAGAAAGAGGTAGAAATAAAACAGGGGCACTTCGGTATTGGATTTGAAGCCTAACTTGACATTCTCCCACATGATGAGATTCAATAACAACAACAACAAAGAATTCTCTAGTATGAAAGTTATCCGCGTAACTGACAGACAAACCCAAGAAAAGACGCTAGTTTACTATTTTTTTAAAAGATCCATCTAGACTCTGTAACACTTGGTTTTCTTTAAAACATTCTTTAAATTAACCCCAGCAATTGTGACATTCTACCAAGTTTATCAAGTGGGAGTTGAATTAAACTGAATGTTTTCATTTTGTGAATCAATTTATAGCAAATGGCCAGCAGGGAGAAACATTACTACTTGATGTTTAGAGGCTGAGCTGAACAGGTGCTTAGGTTAAATGAGATGTGTCAAAAATCAGTATGCGAATATGTCTGGAAGAGTACCCAAAACACAGTGGTTACCTTCAGGAACTGGGTGGCTGGGAGACGAGGGCAGGAGAGAGACATCTTACTGTATACCCTTTTGTATCTTTTAAATTTTAAATCATGTGACTGTACTGTCTATTCAAAGAAGGAAATACAATATTTTAAAAGTTAAATTAATGTGTTTCCCTTAAAATATTAAGAAGACCAATGACAACATAATCTCTTAGGAAAATTGTATTCTTGAAACAGTAAAATATACAGCAATTGCCATTCTATCCCTCAGGTTAATGAGCTGTGCTATCTTGCAATCATAAAGAATGCATTCAATCAAGTGTCTTCTGGTGTCAAAGAGCGGTACTCCTAAAAGCCATTTAAACAATTGTATGTGTTGTTATACATTATTTAATATACCTTTAGGGCAAAAAATGAATGTGATTCCAAACTAATACTATTAGCTCCTACAGATAAAAGAGAAAGAGTATAGAGGGAAAGCAATGTTAGGTTTCTTTTTCTTTTCTCATCTTGGAAGATTTTATTGATCCCAGGGCTGACAGAAACATAAATCAAACTTCGAAGGAGGATGGATAAGACCATAAATGATAGACCTGTGAATTATTCAGTGTAAATTATTTAAAATCCTATAATAAAAATTTTTCTAATTAACTATATTATTACTGCTGATGGGTATTAAAATTACTGAATCCATTCATGACAACAAAGAAAAGCTCTTGGAATTACTTCTCTTTAAGGCTAGAATCATCAAGAAATTGGAGAGAGATAGAAAAGAGCAGCCAACAGAATGTTATACAGAAGATGGGAGAGCGTAATGACGATAGTGTTTTCCTAGACCCACTTCTCTGACTCTAGCTCTATACTTGTACCCCTTCCTTCCTTCCCTCCCTCTTTCCCCCCTTCCCTCCTTTCCTCCTTCCTCCCAACAAGACATTATCCCAGGCAACAGGAATTCTAAGAGGTATCTCTTCGATTTGTACACTAACAATAAAAAAAATCACATATAGCCAATAAATGACAAATGCCATAAACAGAGCTATGAACATACAGGAAGGTGCAGATTCTGGTGTATTCTGACCTGGCCACATTCTAGCACCATATGAATACCAGTTTTGCCACAACAACATTTTTGCAAATGAAGATAAAGTTTGGATTAAGAGCTGTGATAAGGGAAAGAGAATTTAATAAACCTACTGAAAGTATATGAATAGGTACACTCAATTCTGCTTCCTCTTGGCAATTATAGGCAAATATATTTTTGCTGAAAGTTTGTGTTAATTTATTATTACAATTTTTTAAGTGTTTATTTAAATGATCAATGGCAGTGCTTTGAATATCTGAAAGCAACTCATAATGTAAAACTACGATTTTGCATTGGAATGCATTTGAGGAAGAGTGGAGGTAAAGGTTTACCTTTCTTGTGACGTTTTGCTTGAGCTAATGTTAAAATTAATTTTAGTCTATTAGGACAGTAATGAGCTTTAAGCAGAGTAAACTGGATGAGGGAAAATGGTAACTAAAATTTTGTCAGAGATCGTCCACAGAGAAGGTAATCCAAACTTCAATATACATGCAAGCCATTTAAATCCAAGGAAATACTGTCTGATTCTTTTCCTATTACTCTTTTTTTTTTTTTTTTTTGTGGTATGCGGGCCTCTCACTGTTGTGGCCTCTCCCGCTGCGGAGCACAGGCTCCGGACGCACAGGCTCAGCGGCCATGGCTCACGGGCCCAGCCTCTCCGCGGCATGTGGGATCTTCCCGGACCGGGGCACGAACCCGTATCCCCTGCATCGGCAGGCGGATTCTCAACCACTGCGCCACCAGGGAAGCCCCCTATTACTCTTTAAAAATGTTTCTCCAAACTCTTCATACATGCTTTTCAGCTAATGCCAACTGGCTATGGCTTCTTTTAGCTGCTTCTAACAGATTCAGTTCAAGACTAGATTAGATACTGCAAGGCTTAGTGATGGCATAAACAATCTCCCTCAGCTAAACTGACCTGAAATAGTAAGGTAAGTAAAGCAAAAAAGACTGAGATGCGAGGTTCATAGAGGAAAGGAAAACATTCAGTGTACTCAGAGGGCATTCATTTAATAGTATTTATATACATGTCTACCCTGGCCCAGACATAGGATTGTTCTCAAATTGTTTCTATATGTCTAAATCTACAATGAGAAGCCCCACTTCTGAACACATTTAAATTGTGATAATCATGGTTAAAACTAGGAATATCAGAAGGGGCTTATATGCATTATTATTTTATTTAAAACAGCAATAACCAACACAAACATTTATTATAAATCACATATTAAGTATTTACTGTTTGTCAAAACTATGCTAATCACTTTACTTTCATTTTCTCATCTAAACCCCACAACAACTCTGTGAAGAAGGTACTATTTTTAACCATTTTACAGATGGGAAAATCAAGGTAACTGACACCCAGTAAGTGCCATGACTGACTTAAAAGCCCACACACATCCTCTGTGCTATATTAACTTGGAATTTTAGCAATGAGGAGCAAAGAACTGGTGTTATTTATGTCCCTACGAAGTGATTCACATCGGTATCTTGATGGCAACTGCTCATATACATTATTTCAATTTAAGACAACTTCATCCTCTAATTTTACCTTTTAGGTGAACAACATTCCAGTTAGGCATACAGTTTTGGCTGTAAAACTAATTTGCCAATGTTAATAGAGCCTTTAGTATGGTCCAGGTGCTGGTCTGAGGTAGGTGTTATTTTTGTCAACCCTACTAAAGCCCTAAGGGGTTTAGTTTAGTTTTTATTTTTTATTTTTATTTTTTTTTGCGGTACGCGGGCCTCTCACTGCTGTAGCCTCTCCCGTTGCGGAGCACAGGCTCCGGACGCGCAGGCTCAGCGGCCATGGCTCACCGGCCCAGCCGCTCCGCGGCACGTGGGATCTTCCCCGACCGAGGCACGAAACTGTGTCCCCTGCGTCGGCAGGCGGATTCTCAATCACTGCGCCACCAGGGAAGCCCAGGGGTTTACTTTATACTGCTAGTGAACATGAGAACTGGGATTCAAACACAGGCAGTCTGACTCAAAGGCTCCATGTCACTGCTCTATACAGCCCTTCAATTAAAACAGGCTAATGAGCCAATAATGATAATGAATCTTGTGCCTTGAGATGTGAGGGTCAGAGCAGAGTGCCTTAGGGGGCCCAGGAGTTCCATCATTTTACAGCATAACATTTTCTCCTTTGGAGCTAAATATTATGTCAGAATTAGGCGTCGGAAAGGAGAGGAATGGCCATAGCTATTCAAGTGGCCTAGGGGCCCACAGTATCAGTTCCCACTCAGTGTTACCCACTTCCTAAAAGAGCAGCTGGTAAGGTTTACTGAGGGCTTGTTATTTACAGTTTGGGAATAAACATGAAAATCTTCAGAAAAGATAAATTTCTGATTGCCTGTCATTTACAGAATATCTGTGCCTCCTGTCTTACTGAGTCCATAACCTTAGGTAGGTTCAATGCTCTATGCTTGCTCATCTTTGAAATGTCTTATTAATGCTTGAGTGGAAGGCACACTACTAATACTGAATATTAATTATACTTATCTTCAGGATTATAAACATAACTACAGAATTTAATGAGGTGGCATAAATTATTAACATTTTATTTAATGCTTTAACTTTTCACAATCTTATTTATTTTTTTATTTATTATTTTTATTTTTTTTAACATCTTTATTGGAGTATAACTGTTTTACAATAGTGTGTTAGTTTCTCTTTTACAACAAAGTGAATCAGTTATACATATACATATGTTCCCATATCTCTTCCCTCTTGCATCTCCCTCCCTCCCACCCGCCCTATCCCACCCCTCTAGGTGGTCATAAAGCACAGAGGTGATCTCCCTGTGCTATGCTGCAGCTTCCCACTAGCTATCTAATTTACATTTGGTAGTGTATATATGTCCCTGCCACTCTCTCACTTCGTCACAGCTTACCCTTCCACCTCCCCATATCCTCAAGTCCATGCTCTAGTAGGTCTGTGTTTTATTCCTGTCCTATCACTAATCTCTTCATGACATTTTTTTTCTTAGATTCCATATATATGTTAGCATACGGTATTTGTTTTTCTCCTTCCGACTTACTTCACTCTGTATGACAGACTCCAGGTCTATCCACCTCATTACAAACAACTCAGTTTCATTTCTTTTTATGGCTGAGTAATATTCCATTGTATATATGTGCCACATCTTCTTTATCCATTCATCTGTCGATGGACACTTAGGTTGCTTCCATGTCCTGGCTATTGTAAATAGAGCTGCAATGAACATTTTGGTACATGACTCTTTCTGAATTATGGTTTTCTCAGGGTATATGCCCAGTAGTGGGATTGCTGGGTCGTATGGTAGTTCTATTTGTAGTTTTTTAAGGAACCTCCATACTGTTCTCCATAGTGGCTGTACCAATTTACATTCCCACCAGCAGTGCAAGAGTGTTCCCTTTTCTCCACACCCTCTCCAGCATTTATTGTTTCTAGAGTTTTTGATGATGGCCAATCTGACTGGTGTGAGATGATATCTCATTGTAGTTTTGATTTGCATTTCTCTAATGATTAATGATGTTGAGCGTTCTTTCATGTGTTTGTTGGTAATCTGTATATCTTCTTTGGACAAATGTCTATTTAGTTCTTCTGCCCATTTTTGGATTGGGTTTTTTTTTGTTATTGAGCTGCATGAGTTGCTTATAAATTTTGGATATTAATCCTTTGTCAGTTGCTTCATTTGCAAATATTTTCTCCCAGTCTGAGGGTTGTCTTTTGGTCTTGCTTATGGTATCCTTTGTTGTGCAAAAGCTTTTAAGTTTCATTAGGTCCCATTTGTTTATTTTTGGTTTTATTTCCATTTCTCTAGGAGATGGGTCAAAAAGGATCTTGCAGTGATTTATGTCATAGAGTGTTCTGCCTGTGTTTTCCTCTAAGAGTTTGATAGTGTGTGGCCTTACATTTAGGTCTTTAACCCATTTTGAGTTTATTTTTGTGTGTGGTGTTAGGGAGTGTTCTAATTTCATACTTTTACAGGTACCTGTCCAGTTTTCCCAGCACCACTTATTGAAGAGGCTGTCTTTTCTCCACTGTATATCCTTCCCTCCTTTATCAAAGATAAGGTGACCATATGTGTGTGGGTTTATCTCTGGGCTTTCTATCCTGTTCCATTGATTTATATTTCTGGTTTTGTGCCAGTACCATACTGTCTTGATTACTGTAGCCTTGTAGTATAGTCTGAAGTCAGGGAGCCTGATTCCTCCAGCTCCATTTTTCGTTCTCAAGATTGCTTGGCTATTCGGGGTCTTTTGTGTTTCCATACAAAGTGTGAAATTTTTTGTTCTAATTTGTTCTAATTTTTTGTTCAAATTGCCAGTGGTAATTTGATAGGGATTGCATTGAATCTGTAGATTGCTTTGGGTAGTACAGTCATTTTCACAATGTTGATTCTTCCAATCCAAGAACATGGTATATTTCTCCACCTATTTGTATCGTCTTTAATTTCTTTCATCAGTGTCTTATAGTTTTCTGCATACAAGTCTTTTGTCTCCTTAGGTAGGTTTATTCCTAGATATTTTATTCTTTTTGTTGCAGTGGTAAATGGGAGTGTTTTCTTAATTTCACTCTCAGATTTTTCATCATTAGTGTATAAGAATGCCAGAGATTTCTGTGCATTAATTTTGTATCCTGCTACTTTACCAAATTCATTGATTAGCTCTAGTAGTTTTCTGGTAGCATCCTTAGTATTCTCTATGTATAGTATCATGTCATCTGCAAACAGTGACAGCTTTACTTCTTCTTTTCCTATTTGGATTCCTTTTATTTCTTTTTTTTCTCTGATTGCTGTGGCAATATTACCGAATATTAATTATACTTATCTTCAGGATTATAAACATAACTACAGATTTTAATGAGGTGGCATAAATTATTAACATTTTATTTAGTGCTTTAACTTTTCACAATCTTATTTAGAAGGCACAATTTGCAATGTCATTTCCATGTCTTAGTTGCAGATACAAAGTAACACCTCAGCAAAGTGACCTGCTTAAAGTTATGCAGCATACTGATAGTGTATATTCCTACCCTGGATAGCTCTTTGACCAAAAGTTCCTATGTCATTGGTGATATAAAAACGGTAGCAAAAATGTAATGAGCACTTAACATGTACCAGATGCTGTGCTGAGCACTCTAAGCACATAATCCAATTCTCAGAACAACTCCATGAGGAGGTTATTATTATTCCTATTTTACAGATGAGAAATTGGAGTCTCAGGGAGGTCAAATCATTTACCCAAGATTGCACACTCATTAAGTGGCAAAGAAGCAGGATCCAAACTCTAGACTCTCTGACTCCTAAGACTTCCCTCTACACCCCGCAGAATAAGAGTACATGTGTAAAATATTTCCCTTACCTAAAATTTTTTAAAAAGTGAGAGGATGGGCTTCCCTGGTGGCACAGTGGTTAAAAATCCGCCTGCCAATGCAGGGGACACAGGTTCGAGCCCTGGTCCGGGAAGATCCCACATGCCGCGGAGCAACTAAGCCCGTGCACCACAACTCCTGACCTGCGCTCTAGAGCCCGTGAGCCACAACTACTGAGCCCACGTGCTACAACTACTGAAGCTCATGAGCCTAGAGCCCATGATTCACAACAAGAGAAGCCACCGCAATGAGGAGCCCACACACCGCAGCGAAGAGTAGCCCCAGCTCACCACAACTAGAGAAAACAGCCTGCGCACAGCAACCAAGACCCAATGCAGCCAAAAATAAAATAAATAAAATAAAATAAATAAATTTATTATTTTTTTTAAAAGTGAGAGGATGGGCGGAAGGGTTGCACATCTGTGCCATGAACAAGGAAGTATGGTTATTAGCTTAACCTTCGAAACCTAAGGTTCAAAAAAAAGAAAAGAAAACAAAGATATGACATGTTCCTGTGTCTATCATTAGGTTTTACTCGGCTTATGTTCTAAATAAAAACCTACTGGGTTAAGGGCATTGAACTGTAGTTCAGCTGATTTAACTGTAATACTTCTTCTCTCCATGTACAATGTTTACTAACAATGCTACATAGCAATAATGATTAGGAAACCATTAAGTGACAGCATGTAATGTTGGTTTTAGGTTGTAAAAGGATACTACAAAAATAGGAAATGATACTTGTGGGTACACATATACAGATATATGCACCTACACAGACACACAAATGTATATTTGTTATTCAGGTATAAGAATATTGGCCAAGTCTAAAATTTGCTTTGTGCACTTGAATATCAGAATATGACTGCTTTTCAAATTGAAAAATATCTGGTTAAAAGTAGGTACATTTGCACAAATTTATGCTTGTCCAGAACGAGGTTTCAAAAATCTGCAGCAACTAGACTGTGGTAGGAGAAGGTATATCAATAGAATTGAACATGTGGCATAACTCTTTTCTTAAAGTTAAGTCTTAGGGCAGTTAAAAAAAATAAGTAAGACTATTTATCAGGATCAAGATATATTTGTAATAGTAAAAACAGAAACTTTCAGGTAAAACACCCAATTTATTAATCAAGAATTTTGCTTTTAACAAATTACTTCCTTTCCTTTAAATTGCTTTATTCGAGGCAGGGATTAGGGTACCCACATTTCCCATGATAAACTCATCTCTTACTTTGGTCAGCCAATTTTTCTAGCCACCCAAAATGCAAGTCCTTGTGTAACTGGGAAGAGCCAAATCTGACTACATGTTGGATCTGTTTCTCTTTAACCTTCGCTTCCTGTTACTTTTGATCACTACAAGGATACTGTCTACACACCATGGTCTGCCTCAGGGAACCCTGCTCCTCTGCCTGAATTTTAAACCAGAGTGCCTTTGTGCAGGGCAACATTCTGACCCTGTCCACCTGTGGATGGCTGCAAGAAAGAAGAAATTAACACCTCCCCTCACCCAGGCTGGCCATTCCAGGGGATATTTGCAAATCTTATGGCCTTTCCCCCCACCCGGTACACGGGCCTCTCACTGTTGTGGCCCCTCCCGCTGCGGACGGAGCACAGGCTCCGACGCGCAGGCTCGGCGGCCATGGCTCACGGGCCCAGCCGCTCCGCGGCATGTGGGATCCTCCCAGACCAGGGCACGAACCCGTGTCCCCTGCGTCGGCAGGCGGACTCTCAACCACTGCGCCACCAGAGAAGACCTTTTCTTAAATCTTTTTCTTATGGCCTTTTTACTTTACTTCCTCATCTCCTCCCCTTCTCTGTTTTATAAAAGAAACTGGCATCCAAACCCCGATAAGATGGTTTTTCGGAGACTCTAGACTATCATCTTCTTGGTCTGCCAGCTTTCCGAATAAAGTGGTACTCCTTGCCTCAACACCTCCTCTCCGATTTACTGGCCTGTCATGCGGCGAGCAGAGCCAGCTTGGACTCGGTAACAGAAGGAGTGTAGCAGGATTTAAAGTATATATTATAACAATGATCAGAAATATGTAACAGAAAATGTAATAGGATTTCACAGGAGGTAAGTTTATTTACGAAGAACTGTGGTGTGTTTTCAGTGAGAATCAAAGATTTTACAGTATGGAGGAACATCAGATTTAAAGGGGGTCCCCCTAACAACGTGTTAATGTTTCTACTAGATTAGTTGCTGTGATTACTGTCGTTAGATAAAGCACAGTGGGAACCTGATTATAAATCACAAAAGGCCCGTTCATGTTTAGGTTTCAAAAGAAGAGGTTTCCTTACCAAAGACTTAGTTCATAAAGCTGCTTTTAACAGACGCTATTCAAAGACGTCATTATTTCATCCACTTTCTGAAAAAGTCAGTGCCATCTAGGATTCTTAGTAATTGTCTTTGTTACTGGCTTGGCAAAGTTTTGAAACGCCTATAGTCTGTCAGAAAGAAAGAGTTTTATCTCCTCCGGGTATATTATGTCCTAGCTAAAGAACTTTGATAAAATTATAAATTCTCTTTGGGAAACTTATGACCTTTCTGAGCTAAAACAGTTAAGTAGAGAGAATCAGTCTTAGGACTTCGATCATCTTTAGAAAACAAAAAAAGGTCATCCACATTTTGGTTACATGTAGAATCACTAAGAAATTTACAGTCTATGAGGTCGTGTTTGTGGAATTGTGAAAAGCAAGAGTGTACCTCTGAAATTCTAAGCATAACTGTCCAGGATAATTACTGATTTTCCCAGGAAAAGGTAAACAAGCATTAACTATTTGATCTAGAGGAAAATGTCAAATGGTGGAACTTCCTGGGAGAATCATCAACTCATCAATAGAAGGTATCGAACAACAGTTTACATCCCAAGACTTGCCCCCAAAGCCTCACCTTGTTGTGTCCACTAATTCTAAACTATAACATCCATGTAATTCATATAATGATCCATGTGCAATCCTAATCAACACTCCCCTCTGCCTAAAGTTAAAAGAACTGCCTTGAACCAAACTTCAAAATCTCAATAAATATCCCAACTTTGTACTCTCTCTGAGACACCACCTTTTGTGGTACTGTTCTCTCTTACTGCAGTAAACAATAAACTCAGCTTTGTCGTATCCACAGACTGTTTAGCTGATGTGGGGGAACCAGCATTTGACCGTCCCTGGAGATTAGGGATTATGTCTTATTTATTTTTGTTTTTTTACAATACCTAATGAAACTTAAGATACTCAGTAAACACTTTAAAATGTTGCAACTTAATATTTGCTGAATAAATGAATGATTGCAATATTTTTGAATTCTTGAATGTTAGGCAAGTTGGCAAGGCTCTTTCTGAGAGGAGGTAGTTCTCATGAGTGGTGGTACCACCTCTCTAGGGAGACGTTGGGTTAGGATTGCCAGATTAAGCATTTAAAAATACAGGGAGGGCTTCCCTGGTGGCACAGTGATTAAGAATCCACCTGCCAATGCAGGGGACACAGGTTCAAGCCCTGGTCCGGGGTGATCCCACATGCCGTGGAGCAGCTAAGCTCAAGAGCCACAACTGCTGAGCCCACGGGCCACAACTACTGAAGCCTGTGCACCTAGAGCCCATGCTCCACAGCAAAGAGAAGCCACGTCAGTGAGAAGCCCGAGCACTGCAATGAAGAGTAGTCCCCACTCACGGGAACTAAAGAAAGCCCGCAAGCAGCAATGAAGACCCAACACAGCCAAAAATAAAGTAAATAAAATAAATAAATTTTTAAAAATAAATAAATAAATAAAAATTAAAAAAATAAAAATACAGGGAGCTGGAGCACAGAGGATTTTTATGGCAATGAAACTACTCTGTAAGATGTACATACTACTCAATACATGTCATCATACATTTGTCCAAACCCATAAAATGTACAACACCAAGAGTGAATGGTAATGTAAACTATGGTCTTGAGGTGATAATGATGTGTCAGTGGAGGTGCATCAGTTGTAGGAAATGTAACTTTCTAGTAGGAAACGTTGATAATGGGTGAGGCTATGTATGTGCAGGGGACAAGTGTATATGGGAAATCTCTGTACTTTCCTCTTAATTTTGCTGTGTACCTAAAATTGCTCTACAAGAAAAAAATGTATTAAAAAATACAGGAAGCTCAGTTAAATTTCAATTTCAGACAAACAATAAAGTATTTTTAGTATAAGTGTATCCCATATAATATTTGGAACATACTTACATAAAAATCATTCTGAGGGAAGCCTGGTGGCGCAGTGGTTGAGAGTCCGCCTGCCGATGCAAGGGACACGGGTTTGTGCCCCGGTCCGGGAAGATCCCACATGCCGCGGAGCGGCTGGGCCCGTGAGTCATGGCCGCTGAGCCTGTGCTCCGCAACGGGAGAGGCCACAACAGTGAGAGGCCCGCGTACCGCAAAAAAAAAAAAAAAAAAAAAAAAAAAAATCATTCTGAAATGATATGAAATCCAAATGTTATCTGACAATCCTATTTAGGATATGTACACGGTATATTTGGTTGACATGTTGTGAGATGGGGGCAGTGGGGTGTGTGAGCCCTGTTGGCAAAGGCCAGGAACACTTAATGTCCTGAAATTATGGGACAGTTCCATGCAACAAAAAACTGTCCCACCAAAACTGCCAATAGCACCATTTGTGAAAACTGGCAGACTTGCTGGGTAGGAAAAAAACTTCCTCTACCCTCTTCTGTATACTAAGTAGGGGCCTGAAAATTAAAGTGACAAAAGACAGATTAACAGGAGAAAAACAGTTTATTTGTATGCATAAGGGAACTAACAAAAGAAGTAGCTAGCTCATTAAGTCGATGAAGTTAGAGGTTTATATCCTGACTCAGTAAGAGAAAAGGAGAGAGGAGAAAAGACTTCTTTGGGAAGAATTATAAGTTTATTTAAGAGAGACAAATGGGTTTTAGGAGAACAAAGGAGAGATAAAAGTTTGTGATAACGTTTTTCTAAGCAGGTACCATGGTCTTGCCTCTTAAAGGTCATAAATCTCACCAGAGAGGGGATTTATGATAGATTTACTCTTGGCTTCCTTCCTGGGAGTAAAAGCTGCCAGAAGAGGAAATTTATCGCAACCTTATTACCCCAAAGTTTCTGCTTTTAATAAAGGAAGCTCCAGGGCAGCTTCTTTCTTCATCTGTTGAATCTCAAATGTCTTTGGCTTAAAATAATCTTTATACCAACTCTGGGGTTCTGAGTGGATCCCCATAGACTCTTTCGTTTGCGCCATGCCGCGAGGCAGGCGGGATCTCAGTTCCCTGACCAGGGATGGAACCCGTCCCCTTCAGTAGAAGCTTGGAGTCCCAACCACTGGACTGCCAGGGAAGACCCTTCCATAGTCTCTTATTTGTGAATTTTCTTTCTTCCTTAATGTCTTTTGTGTACAATCTTTGGAAAGAATATTCTTAATTATAAGCAGAATTTGGTAATAACTTTTCCTATTTATCTTTAGAGGAAGTCAGCTGTGATACACTGGAAAAGACAGAAATTGAAGCCTATGATTTGAATGTGTCTAAATAACTTCTTTTCTATACTATAGACTCTCATAATAGTCCATAGGGTACTCTTTTAAATCAGTCCTGTATTTCCTTTTGTAAAAGTAAAAATCCAAGGGTCAATGTACTCAAAGTTAGAATTATGAACAATTTCTTCATCCATTAATAACACTGAAAAACCAGTGTGGTTCTTTTTCTCAATTTATATAATAAAAAGGTGCTGTCAACTGAAAAATATTGCACAACCTAAAAGGATTTTTTGCCAAAAAAAAAAAGGTAGTTGGAACACGAAGAGATTACTGATAATTAAAGAAAATCAGACATCTCAAATTAATGAATTTAGCACTTTTTTATATATGGGAAGATGCAAGAGTCTGGGCTTATTGAAATTGTTCTTTTGATATGCACCTTAACTATCTAGGGCCAGTATCCTGCTTTTCTCCATCCTGAATCCCCTCAGGGTGCACAGTCGGGGACAGCTGCAGTGGCTGATGGCTAGATGGCCTCAATATCTTTGTTTACTGATATGGCAGGCCCTCAGCCACAGTACAATGAATATTCTTTGAGTTGGGAAGTTACTAATTAGTAGTACTCCTTCACAACATATGACATGGTCACAGTCTGAATGAAAAACAGTTGTTTTGTTTTTCTAAGTTTTTGAGTTTTGCAGGGATCCAAGGTCTGAAAAATTAGGTTACACTTTCCCAAATATCAGCACTTTTTTAGTGTTTTACTTAAAACCTCATTGAGAAGTATAGAGATGCTTAATGTGACCCAATTCAAAACTGAATGACAAGAAAAACAAATACCATAATTAGGAGTAATTAGAAAAACTTTCAGCTAACTTATTTGGGATAGAAACATCCATGCCTTTTGTTCCCCTAGGTATATATCTGGGGGTCATACAGGAGAATTCCAGGAAAAGTTAGCTGCTACTACAAGAAATGTGTAGTTCTCCCAAACTGACTGGAATCCAAAACACAAATCTACCTTAAACAGTTTTATTTTCATAAAATATTTTCATATGCTCATGTTTTGGTTTCTGAAGTTTTGTTTGCTATTCAAGTCTGAGATTTTTCTTGTCTTAGTCCTCAGTTTTTGAGTTTTATCTCAGTTTAAATGAAATCTGCTCATATTGGAAGTTCCTCAAGCAAATATTTTCTGGTTGTATTATACTTTTTCCCAGTGAATAATGTAGCAGACCATTTGGTAGCCTACCTAAAAGCCATTTCCAGTCCCCTCCTTTCTTGTACTTCTTTATCTAAGGCTAAAAAGCTAGTTATTCATTCACTTCCCAGCCTCCCTTGAAGCTAGGTGTTTGCAACGTGACCCAATTTTGGCCATGGAAATACAATAGGAAGTTTGCTTGGTAACTCCCCAGAAAGATTTTTCTTGCTGGTAAAAGAAAAGTAGAAAGTGAGGACAATGCCTTTTTCCTTCCCATCCTTCCTGCTTTGTTTTCTGGTGAGGAAAAATCTGGAGCTGCTATAGTCAATGTGTGCCCATCAGGAGAAATCCCACATTTTGTTGCTGTACCATCCTCGAACTATTTTTATTGTATGACACACTTATATGTCTTTATTATTTAAGCCACCACTGGCTGCCTAGTCTGTTATGTACAGCCTAAAACAGACTATATAAATATTATTTATGTTATTAGAATATTTACTATATCTGTCATGTTTACATTTGTTGATTAGGAAACATGTGGTTATGTTCCATTCGTTCCTCCACTGGAATGACTGCCAGAAAGTTGAAAAGGTTCTGTGGAAACCTTTGGAGCAATCTAATATTTCAATGAGAAAGGAAGAGGGGAACATATAGACAATTGCAATCACTCTATATAGAAACATCATTAAAGGGATCCGTAACTAGGAACTGCCATGTTAATATGAATATGACTTTTAAAACTCAATACTTCCCTTTTCTCCACACCCTCTGCTGGTGGGAATGTAAATTGATACAGCCACTATGGAGAACAGTATGGAGGTTCCTTAAAAAACTACAAATAGAACTACCACATGACCCCGCAATCCCACTACTAGGCAAATACCCTGAGAAAACCATAATTCAAAAAGAGTCATGTACCAAAATGTTTATTGCAGCTCTATTTACGATAGCCAGGACATGGAAGCAACCTAAGTGTCCATCAACAGATGAATGGATAAAGAAGATGTGGCACATATATACAATGGAATATTACTCAGCCATAAAAAGAAATGAAACTGAGTTATTTGTAATGAGGTGGATAGACCTGGAGTCTGTCATACAGAGTGGAATAAGTCAGAAGGAGAAAAACAAATACCGTATGCTAACACATATATATGGAATCTAAGAAAAAAAAATGTCATGAAGAGATTAGTGGTAGGACGGGAATAAAACACAGACCTACTAGAGCGTGGACTTGAGGATATGGGGAGGGGGAAGGGTAAGCAGTGACGATGTGAGAGAGTGGCAGGGACATATACACACTACCAAATGTAAATTGGATGGCTGGTGGGAAGCTGCCGCATAGCACAGGGAGTTCACATCTGTGCTTTTTGACCACCTAGAGGTGTGGGATGGGGAGGGTGGGAGGGAGGGTGATGCAGGAGGGAGGAGATATGGGAATGTATGTATGTGTATGACTGATTCATTTTGTTGTAAAGGAGAAACTAACACACTATTGTAAAACAGTTATACTCAAATAAAGATGTTAAAAAAAAAATTCAATACTTTTCTAATCCTATCCCATCTCTTACATGCACTCCTTTTTAAAACAGCTTTATTGAGACACAATTCACATATTACAAAATTCATAGTCCCTCTTTGGAAAGGATTAGCATCCCACTTTGCAGAAAAGATGAAGACTATCAAGTTGAACATTTCTTGCCCCACCTCTATCCTCTCTAACCAAAGGTCTCTATTTCTACACTTACCATTGACAAATCCAACCCCTCCACCCTGGATTCCTTGTATCCTTGGTTTTTAACTCTATCAAGAATGTTTAATGTCTTTACATTTATGTAAGGAGGTAGCTCTTAGATGGGCCTTTCCAAAGGAGCCATAAGCAATAGGGTGTGTGACCCAAAGGGGTTAGCTAAGCAGTGTGGTCAGACAGCAAGAGGCCTGGGCAGGGCAAG
Source organism: Kogia breviceps (assembly GCF_026419965.1). NCBI lineage: Eukaryota > Metazoa > Chordata > Mammalia > Artiodactyla > Physeteridae > Kogia > Kogia breviceps. Next base: position 97,859,905 of record NC_081313.1, read on the forward strand.
ATTGTTGACTAGACCTGACGCAGCAGGGCTTGGTAAGTTTAGGAGACTCAACAGGCTTTAAGGCTTCTTCAAAAGGTAGCAATCAAGGTCAGAGAAGCAAACTAATGAGATCCTTCAGGACAGTGCTCCAGAGCCAGTGCTACAAAGAACTTGTTCTCTGACTGAAGCCTAGGAAACCATTGCCCTTTTGTCAGTTGTAGTCTAAGTATTCTCCAGTTAGCATCTTTCCCTGTCAGAGCTTTCTAGATATTGGGGAAAACGAAAACAAAAATTAAAACAAAAAGATTTTAAAAAGAAGTATGGGGGGAAGGAAAGAAGGAAGGAAAGAAAAAGAAAAAGGAAGGAAAGGCAAGGAAAATAAAGAATATACTGTCTTCATCTCTTCAAGAGCTCTCAGTGTCCAAGTCAGATTCAAGGCTTGGCTGAAGGACTGAGTCCCTCATGGTGGGCTAATTCTTAGTTTTCCTTTCAGTACCTGCCTTGAGAAAAGGACAATAAATACAAAGGCAAAGACAATTTATAGATATTGCTGCCAGTTGATGCCTCCTTATGTCCTTTTTGTGCATTTAGAAGGTCACCAGTGATCTAAAATAATAAATCCAATGCCAATGCTCTCTTCTTGGACTTTAATTATTTTCACAATCTGAGAAGCATACTTTTTCTTTCAAGCAACATGCTTCTTAAGTCCCTACTATGTTTCCTTGATGCCTCTCCCATCCACCTGACTACATTAGAGGAGCTGACCCCTGATTACTACTATTGGGTAGTCACTAAGCTTTAGTTTTTGGTTCTTCATTCCTTGCTTTCTTCACCCTCTCTCCTTAGAAACCTCTTCCTGAGGGTCAACTCCTGATACTTTTAATGTCTCTTTCTTGGTTTTATATTACTAGCTCTGTAATCATTCCTGAGCTTCAATCCCATTTCTCCAACTATCTTCTACCATGGATGTCCCATGATTACTTCAAATTCAAACACTGAAATTAGTCTTAGTCTTGCCTACCCAAAATGGCTTGTCCTGCTATAGTCTCCTTATTTTTCACACATTAGTAAAACGCCAGTCATCTAATGCTGTCAATGAGAAGCCTGTCTCCATTCCTACTCTTCTATGAGAAAATTTCAAAATCTTATCTCCGTTCTTTTCCAAGATAAAAACTTTCTAGGAAGAATATTAAGCCAACAAATGTACCATGTTAGACACCATACATCATTATCAATGAGAGAAATTTAGAAACAGTTAAAAAATAACATTCAATATATTTTTAAATTTCATTTTTGAAAATCACAAACTTGAGGATTTCTTTTTCAGAAATAAATACTGTTAAAGTGACCTTTTCATGTATAGCAAAAGGGCATTTCTTTTATCTACCTCTGGCTCTTAAGATTCAGGAAGAAAAAAGTCCTATTTACTAAAAATCCATTATTGGTTCAGACAGATGTGCTTTAATTGAAGCACTGTTTACAACCTGGAACTCTCTCTGTGGATGCTTTTGATCCAGAAACTATAATCAAAAGTCTCTTCACTGAGCATATGGCAATGTACTTCTAGAACACAGGAAAACTGTGGCCATCTGAATTCCTAGCAATTTCAGCTACAGAAAAGTTTTTTTTAAGAAAGCTGCTTACTGAATTTCCCTCTTAAAAAGGTTCTCTTTTTCTTTCCTCTGTTGTATGGAAAGGAAAAATCAGCAGGTAAAGTCAGAATAAGTAATTTATTCATTTTTCAACTCTGTTTTCTTTTACTTGCTCAGAGCTCTATTATACATTTTCTGTGGAATTAATTTTCTACCCGGTGTCTATACTTTTATTTTTTAAAATCCTACAGGCAGGAATTGAACCAAGTTATGTTGAATTATGTAAAAAGCACGTTTCAGGAATGGTATTCTTGCCTTTCTCCCATATCTAATGCTGTTCCCTCTGCTACTTCACATGCTAATATTTCCCAAAGATTCAGGAGAATTGGAACTTTTGTGCTGGTTGGACTATAAGTTACCACGTATTAGCCTTGTGATCCAAAGTGACAGAAACAGAATTAAAACTCAAACTAATTTCAGGGGTGGGGGAAGATTTTGGTCTTACATAATTGGGTAAGGTGGGCACTACACAGGACTGGACCAAGGGTTCAAGTGAGATTGTCATGACATCCTCTTATTCCCAATCAAAAATGAACTTTACTTTTCTCTCTTTGTTCTTTCCTAAAACACTCAGACATCACTCTATGTTCAGAGATGGTGGTCCTTTTTTTTCAAAAATGTAACCATTCCCTGCCAGCTACAGCAGAGAAATCCCAGAGAAGGGTTCTGATTGACCCAGGGGTCCATCCCTGAATCAATCAGTATGGCCAGGGAACCTAAAATGAGCAGTATAGCCTAGAGGTTAATAGCATGTACTCTGATGGAAGTTTGTAGATTTATGGAATCTCCTTTTAATGTACTCTCTGATACTTGCCAGGCTCATAATCCCATTTTCATGGGAAGTCCCACTGCCATTTCCCCAGTTCAGTGTAGGGCCCTGGAGCCTAAGCATTGACCAGTGAGATGCAGCCCAGGTTCTGGCTGTTCATTGCTCTTTTCATCCATCCCTATATAACAGCTATTTCCACTTCCCTAGGTAGAAGAGGAAAAAAATAAGGATATACTCAGTCGACTTCTCTCTAAATTTGGGATTATTTGTGAGAATTCTAATGATTTGATTTTAACTTTCAAGGATTGCTTCTGGTAAATACAAGTAGAGCCACACTAGGCTTCAGCAAAATCTTCGACTTGTATATTGGCTGTAATTTTTTCTGGTTTACCTCTGTTCCTTTCCTAATGTAGCTGTTACTAAAAATATTTTGCTGGTTAAAAAAAAAAAAATATATATATATATATATACATATATATATATATATATATAGGGACTTCCCTGGCGGCGCAGTGGTTAGGAATCCGCCTGTCCATGCAGGGGACACGGGTTCGAGCCCTGATCCAGGAAGATCCCACACGCCCTGGAGCAACTAAGACTGTGCGCCACAACTGCTGAGCCTGTGCTCTAGAGCCTGAGAGCCACAACTACTGAGCCCACGTGCCACAACTACTGAAGTCCGTGCTCCTAGAGCCCATGCTCTGCAACGGTAGAAGCCACCGCAATGAGAAGCCCATGCACTGCAACGAAGAGTAGCCCCCGCTCACTGCAACTAGAGAAAGCCCATGTGCAGCAATGAAGACCCAACGCAGCCAAAATAAATAAATAAATACTGATATATATTTATATATATATTTTAAATTTATATTTATTTATTTATATATAACTTATATATAAATAAATATATGTATAATTTATATAGAGTGTTACTAAATTAGATATTGGTGGACAGAGTGTGTGACTCAACTTCACTCCCCCATCTTCATGCAGAATTAGCCTCAGCTTATATTGCACAATTAAAGGAGCCACTCAAGTGACTCTCACCTAGACATAGATTGCTTCAAGGGTACTTGCTATGTTGTCCTAGGCAGAAAAGAGGCTGGCAGTTTCTTTTATTGGAAAATTTTGTGTCCTGCCTCATCAGTTATTCTATAATACATACATGAGTGAGTGCAAGCATAGCTCTGATAAGCTTTTTTATAATCTAATTGAGTAAAAAACCTTTTTCCCCCTGCACGCATCTTCTGTTTTTTTTTGCTTTCTGAATATATGTCTTTTGTAATTATTCCTTCCCATGTTTGAGAAACATTCCCTAAATTTCTGTTCATTAATTTACCTCCCTATCTTGTCTTACTGTTTCAGCTAGGAGGAAGTGGTAGGCTCTGATCATTTACCGAATCATGGTCCCCCTTCTTTTTTTTTTTAAGACAAATTTTTTAGAGAAGTTTTAGGTTCACAACAAAATTAAGAGGCAGAAGCAGAGATTTCCCAAATACCCCTGCCCTCACACATGCATAGCCTCCTCATTATCAACATCCCTAACCAGAGCGGTACATTTGTTACAACTGATGGTTCCTACACTAACACAGCATAATCACCAAAATTCATGGTTTGGACAAATGTAGAATGACATGTACCCATTTTGACAGTACAGAGTATTTTCAACACGCTTTTAAAAAGTCTCCGTGCTCCATCCAGTCATCCCTTACCGCCAACCCCTGGCAATGACTGATCTCTTTACTGTCTCCATAGTTTTGTTTTTTCAGAATGTCATATAGTTGGAAATCATACAGTATGTAGCCTTTTCAGGTTGACTTCTTTCACTTAATAATATTCATTTAAGCTTCCTCCATGACTCATCATGGTTTAACAGCTCATTTCTTTTCAGCACTGAATGATATTCCATAGTCTTGATGTACCACAGTTCATTTAGCTGTTAACCTACTGAAAGACAGAGTGTTTACTTCTAAGTTTTGGCAAGTGTAAACAAAGCTGTTATAAACATCTGTGTGCAGGTTTTTGTATGGAAATAGTTTTTAACTCCTTTGGGTAAATTCTGAGGGGCATGATTGCTGGATCATATGGTAAGGGTACATTTAGTTTTGTCAGAAACTGCCAAACTATCTTCCAATGTGACTGTACAATTTTGCGTTCTCAGCAGCAATGCATGAGAGTTCCTGTTGCTCCACATCCTCTACAGCATTTGGTGTTGCCAGTGTTCCAGATTTTGGCCATTCTAATAGATATGTAGTAGTATCTCATTGTTGTTTTATTCTGCATTCCCTCATGACATATGATGTGGAGCATTTTTCACATGGTTATTTGACATCTATATATCTTCTTTGGTGGGGTGTCTCTTAAGGTCTTTGGCCCATTTTTCAATCAGGCTGTTTGTTTTCTTATTGCTGAGGTTTTTTTTTTTTTTGTCGTATGTGGGCCTCTCACTGTTGCGGCCTCTCCCGTTGCGGAGCACAGGCTCCGGACACGCAGGCCCAGCGGCCATGGCTCACGGGCCCAGCCGCTCTGCGGCATGTGGGATCTTCCCGGACCGGGGCACGAACCCGTGTCCCCTGCATCGGCAGACAGACTCTCAACCACTGCGCCACCAGGGAAGCCCCTCATTGTTGAGTTTTAAGGGTTGTTTGTGTATTTGTGATAACAATCTTTTATTAGAAGTATCTTTTGCAAATATTTTTTTCCCAGTCTGTGATTTGTCTTCTCATTCTTCTGACATTGTCTTTCACAGACCAGAAGTTTTTAATTTTACTGAAATTCAGCCTATCCATTGTTTCTTTCATGGATCATGCCTTTGGTATTGTATCTAAGAAGTCATCATCAATCCAAAGGTCATCTAGGTTTCTCCTATGTTATCTGCTAGGAGTTTTATAGTTTTGTGTTTTAATTTTGGGTCTGTGATCCATTTTGAGTTAGATTTTATGAAGGGTGTAAGGTCTGTGCCTAGACTAATTTTTTTGCACATAGTTGTCCAGTTTTTCCAGCACCATCTTTGCTCCATTATACTGCCTTTGCTCCTTTGTCAAAGATCAGTTGACTATAGATCAGGTTCCATTTCTGCATTCTCTGTTCTGTTCCAGTGATCTATTTGTCTATTCTTTCCCCCAAAACCACTCTGTCTTGATTACTGTAGCTGTACAGTAAGTCTTGAAATCAGGTAGCATCAGTCCTTCAGCTTTGTTTTCTCCTTCAATATTGTTTTGGCTATTCTGGGTATTTTGCCTCCCATAAAAATTTAGAGTCCATTTGTCAATATCCACAGAATAACTTGCTGGGATTTTGATTAGAATAATCCCTCCACTTCATTACTGTACCAGAGCCCAATGCTCTCAAGTTGCTCCTGGCTAAACAAAAATGCCTGCTGCTGTCTTCCACATGGCCTTTCCTTTGCCTTTCAAAATTACATCTCTTGACTTCTGCTTCCCCCTTAATGAAAACTCCAGTAGGTGTTAGAAGACCCACAATCTGATGCATGTGACTTATTGGTAGTTCCAAAACATTGCAAGAAGTATTTGCCTTTAACCAAGTGAATACCTATAACTGTCTGTGTATCAGGGAGTTTTCTGGTTGGAGATGTTTATTTTACCATTTAATAAAAGCTGCCCTTTATAGTCTGGGTGTGGGTCAAGGTAAGGAGGTGAGCTTTCCTTCCATCTTGAGGAAGGAGGAGAAAACTATTTTGGGAAGATGGTTCTTTTTACCAGCTGGATCACTGAAGACTCAACTTAAATAAGTCCTGTATCTTCTCATCTTGCCAGCTAGGGAGTAAATAGTAGGCCCAGACTGAATTCGCTTTGGGATTCAGGGGGCTTTGGAGAACACTTAAAGGGCCTTTGCACCTCAGGAGATCTCAGTTCAAATCTTTGGGTGGCAATATGACCTTGGGCAAGTTATTTAATTTCTTTGAGTTTAGGTTTCTTCATTTGTAAAACAGAGATATTACCCTTAGAGTGTTGTTGAGATTTAAATGAGGTAAATAAAATACCTATTACAGTGCAGAGCAGGTGTTTAATAAACACTACCTTTTATAAATAGTTGCCCTTTAATTGTTTATGGGTGGAAAACCCTCCAGTTGAGCAAGTGAGGGTGAGCCAATAGTATTTAATGGCCAATAGTATTTAATCTTCAAATATTAGAGGTATTGGAATTAATTTTTCTATAGTAACAGTATTATAAATAATGGCTAGGGTCCTATACCATTGCTCAAATATCTATTTAACCTATAATATTTCTGATGGAGTTTTCTATAGTAAGGTTGCTGTTGGCAATACAGGCAGGTTTCTGGGGCAGTCAATATCGTAGATGCTCAGAGACCCTCATTATTTTTGTGAGGTAATGAGTTCAGAATGCTTACATGAAATTCCAGCAACATAGTCCCCCTGATTCAGCCTTTGTTATAGGAACTGGAACTCTTTTCTTCTGACCTCCCTCATCTGTTGGGTGTTGGCTGTGGCGATGGAAGCCTCTCTTGATGGGTCCCTTGGCACAGGCCCTAGGAGGAAAGGGATTTATATTAATGAGTTTAGGATGGCAGGGAGGATGGTAATGACAGGGATGTCAGTAAATAAGCTAGTGAGAAAGAGGCATGATTACTTCTCCATCTGAGCTGACTTCCTATATGCTCCTCCCCCCACCAAAAAAATCTCAGAGTTTAGCCTGTTTGCTTTTCCTTACACTGTAACCACCCCTCAAGTCTGATAAAAGTCCCCTTTCCCTTTAAGACCAGCACTGAAGCGAGCATATCTCTTTGTCCTGCCAGTCCCCAAAACCACAGTACTTTGGTTTTCTAAGAGATTTTGCTGCTAGCAATAAGGCAAAATAAGGCAAAATTTTATTTAAAAAAGACTTCCTTTTTCAGACCCATCCTTCCTCTTTTATTCCTTAGAAATTAAGCTGAAGAATAAAACTAAAGAAACTACAGGGAAAAAAAGAATGAAAAAACTAAAGGGAAAAACCACAGAGGCACATAGCCTTTAAGCATTCAAAGGACAGAATAACAAAATTCAATTACAGTTCAGGGAATAGTTAGATTCAAGAATTCCCCTGGACTTTTTGTATTAGGAGGTGGACTTGTGGCCTTTGGGCAGAGGGGACAGGGAAGGGAGGATGAAAGGCATAATTTACCTCCATCTCTTCCATTTCCTTATCTTACTAATTTTGCTACAAGGTCAGAGTTATGCTCAAGTTGCATAAGAAGTCAGGACTGGACTTAGGATTGAATAGAACCTTGTTAAGGGGAGGTGAGTGACATTACAGGGTTACCGATGAAGAGCAGCAGTTTGAAAGTAAAGGGATTGTCTATGGCCACTTCTCCAAGGTAGTTCTTCAGGGACTCTTTTTATATATATGTAAGTCAGGTCCTGTCTATATTCAGGATTCAACTATTAGTGAGGATCTACATTGTGCTATGATAAATATTGGGGAATCAGGGATACAACAGATGTATTTAAAGATGCTTGTGTAATCATCAACATGAAATGTTTTACTAATTAAGCTGAGTGGTCATGCAGTACAACAACCAGTCTGCACAGCAAAAACTATTTCATAGATCATAGAGCAGTAGAGGATCCTTCCTATACATTAGGGGTCGACAAACTTTTTCTCTAACGGGCCACACAGTAAATATTTTGTTTTGCAGGATATATAGTCTCTGTTGAAACTACTCAACTCCGCAGTTGTAGTGTGAAAGCAGCCATAGACAATATTTAAATGCCTATGCATTGCTGTGTTCCAATAAATTTTACTAATGGATGTGGGAAATTCATATAATTTTCATGTATCATGAGCTATTTTTCTTCTATTGATTTTTTTCAACCATTTAAAAATGTAATAAACATTCTCAGCTCAAGGACTATATAAAACCAGACAGCAGGTCGTAGTTGTAGTGGAATAAATAGATATAGTAAAAGGATTTAGCTGTTTCATTGAAACAGTTCATCTGCTAAACATCAAAGATAGGTTGTTGAATAGGCATTTTTTTCTGAATAAGAGTACAAGGAATGTCCTCACTTTTCATTAGTTGTTGTACTATAGTCCCGTAGTTTTGGATACAGACTGGGATGGCCTCAGAACATTTGTGGCATCTCAAGCATCACTGGAAAATTTGATTTGGACTGAGGTTTGACACTATATGGAAAACTTTAGAAAGAATATGTCAAAAGGTTAAATTTAATAATAATAATGAGTAGCTAACATCTATTGAATTCTGACTATGTGCTAAACACTGTGCTCATTTAATCTTCGTGATAATTGTATGAAGAAAGTCTATTACTATCCCCATTTTATAGATAAGGAAAGTAAAGCACGAAGAGATTAAGCAACTTGTCTAAATGATTGATTAGGCCCAGAGTCAAACTCTGTTTATTTCAAGGATGAAGGAATTTAATAAAAACTAACAGATGTTTGTATGGAAATATGTTAATATAAATGTTTCAGACATTACATGAAATTTCTAAAAATCTTATATTTTCTGGTATGTTATAAGTCATAATTCTAGTTATTACTTAAAAATGTATATCTCAGAAATAACTAAATTTCCTAGTCAATTGCATTATTATGAACTTTCGTCAAATCTTTAACTGTGGTCATTTTTAAGTCTTTTGTCATTTACAGACAGTTCTGGGTGTACTCTGATGCTTTTGCAAAAATGTTCCTATAAAAGGGTTTCATCTTCAAGGAAATCATGGAAAAGACTCTGACAAGTACAGGTTTCTGGTAACTGACTATACTGCTGAACTGAATGAATAAGCATTTTCAGAACTCTAATGGAAAACTGATGAATTCATAAAAGTGCTAACAAAAGATCAAGATAAAAAAATTAATTACATGGGATTGAGTGAACTGATGAGGATGATTATAATTTTTGTGACTTTCTGTTTAATAAAAAAAAAAACTAACAGATGATAATCAGGAATAAAAATGCCAAGCAAAATGTGTTGATAATCAGGTTAAACTTGTTAATTTTACAGATGAGGAAAACAAAGTTTACGAGACATTTTTCCATGGTCACACAGCAAATGACAGATCAGGAGTAGATCTCAGATTTTCCAACTACCAGGTCCCTTAGCTTCTTTTATTCTGCTAAACAGTATGCCCTTCAAAACCAAAAGATAGGCAGAATAGAATGAGTAAACATGTTAAACTTTGGGCTACACACAGAATTTATGTGGAATATAGAAAAATCTTGATTTAAGATCTAAAATATAAAATTAACTTAAAGTCGTTTAAAATAAAATCTGAATTAATAATTAAAACACAAATTAAACTGTAAGCATGTTAGACCTCAATAAAATAGGTTTGATTTTTTAAGACAAGTTAAGTTTTAAATCTCTCATTTTTATGAGGAGACTGGGATAAATAATGAAATTCATTTACATCTTTCAAATTAAAAAAAGGGAGGTGGCTCTTAAATTTATTTTTTTAAAGTTTTTATTATAGTTGATTTACAATGTTGCATTACTTTCTGCCGTACAGCAAGGTGTATCTGTTATACATATACATATATCCACTAATTAGTAGATTTTCTTAAACTTATTTTTTAAGTAACTTTTTTTGCGGAGCACAGGCTCCGGACGTGCAGGCTCAGCGGCCATGGCTCACAGGCCTAGCCGCTCCGCGGCATGTGGGATCTTCCCAGACCGGGCCATGAACCCGTGTCCCCTGCATCGGCAGGCGGACTCTCAACCACTGCGCCACCAGGGAAGCCCAGTAGCTTTTTTTTTTTATTGCTAAACGAAGTATATGTACACTGCAAAAAACTTAGGGAAAGCAAAAGGAAATAAAATTAACAGTACTCCTCGATCCAAGTAATAGTGTGAACTTTTGGGGGGGGGGTTGTTTTGTTTTTTGCTTTTCACCACAAGAAAGGGGTATAAAATCAAAATCAGTTAATCAATTTTTTTAAAAAACTACCTTTTTTTTGGTGGGGAGTTCCTATTTACATTCACTCATATAACATTTTCTGAACACCTAGGTTGGAAAGGGCACTGCGCTAGACACTTGGGATACAGGACAGTTTGTCCCTAAGAGGGTACCTGGGAGTAGACATAAACAGATGTTTATTAATAATAATACAAAACTTGTGCTAAAATACAATTAGAGTTGAATCTCACAGTTGAGATTGTGACACTAAACATTCTGGAATTCTTAGGTTTTTCCAAAACAGCTCAACGCAGGGCTGGTGCAGTACTGTTATCAGCACTACTTCAAAACGAAGTTAAACATTGGTGAAAACCCTTCACTTTAGTACTTGTCAAATGTTTAAACCTTTCAAAATTTTCCTTCTTAGCGAACTGGAAACGCGCGTCCGGCCGGGTAACCACTGCGCGGGGACAGAAACACTGCAGGGTTCACATTCACTTGGAGTATTCGCGGGACGCCTAGGGGAGCGGTGCTTGTTGGGACTTGTAGTCTCTACCAGGACCGAAGACACCGCGACTGCATTTATAATGCACTTCTCCCTTTTAAGCTTTCTGGCCCAACAGTCACATTAAGCCCTAAGCTAAAGCATAATTTGACAACCCTTACCTCTTCCAAAGCTCTTTATGATTTTACTAGGTTCCTTACATTCAACATTCAAACGCACACCGTCCCTCACAAGCCTCAAAGAGATTGGTCTGTCCTCAGCAGTGGGCGGAGGCTTAGGTGGACTAGATCTCTGGATTGGCCAACATCTCACTCGAAGAGGCGTTTTCCACTTGCCGTTCCGTACACTGTGGTAAAAAAGTGAATCCTTTACCGCAGTGTTCCTTTTCGCCGCGAAAATCTCGCGATATTTCCGCCAAAGGGACCTAGCGACGCGTAGAGAGCCGCCGAGGCCAGTGGGGGTGGCAGGCACCGGAGCAGGGAAGAGCCAGGTCAGTGGGGCGAGGACGAGCGGGTGCTGCTTGCGGCACTTGGGTTCGGTCCGGGCCAGCCACCCAGAACCCAGAGGAAGTGTTGTGGACGGCGTGTCCCTTCTGGCCGGTGAGTCGGCCCGGGGTCGCGGCCGCTGGGTCGACCCCCAGTTTCACCTGGGCCCGCGCGGGTTGTGACAGGTGCGCGGACGAGCGCGGCGCTCCGCCCGCTCGCCGGTCCGCCCCCTCCGGTCTTCGCCCGCGGGGGCTCGGGATGAGCTGCGGGCCGCAGCTGAGCGGCTCCCGCTCCTGGCGCCTGTCGCTGCCGCCGTCTCCTCCCAAGAGCGGCCGCCGCCCGTGAGGGAAAGAGGGAGGGAAGCAGCCGCTGACCCCGGGCATGAGCCGGACGCGACATCCGTTGCTGGATTAAGGCGCCGACATGAACCTGCACCAGGTGCTGACCGGGGCTGTGAACCCCGGCGACCACTGCTTCTCCGTGGGCAGCGTTGGCGACCAGCGCTTCACGGTGAGTGAGGGAGGCTCCCGCGTCGCCCGTGGCGAGTCCGCGCCCCTTAGTCAGCCGGGCTCGGCCCAGAGTGACGGGCAGAGGCCAAGAAAGCCTCGTCGCCCTCGCGGGGCGTCCCCTACGGAGGTCCCAGCTCCTTAGGGCCGGCGGACCTGACCTTTGAGAACGAAGGAGGCAATAACGCTTCGGTCATCGAGTTAATGTACAGAGGCTAAACTCGGAAGTTAGAATGTTTTGTAGGATTTTTAAAGTTTTTAATCTGACGTTCTTGGGTTGGGGAGGTTTACTAAAGTCGTTTATCCGAGAATCGTTGGTGTGTAATGTTTGAGTGGGCTTTATATTGTCCCACTCCATAGGCTCTAATTGTCAAGTTGAGGAATAGTTGGGATTGGTTTCATTTCTTCCTCTAAGTTTAGGTCAAGTGTCTTTGTAGTCAAAAAGAGTGGGTGTCTTAAAAACAGGTAGCTGTCAACAACAAGCGCTGAGTGAAAACAGTGCTTTTCACTTATTTTTCTTTAAATTCATTGGGAATAACTTTGGAAAGAAAACACTTTTTCGTAAATGGTTCACTCCTGCCATCCTTTGAATTCCATATGTAACAGTTTAGTAGTCCTGGGAAGCTTATATTTATTTTAGATTGTTCATATTAATTACTAAAAGTTGCATTACTGTTTCTCAGTAAAACTTCTCTTTGGTGTGTAGTGGTAATTCCAGGTTAAAGTTTAAATGAAAGTGTCTTGTTTTTCATTTGTTTTCCCCAGATAGTGAAAGCAAGAGGGCCCCAAACTTTTGCTACTTACCAGTATATTGACATTTTCTGCCTTAACTATAGCGGTTTTTTAAAGAATTAAGTATAGTTTTTATAATAATTTCAAGCTATGTCACTATTGCACATGATAGCCTGTATCTGAATATATGTATAGTGCTCATGATTTTTGCTACAGCTTGAATAGCTGTCTCTTAGTTGTGATTAAAACTTAATTTTGCATAAAAAAGTGAAACAAAATAAACACCTTAATAGATGCCCCAGGTTTTCTTCTCAAACGATTTTGACTTTTTTTGTTATCTTTATCAGTTGGAATAAATAATAGGAAAAAAAAAGTAGGCATTATTTAACATGGTGTAGGCATTTAATACCTGAATTGTGCTTTTAGGTCTGTGCCAACCAAGTACTTTGCTTTCGAATAGAGTCTGTACCTCCCCTGTAGAGTGACTCATACACACCTTAACTTGCACCTGACACTAGCAGTTTTAGAGATTCTAATTCTAATGTTGACCTTGCCTCAATGCTCAAGAGGAGAGTGAACTCTGAGCGTCTCAGTGGGCAACCATAGTCTCCCTGCAGTTGAACATTGCTCACTGCTCTTGCTATTTAGAAAATAAAGATCATCCTAAGAAGATTTTGCTAGTGGGATATTATGGGATGGTAACATGACATTCTCTGCCATCTCCTAAAATTATATGAGTGCTTCCTCCAATGTAAATTCTAACAACTTTTTCTGAGAAGGCATTCAGGATCTATGTAAGCAGTGGTGTGAACTTCAAAGCATATACAATATGATGGCCTATTTATACACTTAGATGATCCTTCTAAGTGTATATAAAATCTTGGTGAATGCTTCTGTTATTTTAAAGGAGCGATGAGTTAATGTGCCAAAGATAAGACTATCCTACGCCATCATGTAGCTTGTTGCACAGTTCTACTGAATTTTAAAGTCTGTTTCCGTAGACCAGGCTTTAATCATCTCCCACCAAGCCTACTGCAGATTTCTTCCAGATCTCAGGAATCAGTCCAGTAAATAAGGTAAAAATACACACTTTGTTGTTATTTAGTATAAAGAGATCCCAGGTCTCTATAATTTTGGTGGTAGTTTATTAACAATCATTTTTTTTCCTTTGCAGCTAATCCATCCCTGACTCTGTAACATTAAATTGATAGTTCCGTTATAAACCAGGTTTCTTGCCCTCAGTCTACTGTACACTATACATCTTAAATTTATCTCTCTTGAAATTATTGTCTTTGCTAAAATGTAGAATCTGTTGTTTACTCCTTGAATTTTGTTTTTAACCTCTTTTGATTTTGGCTGCTTTTTCTTTTCATAGAAAGAGCAAACATTAATGGTAGATAGTATGTGCAGACTAAAAAACTCTCTCCAAATTCCAGTTTTACTTGAGCTAGGGATGTGAAATCTTCCTCTTGCAGGCCCACTTGAGGAATTACTTTGTTTCTCCTGTTACATTATGCCTTCTCTAAAGACAGACTTTACATTCGTAATTCATCTGTTTGCATGTTTGCAGATAACTTATTTGTTCTTGTTTTGAAAGATTACAAGAGATGAGATCCTGTTTTCTGAATACAGTCTGACAGGTTTTAAATTGAAATGAAATTGAGTGCCATTTCTCATAGATTCTTGATTTTAAAATATGAAATTACTAATATAATTAGTATATGTAAGTGTTAGGTACTTTTTTACTACTGAAACTGGCATCAAACAATTTTGATTTTTCTCTTAATAAGAAAGCTTCTAGTAGGCAGTGACCTTTTCTCTTATACTTTCAAAGCACTTTATTTGCACTTTCATTATATTAGTGACCTGTCTTGCCTTGTGTATGTCTTCCACAGTTTCATTGTGAGTGCCTGGAACACTGATTGAAGTACTGGTGTCACCTAATAGTAGAGTCATTACCTGAATTTGATTTCCAACCTAGTCCTTATAGTTAGTTATGTGGGCAAGTTCTTTTACATTCTTTGAATTTCTTTCTTTCTTATCTGTAAAGTGGGGCTAAAGAAGAACTTATTCATAGGGTTGTTACATGAAAAAGTGCTAAGTTCGTTGCATGGTACCGTAAAACCCTTAAAATTGTCAGTTATTATAAAGGCTAAACTCATTATAATGCATAGCACATAAAAAGTGCTTGATAAATACTGCTTGAATTGATAACTAATAGATAAAGAAGGCTGATTGCTATATAATTAAAAATTGTGTTTAAAAAATATTTTTAATAATTTAGATTTGAGTCCAAATAAAATACTTCAATTAAAGTTTAAAAAAGTTTTTCCAAAGTCATTTATTACGCATTTTGCCATAAATATCAGGTGAGTAACCAGGAGAGATTTCAGATATCCGAAGCAAAAATTCTTTAATTTTTCTTTATTTACATGAATTTTTCTCACTCCCTTTCCCTTGTTCATTTCATACTGTCTTTAGAGTGAAAGTATATGAGCAACCTCGTCCTGATCTGTTGACAACTTTTATTTTTAGAATAAAAATTTTATTTGTAAAAGACAATAAGTTAAAAACAGGCATAGTTAGAATCTGGATTTTCTAATATTTCTGTGCATGCTAGTGACATGTGTTTTAATATACAATAGATTATCCATACTTAGTGTTGAAATTGTGTTTTTACTGAAATGGAAAGGAAGATAATTTCCAAGAGACAGATTGTGTTAATATTTAGGACTTGATGTCTCTAGTTTGGAATTTAAAAGCCTTTGCTATACGAGGGATAACAAACATGTAATAACTCCAGATTCCCTTTTGTATTAGACAACTCTGTGTTCCCGGCCAAGGGGACCCAGATTAGAAGTCAAAAGACTGACTGCAACTATCTGGGTGTTGGTAGAGAAATGGAGGCTGAATTAGCATTCTCCTTCTTTCTGTAATAGTAAGCATCCTTTAGTTTAACTTTTTGTTTTGTTCACTGTAGGGAATCCTTTATAGGAGGTTATTTTTTTGGAGAAGCACGTTAATGTTTGTGGATGGAGAGATACAGGAGGGGAAAGTTTGATACTGTTTGTATCTGGAGAAAGAATGATTTTTGTGGTGCTCATATGCTATTACGAGTACAAATTGGACTTCTTTTTAAATATTTAGTCTATTTTAAAATTTTATGTTTTAAATAGTATTAAGGTACCTTTAAAATTATTGAAGTAATATGAATTCTTAATGTTATGTTTAAAAAAATGAGAGTAATGTTAATTACAACATGCCAAACATAACTTATTTAACCAGGAAGTATACCAGGAAGAAATTCTTTGGGATATTTACCTGGTGTGGTTGGTTAAAACAAAACAGTGAAAACAGGAAATCTAAGTGTTGTACAGAAATCACAGGATTTCCAAATTAGAATGCTGGCTGTTGCAGCCTTGGGTAATTTTTGAATATTCGAGAAGGTTGTCTGCCAAATTTAAAGTTAAAAATCATGTTTCAATTGTATGCTTGAAAGCACACATATGAACTCAGTTCTTTCTTTGCACCTTGTTTAGTCTCAAAGTTAGTAAACCCAATATTACGTATGCCTAATAAAAGGATTTTCATTTCTCAATTTAATTTTCATTGCTTAGTAATAGGTTATTCTGATTACAGATCTTTTGACAGAAGCAGCTAGTGTACCAATTACAATATATACATATTAATTTTGAAGCTTAAGTAGTGTGGCAATTTATTTGATAAACCAGTGCTGTTCTTATTGTTTTGATAATAATAGGGCACCTTGAAATGAATTTTTCGGAACAATTTATTTTGGAAAAAATCTATAAAACTAGTTTTAGATTTTGGTTTAGAATGTTATGTATAGTATTACATCTTAGGTTTTTATTTAAAACCAGGTAGGTGGCTTATTTTTATTTAAGAATTTAGTGAAGGTGGATTATTTTAAAATCACACACAGCCCATTTTATTTGTTTATTTTTCTTCTTTATTTTGTTTATGTTTGAATTACATTGATTGACTTTTAAAATTGAAGTACAGTTGATTCATAATACTGTGTTGGTTTCAGGTGTCCAGCAAAGTGATTTGGAGATATGTGTGTGTGTGTGTGTGTGTGTGTGTGTGTGTGTGTGTGTGTGTATAGACACACAGATATATATGATTATTTTTTATTATAGGTTATTACAAGAATATTGTTCCCTGTATTATACAGTAAATCCTGTTGCTTATCTGTTTTATGTATAGTAGTTTGTATCTGTTAATTCCATACTCCTAATTTATCACTTGCCCCCCTCCTTTTTCCCTTCGGTAATCATAAGCTTGTTTTCTATGTCTGTGAGTCTGTTTCTGTTTTATATATGGATTCATTTGTATTATTTTTTAGATTACACATATAAGTAATATCATACAATATTTGTCTTTCTCTCTATGACTTCACTTAGTATGATATTCTCTAGGTCCATTCATGTCACTGCAAATGGCAATATTTCATTCTTTTTTATGTCTGAGTAATATTCCATTGTATATATGTACCACATCTTCTTTATCCATTCATCTGTTGATGGACACTTAGGTAGCTTCCATGTCTTGGCTGTTGTAAATAGCGATGCTATGAACTTTGGGTGCAGAGCCCATTTGAATTATAGTTTGTTTTCCTGGTTTGGTTTGGTGTACTTCCATGCTTATTAACTCATCATGTTGTATAAACTCTAGAGATTGAATTAATTTTAATAATCTATTAAAAATATCCATAAGAAGATATGTCTATTTCAAGTGATTTTTGCATGATATCCAGTTTGGATTTTCTGTACAGATTCATCTATTTTTCCCCCCCAAGCTTTATTGACATACAGTTTACATGAACATTGTGTAAGTTTAAGGTGTGCAATGTGATGATTTGATACTCATATATAGTGTGAAATCTTTACCACAATAGGGTGAGTTAACATATCCTGTAACTCACATAATTACCATTTTGTTGTTATGATGAGAACATTAAAGCTTTATTCTAATAGCAACTTGCAATTGTACAATACAATATTGTTAACTATAGTCACCATGACGTACATTAGATCCCTGGAACTTATTCATCTTATAACTGAAAGTTTGTATCCTTTGACCAACATTTCCCATTTCCCCCATCCATAGCCCCTGGCAACCACCATTCTATTCTGTTAGTACAGTGTTTCTATTAATTAATACAGTGTTTTTAGATTTCACATATAAGTGGAATACATATGTACATTATTTGTCTTTTTCTGTCTGACTTAGCATAATGCCCGCAAGGTTGTTACAAGTGGCAGAATTTTCTTCTTTTTTATGACTGAATAACATTCTTTTGTGTTTGTGTGTGTGTAAAACGTATTTTCTTTATCCATTCATTCACTGATGGACACTCAGGTTGTTTCCATATCTTGGCTATTGTGAACAATGCTGAAATGAATATGGGAGTGCAGATATCTCTTACAGTGATTTCATCATCTTTGGATATAATCCTAGAAGTTGGATTGGTGGAATATATGGTAGTTCTGCTTTTAATTTTTTCAGGACTCTTCCATACTGTTTTTTACAGCGGCTGTGCCAATCAACATTCACACCAAGAGTGCACAAAGATTTCCTTTCTTCACATCTTCACCAACATTTACTTTTATCTTTTTGTTGATAGCATCCTAATGGGTATGAAGTGATAGCTCATCCAGTTTTGATTGGCATTTCCCTGATGAGTAGTGATGTTGAACATCTTTTCATGTACCTGTTGGCCATTTGTACGTCTTCTTTGGAAAAATGTCTCAGTCTTCTGCCCAGTTTTAATTGGATTGTTCATTTCTGGTATTTAGTTATATGAGTTCCTTATATATTTTAGATATTAACTTTTTATCAGATAAGGTTTGCAAATATTTTCTCCCATTTTTAGGTTGCCTTCTCATTTTGTTGGTGGTTTCTTTCGCTGTGCAGAAGCTTTTCAGTTTAATGTAGTCTCACTTATTTATTACTGCTTTTGTTGCTTGTGCTTTTGGTGTCCAAAAAGTCATCACTAATTGTCAAGGGCCTTTTTCCCTATGTTTTCTTCTAGGAGTTTTGTGGTATCAGTTTTTAGGTTTAAGTTTTTAATCCATTTTTGAGTTGATTTCTGTGTGTGATGTAAGACAAGGGTCCAATTTTATTCTTTTGTATGTGGATGTACAGTTTTCCCAGCATCAATTTATTGAAGAAACTATCTTTTCTCTGTTGTATATTCTTGACACCTTTGTCAAAGATTAGTTGACCATATATGTGTGGGTTATGTCTGGGCTCATGATTCTGTTCCTTTGGCTATGTGTCTGTTTTTATGCCAATACCATACTGTTTTGATTTTTATAGGTTTGCAACATAGTTAGAAATAAGGAAATGTGATGGTTCCAGCTTAGTTTTTCCGTAAGATTGCTTTGGCTCTTTTGGGTCTTCTGTGGTTCCATGTGAATTTTAGGAATTTTTTTTTCCCTATGTGAAAAATGCCACTGGAATTTTGATAGAGATTACATTGAATCTATAGATGGTTTTGTGTAGTATGGACATTTCAACAATATTCTTCCAGTCCAAGAACGTCTTTTCATTTATTTGTGTTGTCAGTTTTTTAAATCAATGTCTTATAGTTTTCTGTATACAAGAGTTTTCACCTTGGTTACATTTATTCTTAAGTATTTTATTCTTTTTGATGCTATTTTAAATTGGATTTTCTTAATTTCTTTTTCGAATAGTTTATTGTTAGCATATAGAAATGCAGTTGATTTTTGTATGCTGATTTTGTATTCTGCAATTTTGCTGAGTTCATTTTAGTTCTAACAGTTTTTTGGTGGAGTCTTTAGGGTTTCTATATGTAATATCTTGTCTTCTGCAAACAGACAATTTTACATCTTCCTTTCTGATTCGAATGCCTTTTTTTTTCTTGCCTAATTCCTCTGGCTAGGCTTTCCAATATTATGTTGAACAGAATTGGGAGTGTGTGCATCCTTATCTTTTTCCTGATCTTAGAGGAAAGTTTTTAGCTTTTTATCATTGAGTATATTAGCTATAAACTTGTCATATATGGCCTTTATGGAACCATCCTTTCATCCCAGGGGTAAATCCCACTTGATTATGGTGTAAGATCTTTTTAATGTGCTCTTGAAATCAGCTTGCTAGTATTTTGTTGAAGATTTTTGCATCTATATTCATCAGGGAAATTGGCCTGTAATTTTCTTTTCTTATAGTGCCTTGTGTAGCTTTGGTATCACGGTAATGTTGGCCTTGTTAAATGGCCTCTTCAGTTTTTTGGAAGGGTTTGAGAAGGATTGGTGTTAATTATTCTTTAAATGTTTGGTAGAATTCACTGGTAAAGCCAACTGGTCCTGGGCTTTTATTTGTTGAGAAGTTTTGATTACCTTATCAATTAGTGTATTATATTTTCTCAGTTTTCTAAAAGAGTAAATATTGATAGTGATAACCCACACAAACTAAAGCTCTTGGGGAGGGGGAAGCTAGGGTGGTTATCCTCAGTATTTACTTAAGTGTACAAGGAATTACTGAAACCAGAGAGTTTGAGAACCATTGCTTCATAGTATTCCATTGTATGATTATACTGCAGTTTTTTTTTTAACTTTTTATTTTACATTGGAGGATAGTTGATTAACAATGTTGTGTTAGTTTCAGGTGTACAACAAAATGATTCAGTTATAAGTATCTATTCTTTTTCAAATTGTTCTCCCAGTTAGGTGGTTACAGAATATTGAGCAGAGTTCCCTATGCTATACAGTAGCAGGTCCTTGATGGCTATCCATTTAAAATATATATACTACAGTTTATTTATGCATTCTATTATATGTTTGAGTTGGTTCTACTTTGGAGCTTTTATGAATAGCTATGAATGTTCTTGTACATGTCTCTTAGTGTACATATAGACACATTTCTGTTGGGTATAAACTTAGAGGTAGAATTGCTGGATCATTGAGTGTGCCTGTGTTTAGCTTTCCAAAGTAGTGGTACCATTTTATTTTACATTCTTATCAGCAGTTATGGGAATTCTGGTTGCTTTACAGCCAAAGAAGTCATTTTTAATTATAGGAAGAAATTAGGGAACAATTATTAAATTCACATCATGTTTATTTATAAGGTATTGTATGGCAGCATAGCAGAAGGAGTAAGAGCATGTTCTTTCCCATTAGTTATAATTTGCTTTCAGTCTCATTTGTGTCTCATACTAGCTCTGAGACTTGAGCCAATTACTCAATCTAAGTTCGAGGTTTCTTATCAGTAAAATGGATTGATTATAGTAAATATCTCACAGGATTTGTTGTGAGGATTAAATGGGATACCAGTGAAAAGCACTTAGCATTTGGCCCTGTCAAAAAGAAAAAAATAGGCTCAGATGACTACAGTGAATGAAAGATAGAGGAAAGCACAAAAAGTGCCCCCCTCCCCACCCCCATCTCTTTTTCTGGCTGTTTATCTGTATCCTTTATCACACTGGTAAATGTAAGTATTTCCCTGAGTTCTTTGCACTGTTTTAGCAAATAAATCCAAGGGGGAAGAGGTCATGGGAACCTTTGACTGGGACAGAAGTTGTGGGTAATCTGAGGACCTACTACTTGTGATTAGCATCTGTAGTGGAGGGCAGTCTCAGTTAAGGCTGAGCTCTTAACTTGTGGGATCTGATGCTATCTCCAGGTAGATAGTGTCACGACTGAGTTAAATTGTAGGATACTCAGTTGGTGTCACAGAATTGCTTGCTTGGTGTGGTTAAAACCCCCACACATCTGTTGTCAGAAGTGTTGTGAATGTGGTAATAATAATGTGAGAGCAAAGGATGAACACGGGAGGAAGACTAGTTTTTTCCTTCTCACTCTCCAAGGCTGCAAATATATAGTCAAATTCTGTGTTCATAAGTTACTTAGTTCCTTCCTGCCTTCTTTCTTTCAGTGTAGATATAGTATTTGTTTGAAATGTAGTTAGTTCCTTTGTTTCACCTCCCTCCCGTTCTGATTGATTTAAATCAATTTTTTGAATATGTATGATGTTAATGTGTTTCAGAAGTCATAACTAGTGTCCACTGGTAGATGAATGGATAAAGGGGTGTGTGTGTGTGTGTGTGTGTGTGTGTGTACACATGTATACACACACACAGTAGAATATTACTCAGCCATAAAAAGAAGAATGAACTCTTGCCATTTGTGACAATATGTGGACCTGGAGGGTATTATGCTAAGTTAAGTCAGACAAAGACAAATACCATATGATTTCACTTATATGTGGAATCTAAAAAACAGCAGAACAGTAACAAACTCATAGATACAGAGGACAAACTTGGTTGCCAGAGGGGAGGGAAGGGGGAGGTGGGAGGGATAAATGAAATAGGTAAGGGAGATTAAGAAATAGAAACTTCCAGTTACAAAATAAATGAGTCATGGGCATTAAATGTACAGCATGGGGAATATAGTCAATAATACTGTAATACCTTTGTATGGTGACACATGCTAACTAGACAATGATGATCACTTTATAATGTATGGAAATGTAGAATCACGGTGTTGTGCACCTGGAACTAACAGAGTGCTGTTGGTCAATTATACTTCAAGTTAAAAAGAAGTTGTAAGTATATAAAAAGTTATACTCAGAGTGTTATTCTTTGCTTCCACTCCATTTTCTCCCCCTTTGTAGGTATCCAACTTCATTTTTCCCTAATTTTATTCTCCCTTTGTTCCTTTTTGTAGCAAGCCAGGTACATATGTTTTATTTTCCTTGTTCCTTACACACAAAAAATTGCCATATATGCTCTTTTCTACTTTTTTTTTCGCTTTATAATATCCCCTAGAAATCACTCCAAGTCAGTTCATAGATTTCTTCCTCATTCTTTTTATAGATGCTTAATACTCCATCGTGGCTATGTACCACAGTTTATTCAACCAGTATTCTGTGCACAGCAGGATTTTTTTTTTTTTTTTTTTTTTTTTTTTTTTTGCGGTACGCGGGCCTCCCACTGTTGTGGCCTCTCCCGCTGCGGAGCACAGGCTCCGGACGCGCAGGCCCAGCGGCCACGGCCCACGGGCCTAGCTGCTCCGTGGCACGTGGGATCCTCCCGGACCGGGGCACGAACCCTCGTTCTCTGCATCGGCATGTGGACTCTCAACCACTGCGCCACCAGGGAAGCCCCACAGCAGGATTTTTAAGGAGATGTTTACACATTTTTGAAAATGATTAAGAAATGGAACAAAACACAAATATAGTTTGAGTCTTTAAATCATTTTATATTTAATTAATTATACAGTCAAATAAACTATAAAAATTAAAATTCTGTAGTCAAGAAAACAAGGTTTTTTTATTATAAGCCCCAAGGATAATAGTCAACTGATGAAGTGTGAACTGCAGTTGGTTATATTCTTTTTTTTTTCCCCATTTACCAGTTTATTGCCATCCATTAGTTGTAACTGTGAAAGAAGAAAGTGAGGACTGAATGACAGAGATATTCCAGATGAAGATCAATAATTTTTATTCAATTTAAAGTTTACCAAAACTAGGGATAGATAGCTTTACACCTTCTAGTACTGTCACTAAGGAAAAATTAACTGACAGGAAGTGATAGTATAATAGCAGCAGCAAAAGAACAAGGGTAATCCAGAACTGGATAAGTCTTTGAATGATCAAGGTTTATTTGTATTATAAGTTGGCATGTTCCTATAGGGCTAGATGTTTATTTCTGAGGTAAATTTGCATTTATCAAGTTTATAAATGTTTAATACTTGTTGAATTAAACAGTAATTTTGTGAGGTACTTCAGTATTCATGTAGACTTAATTCAGGAAAACTTAGAGTCCTGATTGACAAAAATAGGTGCAACACAATATCTGTAAGTAGATAGATAATTGCAGGTAAACCAAAAGAAGGCAAAGTTATGAACACATTTAAAAATACATATATATATATATTCTAGTTAATGGAAACTGAAAAAATTTTGTTTAGTGAGGAGGAAATCTAAATTGTAAACATTCCAAATTTAATACAGTATTTTGGTAAACAGTGACAATCAGTATTTTATCAAAATTTAATATTCAGGAGAAAATCAGTTTCTAAAATATTAAGGTATTTTAGAGTATTGTTAATGAAATTTTTCATAAATTAGTTTTTTGAATTTATTCTGTTAGTCTTGTGACAAACCTTATGATCCTATTGTGGATATTTACACCTAGGTGAGCAGACCATCATGAGGTTTTTTGTTTGTTTACTGAGCCAATTTTTCCACTGTGTGGCACTAGTAGAAACAGACTTGATTTTCCCTAATTCCTTTTAGGAAAATTCCAGACAAGCATGCTTAACTAGGGAAGTTCCTGTTCTGCCATCAAAATAGCACTAGATCAAAAATCAAGAGATCAGAGTTCTCAAGCCCACTCTGCCACTAAGAAGCTGTCGGCCAGTTTAGGCCTCATTTTCTTGTTGGTAATGTGAGCAGATTTATTTGTATGTTCTTTCAAGTCTCTTTTCTAATATTTTTTGGTAGCGTGTACAGAACCATTTTGGCTTTGGTAGGAGTTATGGTCATGAAGTATATATTAAGTATAATATTTTTTACATTAAGTAAGGTGTATGTATATGTGCAAAAGTGATGAGAAAGTAAAGAATTACTAAAATTTTAAGAACTTAGGGTGGAAAACAGTTTGTGATAGACATTTTATTTTCAGAATTATTCTGCATGTAAATTCTAGGACGACAGCCACGTACTCTTAAATGGAAGAAACTCCTGTGATCTAAGAGCAGAGAACAAGATAAACTTGAACCCTACCTTTTCGTCTTGGACCTTAACTTGTAGTAATGGAAGTGGATAACAAGCAAGATATTTACAAATTGTGATATATGCTATGAAGAAAAAAGAGTAGTGTGATGGAAAGTAATTGGGGGGGGAAGAATATTGATCAATATGAGTATATTCAGGAACTGAGATATGAATGTTGAAAAGAAGCTAGTTTGACAAAGACCAGGCAGATAGAAGGAAGGTAAACCACCTTGAGGTGGAAAAAGATTGTTATGCCCAAGAAACAGAAAGAAGGGCAATGTAAGGGCAGGAGCCAATTGAGGGAATGAAAGAGTAGCTTGAGATGGATTTGGGGAATTAGGACAATCATTTAGGGCATTGACATTGGTAAGAAGTTGAGATTTTATTCCAAGTGCAATGAGGAAACTATTGAAGGGAAAATTACTTCGTGTAATAAGCATTTTTAAATGATCACTCTTGTCTGTGTGTGGAAAGGAATTAAAGGGAAGCAAGAATGGAAGCAGAGTATAAACAATAATGCAGGAGAGAGATTATGGTAGTTTAGATAAGGGCAGTAGCATTCAGTGGAGATGGAAAAAGTGAAAGGAATTGGTATATATTTTGCAGAAAGGACTGACTGATGGGACTGTATATGGGAGGTAAGGGGAATATTCTCAAATAATAAAGATTTTTTAAAATATTTAAAATTAGTCTGTTAAAACATAATATTTAACACCAATGTTTTACATGATATTTTCTTGACAATTTTATCATTTTTATTTTACTTTGTTCTTTTTTTTGTTTGTTTTTAGGCTTATGCATCTGGATGTGACATTGTTATACTGGGAAGTGATTTTGAAAGACTGCAAATAATCCCAGGAGCTAAACATGGAAATATTCAAGTAGGATGTGTAGATTGTTCAATGCAACAAGGCAAGGTTTGTAATCTTGTGGTGATAAGAGATTTGTTTTGAATATGGTTTTTGTCAGTATAGTCTCTGAAGTATCTATTTCCTGTTGAATTAGAGACTTGCTGTGTTTCCAAGACAATGTAGCCACAGATTTCTTTGGCTCTCTAAGATGCCCTCTAGAGAACAAAATTCCTGACTCAGATGTATCTTAGAGATTGTCAGGAATTCTGTTCTCGTATAATCTTGAAATATAGCATAGTTTTCTCCATGAATTGACAAACAAATGTAATATTTATTACCGGTAGAATAGGTGTAAAGCTTACTTATTTAAAAATTGATTGGATTGAGGGAAAGGAATGACAATAAACTTCAGTCTATTTAGAAATAAGCCCTGAAAAGAAATTATTGTTAGAGTCCTTTTTTGTCTGTAAACAGGTAGTTATCTCCTTGTAACTTCTAGATAAACTTTGTACAAAAATGAACATAAATTGTATAATTTTTAAAATAATTTATTCCAAGTCTATAAGAAAAATGAAAAATTTAATTTGAACTTATGTTTACACATGGAAAGTATAAAGTTACCTTGAAAGTAAAAAAGCAACAGAAACAAAAGAAACAGGGCATATGATTTAACATCAGGTTAAATGCAGTTCTATATAGTACCAGAGTTGGGAGAGTTATAACTTATAGGCAGTATAGTATACAGCTTAATATAGCACAATATAGGCATAGATGACCAGGCCTAGGTACAGTTGTAGCTAGACTAGGCTGAACTTTGCAAATTTAATTTTTTTGCTAGATACCTAATTAATGTATATTGTTTGACACTATGATTCTACCAGAACATTTTGTGTGAGAAATCAAAATGGACCCAACCTTATTTTTTTTAATGTAATGATTCCTAATAAGCCTGCCATTCTGAAAAGTTACTTCTTGGGACCTAGTTTAAAGATACTCATAACAAAGGAGTTTCAACTCTTGTAGTCTTTGCCTACTTTTTGGACTACTGTTCTTTTTGTTATTCCTATGTTCCTTTCTTTCAGTAGAGTTACAGGTATCTCATCTGTCTTTCTTTTGTTCATGCCTTTCATTCTCACTGTACTACAAAAGTGATTTTTATTATGGAATGCTAAAAATCCTTGAGACTTTTTTCCCTTTCTCTTCATGTTTGTTTGATCTCCTAGCTCTGTAGTTCTGTAATCTTTATTGTATGTAAAATCTTACTTATACCATTTAGATTCACATAGGGCTTGTTAATGTTGGAAATCTAATTTTAGTAATTTTCAATATGAGTTATCTTTTAATAAGCTATATTACATGAAATCCAGGTTAGAATGAAGTGGTCATTTGGTTTTATAATTATTCTAATAAAGGGTAAATTTCCTTTGTTTCACAGATATCAGTATACTCAAATGAGTTCTTAAGGTATCAAGACGAAAATTTGTAGATTTTGGTACTTGGGATTTGTTTACCTTTTAGAAGGAAATGCTTCTTGATACCATAGGCATCAATATTTTATCATTACTGTTTTTTTATTTGTAGTACTACCAGATTAATTTTCCTAAGAAAATTCATCTGCATTTGACTTGTTATTCATTTGCTTAAAACCATTCTTAGTTTCCCAGGAACTTAGAAAAGTTCAAATTGTTCACCTTGGTTTGAGACCTTATTGAACCCACTCACACTTGCCTTTTTGGCCTCATGTCCATTATTTCTCTCTTCTACCTGGGCTGGTGGTCAGTCACCTCCCAACATACTTTACCTCTTTTAATATTTACACTTGTGGGGACTTCCCTGGTGGTTCAGTGGTTAAGACTCCACGCGCCCAATGCAGGGGCTCCAGGTGCAATCCCTGGTCAGGGAACTAGATCCTGCATGTGGCAACAAAGATTTCACGTGACGCAACTACGACCCAGAGCAGCCAAATAAATAAATATTAAAAAAAAATTTAGGGCTTCCCTGGTGGCTCAGTGGTTGAGAGTCCGCCTGCCGATGCAGGGGACGCGGGTTCGTGCCCCGGTCTGGGAAGATCCCACATGCCGCGGAGCGGCTCGGCCCGTGGGCTGTGGGCCGTGGGCCGTGGTCCGGAGCCTGTGCTCCGCAACGGGAGATGCCACAGCGGTGAGAGGCCCGCGTACCGCAAAAAAAATTTACGCTTGTGTTCATACTATGCCCTATTTCTAAAATTGAACACTCACTGCATTTTGAAATCCTATCCACATTTAAAGGCGCAAACTAAGTACTCCCAGGTGAAGTCAGTGCAGATGATTTCTACCTTCTAAGATCTGAGAACATTTTAAAATATCCATTGAAAGTTTTTTTTTCCATATGTATGTACATCCTCATTTCATACTCTGTCTTCACTAGATTATATGTTCTTATTTTTATCCCTGATCATTCATTCTATCTATATATCTGTCTGATTTCTGATGTTTTAATATTTTTCATTTGTGACTCAAGGTATAGTAGTAGCTACCTTATAAAACAGAGCCACCAAGGGTTATGCTTCATTGATTTAAGAGTAAATATTTGAAAGGTACTCAAATAAAATAGAATACTGAAAAAATATACTCCTTAGAGAGTTTACAAAGGAATAGAACTAAGTTTTACTTCTAAAAATTTAAATATACACCGACAGAATTCTGAACTTTGAAGACAGATAACCTAAAAACTTGATTTTTAAGTCATGTCAAATTCCATACTTGACAATGAATACATCAATACATTTTCTTCTGTGAGGAAGGGAATTAACATTTACTATGCATCTTATATAGATAATTCTTTACCAGATGCTTTACAAATGTTATTTCAACCCTCAAAATAATCCTATTAGAAAGATAGTATTATACATATTGTAAATATAGATAGAGAAACTAAGGTTCAGAGAGCTTAACTTGCTGGTACACAGTGACAGCACTGGGATTCTGATCTAGATATGGTAGTCCCCAAAACTGACATTCTCAAATATTGGTGAAAGAAATTTTGTGTTGGGTATTTTTTAAGTTATACTATTCATTTCTTTTGTTCTTTTGATTCATAAGTAAGTTAACATATCCGTAAGTTTTCTTTCTTTTTTCTTTTTAAAAGATTGCAGCATCCTATGGAAATGTTATGTCTGTTTTTGAACCAGTTAACCTACCGAAGCAAAAGAAAAATATGGTCAGTAATTGATCTTTTTATTTTAGAAATGAAAATGTGTTGTGTATTAAAAGATACCATTTTTAAGAGTACAAAATTAGAGTGATCACGTAAATCAGTATAAATTATACACTGTAATTAAAGACAACATGTTAAATGCCACTTCCTTATTAAAGATGTATGTTTCATTGAAGTAGAATTAAACTAAATTGTGCTTATGAATTATCTTGAAATGCTTTTCTTTTTTCCCCATCTATCATTTTTTTCTTTTATTAAGTATTTGAAGAGTCAACAACTTGAAACTTGTCAGTTACTTTATTGCTAGTTGCAGACATCATTGTCCAATCATATGTGGCACTTGTTCTTTGTTTCTGTGATCTACTTTTATGTAGTTTTTCTGCTTTATATATTTTGTTCTTAAAGTGACATGTTTTAATTGCAAAGTCTTAACCTACCCCCTGGACTTACTTTCTTGCACTTACTACATCATGTAATAATTGTTAGCGGGTCAGTGAATGTTTTTTTAATAAAGAAACTATATTCAGAAATAGTTCCTGAAAGTTGGTTAAAACTTTATAATTTATAAATATTGAGGTTATGTAGTAGATTTCTTGGGTGTTTAGATGCTCTTAATGATAACAGACAGAACAGGCTATTTTATCCATCTCTCCTGAAGGTTAAACTAGTGATTTGAAACATGTTGAAGAGGATCAGCATGGTGTGGTCTAAAGAGCATTGTAGTAGGTGTCATAGGACTGGTTTTTTTCTCTGCTGCTCTGTAGCTATTGAAACTAAGCAGGTCAACCTTAAGAGGCTCTTTGCTCAATTCCAAAATTGGTTAATGTTTGTTTATTTTTGATGTCAAAGACTGTGGAAATGTGTTAAATGTAAAGAATTAAACAGTGTGTCAACAATAGATTTATATATCTTTTAATATCTTTCATTTCATTTTCACTTAGCTCATTAGTTTCTTACAAATTCCCTCTGACTTTGTTGGGCAGCTGTTATTTCTTTTTTATAAATAAGGCAGCAGAGACCCCAAAATAAGTGACTTGAGCAATGAAACAGCTGTTGAGCCCCAGAACTAAGAGTAAAACCAGTTGTCTTGATTCCTGGGTGTGAGCATTCTTTTTCCCTACCTTGTGTTAATGAAAAATATTTTCTCTGGGTTAATTGATATCCATTTTAAAATTTCATGGAAGGAGAGTCCACAATTCTCTCCTCATTTCTATTTGTGTTTATATATTACCTAATGAATCCAATGTTAGAGGCTCTTACACCCTTATGAGTTAGTAACTGATAGCACTAAAAACAAATTTAAAGGTGGTTGCTCCATCCAAAACACTGTATTTCAAATAATACCCAATAAGTATTTGTTGAATGAAATAGCTGACTTAAAAAAAATCAGTTATGTTAAAATGCCTTTATTGATAAGGGTAGAATTGAGAATTTCAGGTTTTACCCATTTTCTCTTGTACTAATTATAATTGTTTAATATAATAGTGTAAAAAATTCAATAGGAAGAGGCTTGTTTTTTGGTAGGCAGCACTGACTTTGCAGAGAGGGTGAAAAAAAACCTGATGAATACAAGGAAAACTGGATCAAATGGAAAAATCATAAACATGGAAGATGCACAAAATCTTGAATTCCAGGATATAGTCTCAGAGAATTCTTAGAGCCTCATAAAAAATATATTCTTTTATTTGTACATTCTGGAATATTCTTTTAAGATGGTGATTCTTCACAAGAGGTACACTTCAGAATCACTATTTGATACGTGTGTGCAGATCCTGCCCTGGGGAATTCTAAATGTGTAGGTGTGGGATTGTGCCTGTGTACTTGTACATCTAGATCTAGAGGGAGTTCTGATGTCTGCTGTGATTGAGAGCCATTCCTGCAGGGTAGTGTTTCATAAAAAGCATATTCTGCAGGCCACCTGTATCAAAATCACCTGCAGATGTTGGTTTAAAGTACAGATTTCCTGTGCCCAGTTCTGGAACTTTTGAATCTGAACCTTTGGGCATGGGTCTTGAGCGTTTGAATTTTCAATAAACATCTTAGGCTGTTTTCATACTGAAGTATGGGAACGACTACATTAAGATAGTATTTATGGATCTCAATCTATTAGAGGTTAGAGAAGTCAACTTAGTAGGCCACAACCTGAGTTTAAAAGAAAATGAAATATAATAGAAAATGTTAAGAGTGCATCACATGTAGTAAGGGTGAACTTAGATTGCATTTGTGTGTGTGTGTGTGTGTGTGTGTGTGTGTGTGTGTGTGTGTGTGTGTGTTCTGGGTTATAGTGCAACATGTATTTCTTACTGGTTTGCAGGTTAAAAAAGTTTGAAAAATATTGCTTTAAGGAATGAAAAGCCCTTAAATTATGTAATGTAAGGGAAGTGTTAACATCTCTTATTCTGATTCTTCACACATACCATATGCCCTCAGGTGAAGATGAAACTTTATAGAGGAGGAATCCTCAAATAGCAGACACAGACAAATTTAAGTCACAGACACATTTAAAATTAAACCTTTGTAACTACAATAATAAAAAAGTAATAATTATAACTTTAAAGTCTGAGGTTAATATATATGTTGTCCTATTTGACAGATACTTATTGGTTTTTTAAATATACTAAAGACAGACTTTTGGACTTCTAGGAATGGATATTCTCTCACTGATCTCCTCCATCATATATTCCTTATTTTTCTTGACTAGCTGAACATTTTATTCTCTTTAAGTATGACTACATGGTCAATTATACCTAAAAAAATGAATACATGTATTATTAAAAATAATTAGTGTCAGTATATACATTTGACAGAAAAGATGCCAATAATTATTGACTAAATGACTTTTTTTTAAATTTTAGGAATTATATAGTCAGTGGCAGAAAAGTGGCCAATTTTTTCTGGACTCAATAGCACACAATATAACTTGGGATCCTGCAGGTAAGAATACAAGAAGAATTCACTGAAGTGAAATAACACTTCTCTAGGCTATTGCTTTTTTTTTCTTACTTTCATGTGTTTCAGTTCTGCTTTGTGTGAAATGGTGGGGAACACAAAAGTAAGTAAAAAAGGTTGTGCTATTTTAGAGCTTATACTGAAATGAGGAAAATATGCACCATAATAGTGTCCAGCTATTGTAGGAATATCTGTTGTTTGGGGAAGGAGACACTAATTCTTTGTGGGGAACCAAAGTTCCATTGAAGAGGAGCCTTTTGCCATGAGAGTAGATAGATTTTGACAGTGAAGGTGGGGATAGGTTGAGGAAGGAAAAAAGAAGTGAATTCTAAGAAGAGATAATGTGTATATGTATCAGTTATCTATTTCTGCATTAAAAAATCATCCTAAAGTCATTTTTACCAATTTACCAGAGTGAGCAAAGGAACAATGAAAGAAAGCATAAGATATATTCTAGTAATGGTTAGTACTTCATTGAGGCTAGAGTGAGTCTGGTGATGAGGTAAGAATACAGCATATATGGAAAGCCTTTACAGTCATGTAAAGAATTAAAGAATTTTAATTTAATTCTTTTTAATTGTATAAAATGTATAGGTTTTTGAAAATGGCTAGTGACAGGCTAAGGTTTATGGTTTTGCCAGATTTTTCTGGTAACAGTAACTTAGAATGATCAGAGAGAAGAGGAATAGGACGATAAATACTGTATTATCTATAATTACCTTTGGAAAGTATGCATTCACAGTAGTCTGAATGAGAAATAAGAACTTGTTTCAGTGCCTTTATCATAGTAGGTGCTCAATTAATATGGAGTGACTAATGAAAGGAATACATGGATATGAAATGCATTTAGGTAGTCGAATTGATATTACTTGACAACTGGATTTCAGATTACTTTGAGAGTATCTTTGATCACAAGAAGAGTGATATGTAGGAGTTAGAGATAGTGGAACATAGTTTTATTTGGCTGTATGGAATTGGAGATGCTTGCATATCCTATAGCAGTATTCATTAGATTGTTAGAAATTTGAATCTAAATTTATGAAATAACTTATCTTTGGAACATAGAACTAGAAGTCATCAGTTAAGATAGATAAGATAAATTTTAATATAGTAGATAAAATGGCTGAGGAAAAATTTTAATTTAGAATATGAAGTTCAGAACCTTGGGAAATTATTTTAGAAGGTAAAAAATTATCTTAGATTAAATAAAAATCACAATGTTTTAAGATGTTTTTTAAATGGAATGTCTCATTAGTATCAATACTTTCTGAGCTGTTTTTGTCTATAAGACTTTCCTCCTAGTTGGTACTATTTATTGAGCTTCTGCTAAGTGCCTAGCCTGTGCTAGATATGTAATACATATAATAGCTAATTCTTACAACAGCTCTACACAAATTTCTAATTTTATAGGTGAGAAAATTGAGGCTCAGAGGTTGCCCAACTCGATCAAATTCACATAGCTAATTGAGTAACTTATTTGGGATTTAGACACAAAGATTTCTGATCTAAAGTCAGTGTTTTGCCACAGACTCACTTTTTAAATAAAGTGATCTTTACAGAGAGATAGAATGCCTTATTTATTGTCAGCTTTTTGGCCAAAATTTTACCACCTTTATTTTCATTGATAGCACAATCTTCTACTCAATTCCCCAAGTCATAAAGTTGGAATCTGTCCTTGAAACCTCTTGTACCTCTCTGTTTTTTTACTTGGTGTCATGCCATGAAAATTCTGTTCTTTTTTTTTGAAATGGCTTTTAAATCATGCTTATTACTTTAATATTTGATTCAGATCCTCATGATTTCCCATCTGTATTTATTATAGTCATTTAACCAGATTTCCCAGCATCTTAACGTTTTTCCTAATCTTGCCTATCTCTAGAGTTATAAAGAATCGTAATTTACCCATCTTTGTTTACTGGAGTTTTTGAAAGTATGTGAAAATTATGGGTTATCTCTCTAGAAAAATGCACAAAGTATACCTATAACTTTTGCATATATGTCATTGGAAGGAGGTTTATGGGCATCTTCACGTCCATCTGTTGACAGCCCCTCCCAGTTGAGACCCCTTGTTCTAAAATACAGATCTACTTATGTAAACTACACTTCTCCTAAATAAAACCTTTAACTTCCAACTACCTATAACAAACTCTGAACTCTTTATGAACCTCAAAAGTGCTTCACAATATGATCCCTTTTTTCCAAACTTATTTCTTTTTCTAGGTCTACTACGTACCTTATCTCTTAACCATAATGAGATTATGAGGCATTCTCTGGAATATATTTGAACTTGCATGTTTTCATGCTTCTGTTCATAATATTTCTCTACTGGAATGTGAACCCACCATGAAAAAGGACAGTCTTTCATTTCTTATTGTATTGCCAGTACCTAGCACAGTGCCTGTTACAAAGAAGACGCTCATTAAATGTTTGTTGGATGAGAGATGATAAGATCTGTTCCTTTTTTTGACTAAGCTTCTTCAACAAAGTTAAAATATAGCCTTACTCCCCCATACCCCAAATCTCTTTTTGTTATTTGACTTTCTTAAAAAGTTGTATTATCTTTACAGGATTATATAAAACTCTTGAGCATGTACTTAACTCACTAAATACCTAAATAATAATTGGTGAATGATATATATGTTTTTAGGCAATCGTCTTTTAACTGGTTCTAGCTGTTTGCAACTGTGGTCCAACGCTAACTTGGAGAAATCAGCTGAAGATGAAAATCCAGATAAAACAGATCTTAACTTTGGGGATTGGAGATGCATTTGGCATTGCAAGTAAGCAGTTAATTATGGGATTAAACCAATAAACCTGTTCCATGTGGTCTTATAAATGCATTTTAGTTGGTGTAAAACCATACTAACATAAAAAGTATTGATTTTGACATGCTTTTTCTTATATACAGAGGATTTACCATTTCCCATGTTCTGCAGACCCATTTTTACTTTTTAAAATTTTTGAATGAAACAACTAGGAAGAAACATAGAAATGTGTTAGGCCTATATGAAGATAGTTAAATAAGAACTTGCTAAATTATACAAAAGGAGACAGAGACACCCGTCATGCTTTTGAATGGAAGTTTTCCTATTGTGAAGAAGTATATTTTTCCCAGACTAGTCTGTATGTTGAACATCATCCTTATCAAAATCTCATTGGAATTTCTACTTTTGAGCATACTTCAAAATTTTATTTAAAAGAATGAATATGGGAAGATCAGGAAAATCCTGAAAGAAGAAAAGAATGAAGATATACAATATAGTAAAATGAATTCTAAAGCTACAACTGGTCTAGGAGTTTGTTGTTGACACAGGAACAAATAGATTAGGGTCCAGGGTTAGGCCCAGTTATACATGGAGATTCAGTATATAAGGTGGCATTTTACATCAGTGGGGCAACTTGCTAGCTCTGTGGAGGAGAAAACAACGTTAGAATCTCTTTCATACTTGGCACCAAAATAAATTTCAAAGGAAGAAGAAGCAATATCTATACAATGAAAAAATTTTAGAAGAAAATATCGGTGAATTGTCATAGTTTAATACTACCATGTCCAGTATGATAGCAACTAGCCGCATTTCACTTGAGCCCTTGAAATATGGCTAGACTTAATTGAGATGTCCCAAAAGTATAAAATGAACACTAGATTTCAAAAACTTCGCACAAACAAAAAAATGTAAAACTCTTATTAAATTTTAATTGATTACACATTAAAATGATAATATTTTTGATATATTGGATTAAATAAAATATACTTAATTTCACCTGTTTCTTTTAACTTTAAAATGTCGCTCCTAGGAAATTAAAAATTACATATTGGGCTAACATTTATCATTTGTGTTCTATCACTGTTGGATGAGAAGTGCTGTTTTAGACTTATGGAAAAAATTTCTAAGTATGACACCAAAACTAGAAACTGAAAGGAAAGAAATTAATAGTTTTGTGTATCAATAAAAAATTTCTGGCCTTCCCTGGTGGCTAAGTGGTTGAGAGTCCGCCTGCCGATGCAGGGGACACGGGTTCATGCCCCGGTCTGGGAAGATCCCACATTCCACGGAGCGGCTAGGCCTGTGAGCCATGGCCGCTGAGCCTGCGTGTCCAGAGCCTGTGCTCCACAACGGGATAGGCCACAACAGTGAGAGGCCCGTGTACCGCAAAAAAAAAAAAAAAAAATTCTGTAAAGCAAAAAGACCATAAGCAAAAGAACCAAAAACTTGATGGGAAACGTGCAATTTTGGGTTAATGCCTTTTTTAAAAGGAGGTCTTAAAAATTAACTAGAAAATAACGTATCTCAAAAGTTAACAAAAATGGACAATGAAGAGAAAATTTTTTTTGAGAAAATTTTTATACAGTAGTACATATGAATAATGAGCATATTAAGAGTTGATTGACCTCACTCAGAGTCCAGAAATGTGAAATATCCATAAAGAAGAGAATGAATAATACCTATTATGGGTTAGTGGAGAAAAGGTATTTTTATATACTGTTAATAAGGGCATACAACTGGTATCATCTTTCTGGAGATCAGTTTGGAGGTATGAATCAACAGGCTTAATTTTTCTTATGCCCTTTAGATAGCAAGTCCAAATTTCTCTCATTCATTCAACAAATATTTGTTGAGTGCTTATGTTCCAGACAGTGGTAAAAGTGCTTAGAATATAGCCGTGAACACATAGAGGGAGATAGACAATACACCAGTAAATCAGTATGACAGGATGTTAGGAATGGCATTCTTCCTGAGTCAGTTTTACATATTTTTTTAAAAATTTATTTTATTTTTTAAAAATTTGGCTGTGTTGGGTTTTTGTTGCTGCGTGTGGGCTTTCTCTAGTTAACGGCGAGCGGGGGCTACTCTCCATTGCGTTGCGCGGGCTTCTCATTGTGGTGGCTTCTCTTGTTGCGGAGCACGGGCTCTAGGGGGCGGGCTTCAGTAGTTGTGGCTCGCAGGCTCTAGAGCGCAGGCTCAGCAGTTGTGATGCACGGGCTTAGTTGCATGTGGGATCCTCCCAGACCAAGGCTGGAACCTGTGTCCCCTGCACTGGCAGGCGGATTCTTAACCACTGTGCCGCTAGGGAAGTCCCCTTAGTTAGTTGCATATGAAGCAGTAATAGGGTATAAATCAGAAACCAGAATAAGGCAGACCTCCTGTATATATAGAATATACAAAGGAGATTTCAAAGGAGCTGGTTTCATCTTTTTTTGCATCCCCTCAGCCAGATCTTGGGTGTTAAAATGGGTTTACATGTAGAGAGGAAATAAGATTTTGCAAAGATAGTTCTTTAGAAAGAGCTAATGGGGGAGAGAAGAAAAAAGAAGTGCTATTGTGCCTTCACTGCAGATCTAGTAAGGGGCTTCCTTGGGTTGAACTGAGAATTTGAAATGTATTTCTTGCATTTGGGAGAGGGGAAGGATCTTAAGTTAAATCATAATCAGAGTTATACAGTGGTAACTTGGACTAGACATACTAATTGTTTATTTGAGGTGGTTTGTTATTTAAGTAAGCAATAAAGCCTTGGACAAGAAACTATGCCAGTTTTATTTTAGGATCAACTGAAGATTACACTAACTGGAATACATTTCAAAGTTGGGTTTGATCATATATTTGTGGTGCATTTAGAACACTGCTTATACCTGTTAGATGAGGACCAGTAGGTAGGATAGAGAATAATTAAGTAGGGTAGGGGGAAGAATAGTAGAGGTGAGGTTTGAGTATAGACCTGAAGGAAGTGAGTGAGTAAGCTATATATGTGTGTATCTTCTGGTGAAGAACGTTGTAGGAGGAGGGAACTAGTGCAAGGCTCTGAGGTAAAAGTGTATGTTACCTTGTGGCTGGAGTAAAGTGAACAAAGTGAGGAGTAATAGGGGAAATGATCAGAGTCAGGAGTCAGCTTACAGGTTATTGTGAGGCTTTTGCCTTTTATTTTGAGTGAGTTGGGAAGCCCTTGGGGGTTTTAAGCAGAGGGTGTGTTGAGATCTATTGGGTTGGCCAAAAAGTTCGTTTGGTTAGTGAATGCGTTCAATAAAGTTCTTCGTGAAAATGAAAAATGTCTTTTATTTTTACTTAAAACCAAACAACTTTTTGGCCAACCCAGTAATTCGCTTTTAAAAGAACTGCTTTAGCTACTGTTTTAAGAAAAGACTGTAGGGGCAACAAGGTCACAATCATGGAGACCAGACTTTTAATTATTTGTTTTAAAGATGTCCTTAGGATTAACCAGATGCATAAAAATGTGTGGTCAAAAATGTTCATTGTACTACTTAATGTTCATGACATATTTTAAAATAAATATTACAAAGCAAATTGTAAATATGGCATCAGTTTCCATCTCTTTCCCCACACCCTTCCACAGAAAGTAGATGGAGAGGGAGAGTGGAAGAGGTCTGGAAGTCAGTGTATTAAAATGTTAACAGTTATTTTGCATGGGAATGAGTGTTGTGGTATTGGTGAAGCTATGGATATTTTATTTTCTTCCTTTCACCCATTTGTATCAATATTTTCTGTTATGTATTTGTAACATTTAAAATCAGGGGCGGGACTTCCCTGGTGGTCCAGTGGTTAAGACTCTGCGCTCCCAATGCAGGGCACCTGGGTTCGATCCCTGGTCAGGGAACTATATCCCGCATGCTGCTATTAGGAGCCCACATGCCACAACTAAAAGATTCCGAGTGCCACAACTAAAGATCTCGCATGCAGCAACGAAGATCCTGCGTGCCGCAAGTAAGACCCGGCGCAGCCAAACAAACAAATAAGCAAGCAAACAAACAAATAAATATTTTTTAGAAATCGGGAAAAAAGTTATTTTTGTTTGGAATGAAATGTGGCAGAATATCTCTTTGGCCTCCTTTACAAATAAATTTAGGATGAATCTGTCTAAGCATGAACTTGGGTAAAGAAAAGGAAAGCAATCATAGTGAGAAGTGTCTTGAGATCAGTATATACAGGTTGCCAGAAGGGAAGGTGATGAAGGGAAATGAGCCGAAGCTCCTTGGAGAAGAAAAGACAACTATGTACCAAGTATGTTGGTGAACTTGGAAGGCCAAATCCATGATAGTTGCAAGTCTCCCGTTAACCCATACATAATCTTTAATTATGCAAGTGCTGCCTTAAGGCAGAATTCGTTTTAAAATACTGACTTACTGTCCTTGTAAATGTATTTTGGAATATAAGTATCTTTGGCTCCGGAAATTAGATTTCCAGATTAAAAAATGAAACCTTTCTTTCTCACATCCTAAGGGAATGAGACCTATGGCTCTTTTGTCTTAAGCTTTAAAGACTGACAAGTCATTCCTTACATGATTCTTATGCATGGATATTTTTACATAAAAATATTTTTTGTATTTAATATTAAGTTTTCTATTTTTAAATTTATTTTATATTTATGAGATATACTTAAAAGTAAGTGTGAAACTTGTGTTATCACAAAATTTTCTATTTGAAGCAAATTGCTGAATATAGTTTAGAGAAGTAATGTTGCGTTCTCTTATTTAATTTTCCTTGAAAATTATTTCTTGTCTGTTTAATTTACAGAACTGCTTCCCAAGTTCATTTAATGAAGTTTTCACCAGATGGAGAATTTTTTGCCACTGCTGGGAAGGTAATTTTTGAAAATACTATTGTCACGTTGTGTTTATGGTGTATTTTGAAATGTCAAAAAAAATTAGCTGGCTTCATTAAGTTAAAAACATTTTCTGTTAAAAATGTTAAATAGCAAAAATTGGCTAAATATTGTGTTAAAGGCAGTATGGTATAATTGAAACAACATAGATCAAAGGTATATCTGGGTATAAATTTGCCATTTACCAACTGTTTGATCTTGGGCAAGTAGTTACTCTCTTTGAGCCTTGGTTTTCTCATGTATGAACTGAGGATGATAGTACCTACCTCATAGGTCATTGATCATCAGATTAGTTTAGACAGTGTATGTAAAGTGACTGGCACAGAGTCATGGATGAAGTATACTGTCAATAATCAACTATAACTACTATTTATGTTATCTTTTAGCTGACAGCTATATTAGGCTGTATTTACAGTAAAAGAATTTACAGACTTTCTAGAAGGACATGTGTAACTTTTCTTTGTTATTACCTGTTAATTTCAGAATAATGTATTCCCTTGAAATTATTTTAATCATTGGTTCACAGAGCACTTTACATACAACTAATAGTCTGAAGTTATTGTTCCCATGGCTCAAAACCTGCGGACTAAGAATATGAGATATACCTTAAATCCTCAGTGAGGTTTTTTTAGGATAATAATAGAGCTGTTTAATCTAACTGACTTTACAGTCAGCTTTGGGAATGCAATTAATAGTTTAAGAATAGAACCTAGTACATGCTAGTCTCTATTGTTCTTGCTTTCCTTCTCAAATTAGGAGATGCAATTTTGATTGTGTTTAGAATATTTTACATAGTAGTAGTTGCTAACTAGTTATCATCAACATTTTCTTTGAACATTCATAATTTATAAAAACTGTGTTTTCAAAAATCAGTAGTCTTTTGAAGTCTGCTAATGGTAATGCTTTCTTATATGGTATTTGGCTAAGTGGGCACGTGAAGCCTTAACTTCATCTTTGGGTCTTTCCTAAATGACTTTATTTTCCATACCAAATGGTAACTAGCATTTTCCTTGAACCAACCCTTGCAAAATATACACATTCACACACATTAATTCTTTTTTTTTTTTGTGGTACGCGGGTCTCTCACTGTTGTGGCTTTTCCCGTTGCGGAGCACAGGCTCTGGACGCGCAGGCTCAGCGGCCATGGCTCACGGGCCCATCCACTCTGTGGCATGTGGGATCTTCCCGGACCGGGGCACGGACCCGTGTCCCCTGCATCGGCAGGCGGATTCTCAATCACTGCACCACCAGGGAAGCCCCACATTAATTCTTAAAGAACAGTTAAGGAATGCTAGTAGAAAAGTATCAGAATCAGAGATTTGCTTCCTAATTTCTCCATGCCCAACTCCACATCCCTAAGTTCCTTTAATTGGGGAGAAAAATCTTACTTTTGGTATTTGACTTAACCTTTAATTTAATTCTGATCTGGATGTTTTTTGTTTTTTTTTCCCCCTTAGGATGACTGTCTTTTAAAGGTATGGTATAATGTAGAAAACTGGCGGACATCTGTTACCTCTCCAGATAAAAGTTCAGAAAAACAATCCCAAGGAGAAATTGACTTTTCTTTTGTATATCTGGCCCATCCTCGAGCAGTAAATGGATTTTCCTGGCGTAAAACAAGCAAATATATGCCTAGGTCAGTGGATTAGTCATTTTTCCCATGTATTAAGAGAACGTCTTCTTTGTGACTTTGACTGCTTTTCTCACTTTGAGAATCATTGCTTTAAGATTTTTGCCTATGAAGATTCAAGTAATACTAGATAGTTCTTGGACTGCAGACCTCTGGCCACCGGTCAACTATGGTTGATGCTTAAGAGGAGAGCCATATGAAAGGATAATTTACCTCTAGATCAGATATCTTTAAGTGACAGAGTTGTGCATCTTTTTCTTCTCTATGTTATGTGTCCAATTCTTTCCTCTCTTAATCATTCTCCAAATTGCCATTTGCATCAGCTTTTTCACATTTCACTCCCTTATCTTGTCCCTTCTATATCTCCTCTGGTTTCCCTTTTTTTTTTAATTAAAAAAAATAAGGCTTTATTGAGAACATATACCATAAGGCCTCAAATATTTCTTTAACTGCACCCAGCATCCTTGAGGAGAAATGCATGGGTTAATACATGATGATGCCCTAAACTAGGTATTAGTTTAACCTGCACATGCATGCACAAACACACCTGTTAGTATTTCTTTTCTTTCCTGTAGTCCTTGCAGGACTTGATAATCCTGTTGAATTTTTGCCTATATTTAGTAAGTTACAGACCTATTTTATTACTTAAGTATAGGTAGAAATCCTTTTTGTTCCACATGGCCATTTTCAATTTGGCCACACTGTGGGTCAGTACAGTTTTTCCCTTAACTTTTTGTCATCTGAGATGTCTTAAGCTGATCCATGGTAGCATACCTAGATCATTTGTTGACTTTAGTTTTGCTCTTCTGAGCCAGCAGAGTATACCTAGATTTTTAAAAAATTATTTTAGACGTTTTTTAGAGCAGTTTAAGGTTCACAGCAAAGCTAATGGGAAGGTACAGAGATTTCTCACATAATTCTGTCCCCCACATATGCACAGCCTCCCCCATTATCAACATCCTCCACCAGAGTGGTACATTTGTTACAGTTGATGCTTATTTCAACACATTATTTTCACTTAAAGTTGATAGTTTACTTTGTGGTTCACTATTGGTGTTGTGCACTCTATGGGTTTGGATAAGTGTATAATGGCATATATCCATCATTGTTATACCTAGACTTTTTGAGCTATTTTGGAGTGCAGTAGTTACCATTCTTCCTACCTCAGTCCTATAGTCTTAACAAAGCATAGGAGTAGGACACTAGGTACAGTGATGTTCTTTTGTTAGAAGTATGTTTCACAGTTTTTGGGCTAAGGGAGAGTGGTGTGGGCAGTCTGTATTGTTAGCAAAAGCACCTTCACTCCAGCTTCACTTTGAGAACTGTTGCTCTAGTACCTCTGAGACCATTGCCCACAGGTATAAAAACGTGTTTAGAATAGAATGAGCTATGACAAATGTAAAGTAAAAATAACTGTAATAACAAACTGTTAACCTTTTAGAACTATCAGAAGATTACATTATTTCGGAGGCTGATTTCTTCTTCAATTCCAGGTATTTTCATATGCAGCCAGTTAGACCACCAGAATGCTAAAAAAGAGGTTTGTGAAATATTGTATCTTTTGAGAGAGGACAGTCACATCTGCTCCTGACCTAGTTCACTTAGTGTTGGCGAAAGTGATCACGGTAGACGCAGAGGCAGTACCTTAAACTGAGGCATTACAAATGCCCAATGACAGCAAAAAGGCATATTAGGGTTTTTTTTTACCCTGCTTATTTTCTGTCTTATCAACTAAATTCTACAGCATAGGGAACTGATACAGAACTAGACTTTTCTGTTAGTTATGGCATCT
The DNA here is from genome assembly GCF_026419965.1 of Kogia breviceps. Classification (NCBI taxonomy): domain Eukaryota; kingdom Metazoa; phylum Chordata; class Mammalia; order Artiodactyla; family Physeteridae; genus Kogia; species Kogia breviceps. Next base: position 97,902,199 of record NC_081313.1, read on the forward strand.
TTTCAGGGTTTCCAGAATTTCACTTTTGGATCCATTTCATTAAAGAATCAGCTAATCTCCCTTAGTTCTTTTAGTTTTCATTTTTGTTTCACCAGCTGCCTGCAGATATGTAGTGGGAAGGCTGACCCTTTCTCATGAGGATGAAAGAGATCCCATCAAAGACCATTATCCTTTCTGATATGGAATCTTAAAATTAAGATGCTTAACCAAATGGTAATACTTTATACAAAGGGCCTGCTGGCTTGAGAGAGAAGAATGGGGAAGTGTTTGTAATGAACATGTACTTCTTTACAAGTTAAAAAGTGATGAATGTAGGACAGGTTAGGAGGTCTGGTTATATCCCCCCAAAACGTCCAAAAGTTGGTTCTACATAACTAGTTTAAAAAGCATCTTAGCCTGTTGTTGCATCAACATAGGGCAGCTAAATAAAATAAAATTTAAAAAGATAGGACAGCTGTTGCAGACACCCATCACATGGTTGCCCCATATAAGGTCATTCATTTATATATATATATATTTTTTTTTTGGTTGGGAGGGAGAGTGCTATACCTGAATATGATATGCTTATTGGAGAGAGAATAAGATACCTTGATGAAGAAGTGAGGAGGGTGGGGGAGGTATTGCCTGAGCAGTGCCTCAAATACATCAGGATATTTCTTCTATGCCATGCTTATATTACCTGCCAGCTGTTTGTAAGGCGTGGCATTATTTGTAAGGTGTGGTATCCTGAAGAGAGTCATCTGGTGTTGAAGCCCTGTCCATGCTTCTGGGTTGTGCAACTTTTTAGCTTGCTTTGTTGGTCTTGCCTAAGTTCTGTACCTCTCCTGATTGCTGTCTGTTCAGCCCTTTAGTCTCCTATCTTCTGCTCTTTCTTTATAAGCCTTCCCATTCTGCCATTTACTGATTGACACTATGAACCTTGAACTTCCATATTGCCTTTTTGTATTTTCTTCTGTTTCTGTTTATTTTTAATCTCATTGCTACTGCTTGTGTGTATGTAAATGTACTAGAGAGAAACTAAGAGAGGGAAGGAGGGGAGGAAAAGGTCAGAGGGAGAAAAATGAAGGAGGAAGAGGAGGGAGAGGCATAAGGATGGGGAAAGGAAGGAGAAACAGAGGGTTTGGAAAGGTAAGAAGAAGGAGGGGCGGGCCCTAGGAGGGGGTAGTGGTTAGAGGTAGGAGAGGTGGAAAGGGAGGATGGGTTGGAGAGGCTGAAAAGCAGAGAATTATAGGAGAAAGAAGAGGGAGAGAAGCCGAGAGAGTAGATGGAAAGGGGAGAAAAGTAGGGGAGTATACACAGAGGGGGAGGGGAAGGGAGGGAGGTGTTACAACAGAGGAGGGAACCTGAAGGAGAGAGCTACCAAGACAAAGCAAGCTGTTCTCCCTTTTCTTCCCCTTTGCTATTGTTCTTCTTAAATCAAGTAGATATGTTTGTTTTAAAAAGTGACTACTGTGGAATATTTTAATTTTTTTCTTTAACTTACTGGGTTACTTGATAGAAAACTTCTACTGATTGTTCTCTTTTAATCAGATGTTTGAATAAGTGTCTATTATAGGATATTGCAACTTTTTTTTTTTTTTTAATTTGCTTGGTTATCCAGTAGAAGGGTAGTCTTTGTTAATAGGGTTTCAGCCTTTGAGCTCTTGATGCTTATGGGGTTTATTAACGTATATGTAATTGTTTTGTTATTATTTTGTGGGGTGGGAAGACAGTAAATTCACTGAAAGTTAAAAATGACTAATGAAGTAGGTGGCTAAAAATCATGAATTTTTCTATTGCACTTGACTGCTTTTGTCATATGTTAGGCAAGGAAAGAGTAAGTGTACTAGTTACTTTAGCTTATTAGTGACAAGTGCATGTACCTTTACAGGAAGTAAAAATGAAGCATTGTGAAATAATTCAAATAAACATCCACTGAATAAATCAGAAAATTTTAATAGAAGAAGTCAGGTTTTGTCCTTGTTTATTAACTGAGCGAGTATGGTATGATTTCAGTTTTTGTTCTTTAGATGTAAGAAGTGTCTTAGTTTACTGAAACAGGAACTCCTGAGTTCCAGGCAGAAAAGAATAGGTTAGCAAGCACTTGCTGTGATGAAATCAAATACCCAACTCAGTTGTAATGGCTTTGACTAAATACGTTACATAAATGTATATTGACATTTTCTTCATTGATACCTTAGTTGTGTGCATTTAAATAATTATAGAAACATTGTAGAATGTGATACTGTGGGAAATTTATATTTTTGCCTCTAAAATCTTTTTATTCCTTAGGGCTTCTGTATGTAATGTATTGTTGACTTGCTGCAAAGATAACATATGTCGTCTTTGGGTAGAGACATTTTTACCAAATGATTGTTTGCTCTATGGAGGTGACTGCAACCATTGGACTGAACCAATTAATTTAACAAATAACTTCAAGAGAAATGCTTCCAGTAAAGAACGAGTTCAAAATGCTTTAGATGTGAGTGTTTTTGTTAGATGTTATTTCCTACAAGTTTTAAAATCTTTCGTACATGGCCTTTTTTTTGTAACATTCATCTTAATTAATATTCAAAGTCATGGATAGTTATGAAAAAACATATATGTCTTAGGAAAACAGTTCTGAGAAAATTTTCGGGTTTTTTGGAGTTCAACAAGTATTCTTAAGGATTTTGTCTAGCATAAAACTGCCTATAATTACAAAGTTAACCTTAGGTTAACTGATGATAACAAAAGGATGATTATACTTGACTTAGGTAAAATAACATAAATTAAGATCTGAGAATGCAAAGATTTGACTGTAAAAATAATTTATTATTTTTCTTTCTTTAGAGCTTGGGGTGTTCGTCCTGTCATAATTACAGGAATGATTAGTTTATCAGATTCTGTTCTACATTTGTTATCTTCCAAATCTCCAAGAACTTGAATTGTTTACCTTACTAGTTACTATAGTGTGGAAAGTAAAAGTCAGTTTTTGGTGTTGGGGCTAATTCAACATAGACTAGTTAACACAGATTCTTATTATTTTCTTAATATTGAAAACAAGAAAGTGACCTAAAAATGATTTATTTTTGAATGTTTTATATGAATATGGAACCTCTGTTTCTCAAATTTAGGTAGTATTCTAGTGACACAGAATATAATTAAGTATATATTGTGTAGAGACTCAACCACTGATAGAATGGTTATGTGTAATAATAGTTGAAAGAAGTCCTTGACTAAGAATCTGAAGACCTTTGTTCCACTTTTAGGTGACCTTGTATTCTCTATAAACTATTTTATCATATGAAAGATGAGAATAACAATATTTGCATTGTCTGATTTATGGGTCAAATGAGATGATCTCTGTGAAAGTGCTTTGCAAACTATGAAATATCCTAATGTATGATGGTAGTTTTATTCAGTGCTTTGTGGTCATAGGAAGTAAACTGAGGATACAAAGAGAACAGTATACATAGGGACATCATTTTCCACAGACACATTGTAAACTTTTTTTAAGTTTAGGAAATTAATTCTCAGAAAATATTAAATAAAAATTTATAGTATCGTGTGATGGTTAAAAGAAGAGTCAAGCAGTTTAAGTTCCAGGCTTATTCCAGGTTTCAATTTTGCTGTACAAGAATACTGCAAGATATTTGTACATATAAACTCATCTGAAATAGGATATATGTACTATCTAACAATCATGTAACCTATACATATATGCTTATGACAATATAGGCATTAGTTTTACTTTGTTTTGCATTGTTTGACTTTGTTTTTATTCTCACAGGTAAATCTGAAACATTTTCGTAGAGGTCGGAGGAGATCGCTTGCACTTGTAGCACATACTGGATACCTGCCACATCAGCAAGATCCTCATCACGTTCACAGGAACACTCCACTGCATGCCAATGCACTTTGCCACTTTCATATTGCAGCCAGCATCAACCCAGCCACGGGTAATAAAGCACTGTTCAGAAAATGTTTTTCAAATTGAGTAGATTGATTTTTATAACCAATAAGTTATACTTTTACTTTTTTAGTAAGTAAAAAATTGTAGGTGACTTTCTTAGCTAACTTTTCATTATAGCCAGCTCACTGATTATAGAAAAAGAAGTTTTTGTTTACTTGTTTGCTTCTTAAGTCTGTGATTTGGTCTGTAATTTTAGATCTTGTTAAGTCATTGAGATTCTGTATTAGTTTATTCAGAAGTTGAGATTTGAGCTAATACATAACAAAGAGGTTAACACCTCAGAGTAGTATTTTATAATTATTGTATAGCTGTTCAAACAAAACCAGTGTGTTTCGTACTTGATCTTTGGAGCCATTTCAGAAACAGGGCAGAAATATGTAGAAGTTATAACTGGAAGAATTAAGAAACTTATCTCTGTAGTCAAATAGGTACTATGAAACAGATCGAAAGATCTAGAATATCTGGGTTTATCTATGAATTTGAAGACTGAAGTGTTTATCATTTTAGTAAATATATTCTGTGAGTTTAAAAACCAAGTGGTCACAGTTGGGACATTTAAAGTGGAACCTTAGAATATTACTGGGAAAAAAGTTAAAAATAATATTTGCACATGATAAATGCCATCTGTACAGGAAGTGTAAAGTAAAATCCTCCTTCTACCTCTATTCCACGCTAGTCTTCCTTCCCAGAAGATAACCACTGTTGATGAGTTTTTATGTATTGATATATTCTTAAACATAAATTAAGCATAAACTATTTCCATATAACACACTGGATTTGCAGTATTGCATTCTTCAAGAAACATAGCAACAAATACAGTCCATTAGTTACTTGAATCAAAGTGAGAAGTACTTTGATAAGTTAAAAAATGCTGAGATGGGCTTCCCTGGTGGCGCAGTGGTTGGGGGTCCGCCTGCCGATGCGGGGGACGCGGGTTCGTGCCCTGGTCCGGGAGGATCCCACGTGCCGCGGAGCGACTGGGCCCGTGAGCCGTGGCCGCTGGGCCTGCGCGTCCGGAGCCTGTGCTCCGCAGCGGGAGAGGCCGCAGCGGTGAGAGGCCCGCATACCAAAAAAAAAAAAAAAAAAAAAATGCTGAGATACCTGTGGTAGGAATAAAGAGTATTTGCTGATTTTTAAAATTTTGTATGGTTAACAACAGTCCCAGCTCTAAAAGAATCCAAAATCCATGAGCCATGAAAATGTAAATGGGAGAATATTGAATTATTTTTATTAAAAAATTGTATTATTACCTTATCAAAAAACATACATTGTCAGCACTTATAGTATCCAGAGGCAACTCTGGGTCCGTGGAATAATTTTGAAAGTCTTTGCTGAGTAAAGGACAATATTTTGAGAATAAAGAAAGCTTGAATTCTCACTTTAATGGAAAAGGCTGAGGTATTATGAAAAAAAGAAACCCTAAGTTCCCGTGTAACATCTCCCTGACTACCTTCCAATAAGGAAAACTCTAAAACCTTTCTTTAAATTGTATGTCCCTAAGAAAAATTCATACGTGTAGGGCAAATCAAAGCAAAATAATAATATTAGGAGCTATATTAGATCTTGTGAAAACTCCTTTCCCTAAATTAGGTCTGTTAGAATGACTTTCCTGCAAGGCCCAACTCACATATGGCTTCACTTACTTGTCCATCAATGGAAAATGATATAGGAAAGGAGTTCATAATAGCATGTTCTCTTAGTTCTAGTTCTTATATGCTTTCCATGAAGATTTCTCATAAAAAATGACTTTATCAGATTCTTTGAGTGAGGTCAGGAGGCAAAAGAAATTTATCTTTTCAGCCAGAATGCTTCTGCTAAAAGTCAGCATAAGCCCCTTGTTTTGTGTACTTAACAGCTAGGCCTGTGATCTACTTTAGGCATTGCTTATCTCTTCTGAGTTGATTGTAAGTTGAAAATCAGAAAATCCTACCCATTTAGTTTTCTTGGGGACACTCTTTCAAACCCTAACACTATGGTGTATCTACCTAGGAACAATGGGATTGGCAGTTCAGCCCCTCAAGGGTTTTATTGAGTGTTTAGTCTGTGTCAGTATAGGAACTGGAGATAGTGGTAGGAACTGTAGATACAGTAGTGATCAAAACAGTGTGGTCCTTGCTTTTATGAAGCATATAACTAGGTAGGAGATGGATAAATATTAATCAAATAATTATACTAATGAATATATAGTAATAAACAGAGCTCTTGGATTAGATAATATCCATCAAGTCTTAGAACACAACGCCAATAAGAAGGGACAGAAAAAAATTTTTTTTAACATCTTTATTGGAATATAATTGCTTTACAATGGTGTGTTAATTTCTGCTTTATAACAAAGTGAATCAGCTATACATATACATATGTCCCCGTATATCTTCCCTCTTGCATCTCCCTCCCTCCCACCAGGAAGAAGATTCTTCTGTCCTTTCTTTCTTTCATCCCCTATAATACTGTTCCTATTGGTGTCCAGCAGTAGATGGTGTTTGAACAAATACTTTAAATTGTTTATATTTCCTTTAAAAAAAAAATCAGTAGATTTGCTCTGGAGAAAATTATTTACCTTTCCTGAATCCATTCCAGCCTATAATGTTCAGCAGACATCAGCATGATCTAGATTTGGATTTTATTTAATAATGATAGACAAATTTTTCTTTACCTCTATTAAGTTAGGATTGTCATTTTCCACAATTTACTCTGAATTTGTACTTCGGTATACTTAGCAATGATTTCAAAAGTAATACCAAGGAACAGTTTTTTTTAGCTGAGTTGGCTTGTCTTGAATGCTTTTCTTGAATATAAGGGAAACTCAGTTTCATACTTTCTAACTTCAATCTTGATGTTAATAAATAAGCAGTATCTATCTTAGAATTAGATAGGTAGGTCATGAAAAAGGTTAATATGAGAGTCTGTTAAGTAAAAGAAAGTTGTTGCTGTTGAGATAAACATATCAGTGGTTCCTTTGACAACTTAATGATGGCATTTTTAATGGTAGATCAGGTTAAAATATATTTCTAACCAAAGTTTCTATACAAATTAAGAAGACTACCCTATTAACATGTCTGCAAATTATAGACATATTTCTTAATGAGAATATTTTTTTAAATTACAGAAAAAAATGTATATGTATGTACATATAAATAAATTATGGTATATAACGTAGAATGTGTAATTTTATTTCCTTTACAGTAAGTGTATTAAATTTACCATTTAAGTCTGTTTTCATTAATAATAATTGTGTGAGCCATTATACTGTGAGTCTTATTTATAGGTTAAATAAAATATATGGCAGAGGTTTAAAGATAAATGTTAACAGTAAATAATAAAAATAAGAGACATGGATGTTTTGTATGCTAGCATGATAGAAATTTTAATATTTTGTTGTTGTTCTTCTTTATAGATATTCCACTTCTTCCTTCTATTACGTCTCTGAGTCTAAGTGAAAATGAAGAGAAGAGTGGACCTTTTGTGGTACACTGGCTAAACAATAAAGAATTGCATTTTTCTTTGTCCATGGAAGTCTTTTTACAACAACTTAGAAAAAGTTTTGAGCAACCATCTTCTGAGATGAGTGTAGAAGACTCTAATCAGGCAGATGTAAAATCTGATGAAGGTAAAGCTTTAAGAAGGATAAAAATTATAAAGTTTTGTTTAAAATAGCAAAGATTTTTATACTAGGGTAACACCAGCTACTGTTAGAAATAACCTTCAAATTGCAATGGCTTAATACAAATTTGGACTAGCTCATTTAATAATCCAATGTAGATGCTCCTGTTCCAGGTGGCTTCTTTCCTGATGATGATTAGGGACTTAGACTTCTCCATACTTATGTTTCTGTCAGCCACTAGGGTCTTGCTACTTAGAGGACTATCTGCAGACTAGCAGCATTGTCATTATTAGGAATGTTCAATCTCAGGCTCCACCTGGAGCTACAAGAATCTGTATTTTAATGAAATTCCAGATGAGTTATATGTATATTAAAGTTTGAGAAGCAGTACACTAGGGCCTTAAGGTTTGCATTCAGCCTCAGTCAAGTAGAGAGAGAGAAATCAAAAATGTTTTTGTTCTTTGTTTATTATGAGATTGCATATTCCCCTTTTAAAAAAAATTAAAATTAAACAATACAGGCGTGTATAAAGTTTCCATATTGTTAAGTTTGATGAGTATCCTTCCAGATTTATTCTTTTCTATGCTCACATAAATATATGCATAAAGGTAATTTTTTAAGAAGTTGTACTATGGGAGTTCATTTTTCAATGAAAATAGTGTGCTGCAGCTTGCTTTTTAAATTCAGTAATGGGCACTTTTCTTTCTTATTATTTTTTAGCAGCTCCTGAGTCAAGAGACTCAAGAGAAAACTTCAGCATTTTTTCTGATGATAACCATTTAAATTGATTTAAATTGTTTTTCACTATATACTGATAATGGTACAGTAACACATATCTTCATCTTTGTGTGAATTTTTCTGTAAGGTAGACTCCTAGATGGGGAATTAGCATAGTGTATAAGCATTTTTAAATTTCAATAACTTCTGTCAGATTACCCTCTAGTAATGTTTTACCAGTATATGTTCCCTCTAAGTATATTCAGATACCCTTTTTTCACATCCTTGCCAACACTGTATCTTTTTATTATTTATTGGCCATTGATATGGACAAAATGGTGTCTTGTTTTACTTTGAATTTTCTTGAGTTAAATTGAGCAGAATTATGTTAGCCCTTCTGTGTTTTGCCTCTTTGTGCCTTTGCCTAATTTTCTGTTGAGTTATTTTTCTTTTTCTTAATGATTTAACGTCTTGACTAATTTTTAAAATCTGGTAAACAAGCTAAGATTTTTTGAGAGTCTCTTAAGAAAGGCTTTGTATTCCTAACCAGGAATAGGGGCTGGGATGTAGAGGTCAGAATATATGTATTTATTTGTATTAATAAGTTGGCATGTGTTGAAGAAAATCTGGAAATTAGGCACTATAAAATGTATTTCTTTAAAATAGTTTCTTTAAGGTGTCATATCAGTTATAAATGCTTATACCTAGAGGATGGCTAGTGTGGTTGACTTAGGTTTTATGAATCTGACATTATGAGGAAAGTACAAATTACATTCCAATAATATATTTTAAAAATTCAGCCTAATTTCAACTCCTCATGTTAACATGAGCAAAACTAGGGTCCAGAGAAGTACTGTGTCTTACTTCTAAGTAGTTAATTGTGGTACATCTGGGTATAGAAACCAGTTTACCTATTTTCCAGTCTAGTATTAGTCCTTCTACTAATAATCTAGTGAATCAGCCTTATAGGCCTTCTGAGTACTGTTAACTCCATGGCCTTATATTCCTGGAGCAAAGTTATTTTTTAAAGGGAACCCCATTTCTTGTTTATATGAAAACTTATGTTTTTCATTTTGAATGTATTTGTAAAGATATTTCTTAATTTTTAGTAGTAGCTTGATTGTATTTACTTGGTTCATGAACCCTTTTGCTTATAGAGATCGATGACGGTGTTGATGATCTGAAGATAAATCTTGAAAAGAAGGAATTGGGCAGTGATAAATTAGTACCAAATTCAAGTTCTGTACCATTACCATCAGCTGCCATTGATCATCAGATTGAAGTACTTCTGTCTGAATGGAGTAAAAATGCAGACATGCTATTCAGTATTCATCCCATGGATGGTTCTTTGCTGGTCTGGCATGTGGATTGGCTGGATGAATACCAGCCTGGTATGTTTCGTCAAGTACAGGTATTATTTTTATGATCTCTGGAGAGCTACTTCTTGTTAAACTTGTGGGTACTGTACTGTTTTGTAAAACGTCTTTATGTAATTTCATGAATTCTAATGCTCACTTTCTTACTTCTAGGTGTCCTTTGTTTCCAGAATTCCTGTAGCTTTCCCCACAGGTGATGCAAACTCTCTCTGTAAAAGCATAGTGATGTATGCCTGTACCAAGAATGTTGACTTGGCTATTCAGCAAGGGAAACAAAAAACTTCCAGCCTGACACGTTCCACGTCAATGCTTATATCTTCTGGTCACAGTAAATCAACTAATAGTTTAAAATTAAGCATTTTTACCCCTAATGTTATGATGATTTCAAAGCATGCTGATGGCTCCCTGAATCAATGGCTTGTCAGTTTTGCCGAGGAATCTGCCTTTTCTACAGTTCTCAGTATTTCCCACAAATCCAGATATTGTGGTCATCGCTTTCATCTTAATGATTTAGCTTGTCACTCAGTATTACCATTACTGCTGACAACGTCACACCATAATGCATTAAGGACACCAGATGTTGATAACCAAAAGGAACCTTATGGTGCTGTAAATATTGAAGAATGTTCTTTGGCACAACAGAATAAAAGCACTATTGACATGGCCTTTCAGGATCCCAATGCAGTTTACAGTGAGCTTATTCTTTGGAGAGTTGATCCAGTTGGGCCATTGTCTTTTTCTGGAGGTGTTTCTGAGCTTGCCCGGATTAATTCTCTTCATGTTTCTGCATTTTCCAATGTGGCATGGCTGCCCACTCTTATACCCAGTTATTGTTTAGGTAAGGATTCTGATTTTTATTTAAGAACTTGAGATTTTCTGACATTATTGCTTAAGGGTTAAATTTCAAATGTTTTTAAAATACATCTAGGTGCATACTGCAACTCTCCTAGTGCATGCTTTGTAGCAAGTGATGGACAATATCTGAGATTATATGAAGCAGTTATTGATGCCAAGAAACTTCTATATGAGCTTTCCAATCCTGAAATTTCTGTAAGTAAATGGCTTTTGAAGCTAAGAATATAATACGATTTTAGATACTTAATTTATACTTATTGGGCATGTTCTAGAATTGTGACATATAATTTGTAATAAAATGTGTATTTTTTTAGTAATTTTTTTCACATTTGCATTGTACTCTTAACAGTGATTCTAACCTCCTTTAAAAAGAAACCATATCTTTCATTCATTCCAAAAGTAGAGTCTAGTGTCCTACAATATGCGTTTCTGTTGTACTTCTTTGCTCAGAGAGAAATGGGGACTACTGACAGTATAATGTGGAATTATGTTGGTTCACCTGCAGGTTTTTTTCTAGGCAAGGGAAGCTGAAATAACAGGAGTGGAATTTTAATCTTAACCAAGAGGAAAGAGCTTTCAGCTTGGTTGCACTACAGGCAGGAGTTTTTTCAACACCATTGCAAAGCTTTTGTCTTATGACAGAGGGCACTTGTTCCTGGGCGCAACTAATAGCGACCCACCATCTGCATTGTCTCAGCACCTCCAACAAGCCAGTATTTCCATTCTTTTGGTTTTTGTGTTTTTAAATATGCCCTGAGGTAACTCAGCCATACTGAGCTTCCTGTTTAGGAGAGTCAAACTGTCCTCTCAACTATCAATTAATGTCTTTGTTAATGCTCTGGTTACAGAATTGCATAGGTGTCAGTGGTCTGCTCCAATCTTGTTTTTTCCCTGTTATTTTTATTGCATGGTTTTACAGAACACAAAGTTTTTCAAAACATATATAGTGTTATAGTAGAAATGTATATTTCTTGAGGGCCTTCTGTTTTTCAGGAATTGTTTTAAGTGCTGGAAATTTATATGTGAGCAAAACAGACAAAAATCTAAGCTTACATTCTAGTAAAAGAATATAGAAAAAAGGTAAAAATATATTAATAAATACTTTGGAGAGAAACCATGTTGCAAAAGTAGTAGGGAGTGCCAAGTAAAGTGCTGGTCAGGGAAAACCTCACAGAAATGGTACCATTTGAGTAAAGACCTGAAGGAGGTAAAGGAGCTACCAATATGGATATGTAGAGGGAAGAGTATTTCAGGAAGAGCCAGTATAATAAAGATCCTGAGGCCAGAGCATGTTTGGTATGTAAGGAACATCAAGGAGGCCATTGTGGCTGGTGCAGAATAAGTGAGGTGGAGAGTAGTCAAAAATAAAGTCAGAAAGTGAGCCTGGCCAGATTGTATTGAGAGTAACTTTGACTTTTACTCTGAATGACATAAAAACTAGTGAAGAGAATAGAGTGACAGTGATATGATCTGACTTAGGCTTTAAAAGGATCACTCTGGTTGTTACATAGATTAGACATGGGAAGCAGAAGTGTTATCAGAGAGACCAATTCAGGAAGCTATTACAGTAGTCTAGGAAAGAATCAAAGGGGTTTAGAATGGTAGCAAATGGTGGTGATAAAGATGATAAGAATTGGTCAAATCTGGATGTGTTTTGAACATTGAATAGTAAGGATTGGACTGGATATGGGGTTTGTGTGAGAAAAAGAGGATGACTGCCAAGGTTTGCCTTGAGATGAGAAGTATAAATAGCAGTTTTTTGGGGTTTTTTTGGCCATGCTGCCCGCCATGTGGGATCTTAGTTCCTTGACCAGGGATTGAACCTGCGCCCCCTGCATTGGAAGTGTGGAGTCTTAACCAGTGGACTGCCAGGGAAGTCCGTAAACAGCAGATTTTGAGGAGCAGGCAGATTCAAGAGCCGGGCTTTAGACATGTTAATTTTGAAATGCCTGTTTGATATCCAAGAGATCTAGTAAGCTAGTCTCTGGAGTTTTGAGGGAGGCCTGGTCTGAAGATTGAAAATAAGTAGTTGTCAGAATATAAAGTTATGGAACTGAGTGAGATCACTGAGGGAGAGACTATAGCTGGAAAGTAGAAATGATAGGAGGATTGAACCCTGGGGTATTGCGTTGCTAAAAGTGAGGTGAGAGTGGTGTATAATGGAAGCCAAAATGAAGAAAATTATTTCCAGGAGGAAGGAGTAATCAACAGAATCAACTGCTGCTGATAGATCAAGTATGATGAACATTGAATTTAACAATGTGAGCTTGTCTAGAGCAGTCAGGAGATAAGTGGCTCAAGAAATCAGCATATGTAAATAGTATGTTAACTTGTTTCTTTAGCTTTCTTTGTCAAAATTAATGCTTAAAAAACCTTGATTCTTAGAACATTTCCATGAGATTGAAGTCAGTCTTTCTTAGTTACAAATATAAAATACTTTTTTTCCCCTTAACAATTACCAAGCATTGCTTTTGGTTTTCTCTGCACCAGCTGATCTGTAACTGTATTCATTCCTGTGTAATTGCCTTGTAAAATCATAAAATGTTTATAATGAAAGGGACTTGTGAATTTATTTAGTCTCACCTGAACTTATTTATTATTTGTCTGTTATGCCTGAAATTTTGTCATTTGTTATTATTTTTAAAAATTGTTTAATAAAGGAGATATCCATTTTTTCAAAAACAGAAATATGTTGGTGAAGTGTTTAACATCGTAAGTCAACAGTCAACAGCCAGGCCAGGATGCATTATTGCATTAGATCCCATTACCAAACTTGTAAGTATTATTTTTCTGGCCACTTAGCATTAGGTAAATAATATGTATGTCAACTTACATTGGTATTTATTTACATTCAGCAAGGCAGAAAAACCCAGCTGCTTCATGTTTTTCAAGAAGACTTCATTTTGAATAACCTTGAGAAGAAAAGACTAGGAAAAGACAGAATGTTATCTGATGCAGGTAAAGAAGAATTTTTCATGAAATGAGAAATAAAATATAGAGTATGTTAGGCAAAGATAAATTGATATAATGTTTATATAATATATAAAGTTATCTCAGCTTTCCATGTTAGTAGTGAAATATACCATTTATACCAACAGGCAGCTCACCTAATGGATTTTCGGAAAAATTCTATCTAATTGTAATAGAGTGCACCCAAGACAACCGTTCATTGTTACATATGTGGAATTTGCATTTGAAGTCCATTCCTGTCTCATTGGGTGAGTTGTTTTTTTTTTTTTTTTTTAAACTTGAAGAAGGCTTAGGTTAACAAATTATATATGGTTAGATAGTTCAGTGGATATTTTTTAAAGCTGTTTTTATTGAGAGAGGATAATTATAGTTTATTCTGTTAATTAAGAAAAAAACAATTGTCTCACTTTCTTGCCGTAAAGAATCATATTAATACGTTAACTTTTTTGTCTTTTATAAGGCAGCTTTGTATTATAAAATGTAGCAATTGCAATGTTTATAGGGTTTCTCTCCCAGTTTTTGGTTCTTTTTTTATGTTTTATAGATGAAAAAGTAGATACAAAAATATCTGAAGCAGTTTGGCAGCCAGAAGAACATTATTCTTCTTCTCCAGAGAAGATCTTATCCCCCTTTTCACAGAAGTATCAGGCTTGCAGAGCAAATCTCCAGAGTACCAGCAAGTTGACTCTGTCTTCAGAAATGGTTTATAGCCAAGAGTTGCATTTACCAGAAGGAGTTGAGATAATAAGTGTTAAGCCATCAGCAGGTTTGTAAATTTTGTAAAAAGGGACTTCAAACTTCATAATGCATGAGTATTTACTGTGTATTTAAAAATAGGTGCAACTCCCACTTTTTAAATCTACACAGAAACAGAAATGGAAAGAATATCTTTAAGTACCCTAAATTTAAAATTTAAATTTCTCATTACGTTTTCAGATGACTCTGGCATTTGTCAGCCAGTTGTGGTCTTAAATATTGATTTCCAAAACAAATTTTTATTATCCTTTTGTGAAGACAAAGCAAAAGTTTCCAGGGCAGAGATAATAATGGGGTTGCACCTTATTTGCCAACTTGGATAATGCTGGTATTGGCTGCCTGGAGCTCTGTGCCATGAAGGATTCTAAGTGTGTAGTTCCTGATACATATATTTGTCATCCTTGTCCTTAGCGCAGTGGTTCTCAAAATGTGGTCCCCAGACCAAAAGCATCAGCAGTGTTTGGGAAGTTGTTAGAAATAATAATTCTTGGGCCATACCCTAGACTTACTAAATCACCAGCTGTGAGGTGGGACCCAGCAGTCTTGTTTTTTGACAAGCCTTCCAGGTGATTACAGTGTACACAAAAGATCAAGGTATCAAGGGTATCATGAAAACCAAGACAAAAATCCATCTTTTTTTTCACCTAGTTCTTTCATTTTCATAGTCACAGTGTGGGTTTTTGGTCTTCTTTACTTGTCTGTCACTTTTGACTAATTACTTTGAATGCTTTTCAGTTTGCCACATTACCAGGTGCTTAATCTTTTCTAATTGGTGAAGTTAGCAGGAGTATTAACAGTGTCCTGATAACTTTTACATTCTGGGTTTTTTTTTTTGTGTGTGTGTATTTTAATAAAAGAGGCATCAATGCAAGGACAGTTAAAGTTTGAAATAGAATGACTTTTGTATTGACACAGTTTTAAGAGCTGTTAGCCAGAACAGTATAATCTTCACTACTGAATTCTGTTTAAAAAAAATCTATATGGCAGATCTAAGAGAAACTGAAAATGTTTCTAAAAATAATCCTTGGCGCAAGTTGAGTTTGGAAGAAAAAAGAAGTCCTAGGGCAAAAGAAGAAATTTGTTTTGTTTGGCAAAAACAGTAGCATGTGATAACAGCTTTTTCTTCTAGTCTTGAGAATTTTTTTTTTAACCAAGACTTTTGGGAAGGGTAAGCTCTTTATTCTCTGTTAAGTTCAGAGAAACTAATGGACAGTGTTAATTGTGTCCTTATGCAGTACTGCTAAGTCCTTGAGGACTTAAAGAAGAACATGTTGAAATATGCTTTTAAAATATAGTAAATGTTCTGTATAACATTTCTTTATTACGATTAGCAGTTTATGTTTAATAGTTGAGGATAGGGATTGGCAAACTGGGTCACCTACCTTTTTGTAAGTAAGTTTGATTGGAACGTAGCCACACCTATTTGTTTACTTTGGTGTGTGGCTGCTTTTGTTCTGAGTAGCTGCAACAGGGACTCTGTGGCTAGCAAAGCCTAGTTGTTACTCTTTGGCCCTTTAAGAAAAAGTTTGTCAACCCCTGATTTAGGAAATTAAGAGTATGTAATTACATTAAGCCCAAGCAAACATATGTCCCACTTAGGAATCTTCTCAGCGTCATTTATATGAAATACACTTCAATCATGGAGGACCCTTTTAGTACTTAGGTAAGTGTGAGCCATTCACAAATTGTATTAAAAAATATTATAGAGAAGTAGCCAGTGAATATTGACAAATTTTTAAAAATGTATTGATATCTTTAAGCTGAGATTTATAATAATATATAATGCTAGCAAAGAGTTGTGAAAAGAATGCTGGGTTGAAAACCAGGACTAGAATTTAGGTTTTCTAATTCTGCCTTAGTCTAGCTATTTGATTTAGGCATAAGATACTTACACATTTAGTCAAGAGTCCTTACTTATAAATTATTACGGAGTTCTCTTTCAGCTCTAGGTTTTGGTAATAATGTCCTTTTTATGTACCTTTTTGATGTCATTAAAAGCGTCTTACTGATCTTGCTGATCCTTAAGCTAAATATTGACTGTCATGTTGTTAACACTAGTTCATGCAAAAGACTAAAACCTTTAGTACAAGAAAACAGATTTATTTAAGCAAATTTGACATTTTGCTAATGGATTATTTTTGTTTTAGGACATCTGAGTTCTTCTTCCATATATCCCATATGCAGTGCTCCTTATTTATTGGCAACTTCATGCTCAGATGAGAAAGTAAGATTCTGGAGATGTAGAGTAACAGATGGAGAATCTGCCACTTCAAAGAATGGAGAAATGGATCTTATATACATTTGGGAAGAATGGCCATTACTTATTGAAGATGGACTGCAGAGCAATAGTAGTATAACTGTACCTGGTAGGCCTATAGAAGTCAGCTGTGCACACACAAATCGTTTAGCAGTAGCATATAAGCAGCCTACGTCTAATAGTAGCTGTTCTCAGGACTTTGTGATGCATGTAAGTATTTTTGAGTGCGAGTCTACAGGAGGTTCGTGCTGGGTCCTTGAACAGACAGTTCATTTAGATGAGTTAAATACAGTGTTGGATTCTGGCATTAGTATTGATAGCAATTTAGTGGCCTATAATAAACAAGAGGTATATTTATCCAGTAAAGAGAGTGTCACATCAAGCACAAAGCGTTTAGTTCACTTAGATTGGATGTCTAGAGAAGATGGTTCTCATATTCTGACTGTAGGAATTGGATCAAAACTTTTTATGTATGGACCCCTGGCTGGCAAGGTACAAGAACAGACGGGTAAGGAAAGCCTGGCATTTCCTCTCTGGGAAAGTACTAAAGTTGTGCCTCTTTCTAAATTTGTACTGTTACGAAGTGTGGACTTGGTTTCTTCTGTAGAAGGCTCTCCACCTTTTCCTGTTTCTTTATCATGGGTCCGGGATGGCATCCTGGTGGTAGGAATGGATTGTGAAATGCATGTATATTCCCAATGGCAGCCATCTTCTAAACAAGAACCTGTTACAACAGATTCATACAATGGGAGTACTCCATCTTTAATAAGTTTAATAAAACAGAGTAACTCATCAAGTTCTGGATTACATCCACCAAAGAAAACCCTGACTCGATCCATGACCAGTCTTGCACAGAAAATCTGTGGAAAGAAAACTGCTCTTGATCCTTCTGTGGGTATGGAAGATTCAGGTCTTTTTGAAGCAGCTCATGTTCTTTCCCCAACTTTACCTCAGTACCATCCTTTGCAGCTTTTGGAACTCATGGATCTTGGCAAAGTTCGGAGAGCAAAGGCCATCTTGTCACATCTTGTCAAGTGCATTGCTGGGGAAGTTGTGGCTCTGAATGAAGCTGAATCTAATCATGAGCGCCGCTTTAGGTCTCTCACCATCAGTGCTAGTGGAAGTACTACTCGAGACCCCCAGGCATTCAACAAGAGTGAAAATACAGATTACACAGAAATCGATTCTGTCCCTCCACTTCCTTTATATGCCTTACTTGCAGCAGATGATGATAGCTATTACTCATCCTTGGAGAAATCTAGTAGTCAGAGTACCTTAAATAACTCAAACCAGTTGTCAAAAGAAAGTTATGATGAGCTTTTTCAGATGCCAGCTTTAATGACTGATAGTCATGTGTTAAAGACAGATGAAGAAAATACAAAGCCCAGGGTTATTGACCTTTCACAATACAGTCCAACTTACTTTGGTCCTGAGCATGCTCAGGTTCTTTCTGGCCACTTACTTCATTCTAGTTTACCAGGACTCAGCCGGATGGAGCAGATGTCTTTGATGGCTTTAGCAGATACAATTGCAACTACCAGCACTGATATTGGAGAAAGCAGAGACAGAAGCCAAGGTAAAATTAAATTGGGTATAGGATTAGAGGAAAAATTGATGATAATATTTTTTACTTATTTTTTTCACAGAAAATAATCTTAAATAATTTTTGTAAAAATGACAGCCATGAAGGTTTTAAAAATCATCGTTGCCTTCACAGTAGTTTTAACTTGAATATATATTATTTATCCAATAAATCATAGTACTCTGAGAAAGTACACAAAGATTCATTATGCCAAGTCATTTTTACTTGTCTACTTAGTAATGTTAAGAATCCAACTAATTGCTTTTGAGTTCAGCAAAAGTTAACATTCTTAATAAATAATTACTTTAGAAACCCCAAAATAAAAGGTGCTTTCTCCTTTATTTATTTATTTTTCACATTGTAATAATTCACTGTTAATTTGGGTTTTTTAATATTGAGGTTTAAAAAAAATTAACATGAAGGTATACTCCTTCCTAGAATAGCAGCAAGCAAGCCTAATAAAATTAGGTCTTTTCCTCACCCAAAGAGCATTTTTTGTTTTTAATATCCTGAGTTATGAATAAATTTGTAGAATTCCCATCAGATTTCAAATAAGATCTGATTAACAGTGTAGCCTTGTGCACCAGATGTAAGTCAGTAGGATGCACCCCTTGAAAGGAAAATGTGGGGTAAATTTAAGAGAAAAGAATAACAATAATAAAAATTAAAACTTTAAGAAAAAATAAGTTGGTCATGAATTGTGACATGAAATATCATTAGTAGATATTATGTTTTGATGTGACTATATTATAAGTGTTTTATGTTTTTATTCATTTAAAGTAAAAATCAGGCCCCCTTACCATATAGCCATTTCTTCCAGTGTTAGCAGTTATTGGAATGGGTATGTGACTTGAATCAATATGGATAATATTACAGAGAAGGTTAAACTGTTTTAAAATTGAGTCACATTTAAATTAAAATATTCGTGTCAGAGGAGATTATATTATTAAAAATATGTCAGAGACCCTGAGTCAATTCATTCTCTTTTTCATTATTTTTTCAATTATTTAACTATACAGTTTTTTTCTGTAATGTATAATTGTATAGGAAAAAGAAATATTAGATAATATTTAGACTGATAACTTTTGTCAGTTTCACAATGTTTTTTTGTCCCTGTATTTGGTGCTGTGACATTCCCTGCTTGCCAGAATTATTAGCATTTACTTGTGTTTTGCTAATGAAATGGGTTTTTACAAGTAAAAATACCTTTTTTTTTTCTTTTTTATAGGTGGAGAAACTCTTGATGAATGTGGCTTAAAATTTCTTTTGGCTGTTCGACTTCATACTTTTCTTACAACTTCTCTTCCAGCTTATCGAGCTCAACTCCTTCACCAAGGTGATTTTGGCAGTAATCTAGTAAAAGGAAGTAAGACAAGTAGAAGAGAGGCTTAAGAACATTTAAGTTTGTTTTTGCCCAGATATGATAATGCCGACAAGTTTGACACATTCTGAATTTCCTTAACTTGTGTTAAAAATGTTTGCTTTCATCTCATCTTTGCTTAAAAATACTGGAATTCTTTTGGTAGTTGGAAAGAGCTAATGAAGAAATGGAAATGAGGCAATTGGATATTATGTGTAATGTTTTCAAATGCATTATACATTAAAGACCAATTAGTATTGTTTCATTCTCTTTGATTTCCTTAAATTTTCTTTTTTCTCCTTTTTAATTGACTTCTGTCTAAATTCATTTTTCCCCAAAATTTGAATACAATTTTTGTTGTAGAAATAATACATACTCAATTTTAGTTGTTTTACAAAACAGAGTACAGAACATAGAAAATAAAAATCCACCCACCCCCAGAACTGCTGTTAACATTAATGTGTATTTCAGATAATAGTTTAATAACATTTCAGATACTTTTATATTGTTAGTTAGGACTCCCAAAGTAATAGAAATACTTAAATTTAAGATAATTTAAACAAAATAAGATATTTATTGGCTCAGTGCCCCCCAAGTTTAAGAGATAGAGCTGACTTTCAGGATTATTGGATCTAAAGGTTTAAACAGTGTTGTTGGGACTCTACAGGTCAACCTCTCTGCTCATTAGTCTCGTCTCTCGATGCCTTTCTTCCTCTTTCTGCTTCCTCCTTCCTTTCATTTTGCATTTAGCTTTGGAAAAGAGAAGCTAAAATTCTAAGTCAGATTATGTATTTATTTATGAAAAATTATTAAACTTGGTTGAAAGATAATAGGAATCTAAAAATAATTTAGAATAACAGTCCATTTACAGCATAGATGTTCGTTTTTTTTAAATTACAGTTTCTTTATTTCCAAAGACTTGGGTATAGAGAGCATTTCAGATTCCTTGGCACCGTATATTAGGTTAAAACTTTGAGTTCATGTATTCGTATAAGTCAAAGCCACATCTTATAATTAATCATATGCTTAATTCAGTAATACTAAACAAAATGTAATGAGAAGAGGCAAAATAAAAGCTGAACGATAAACACCACATGTGTGGGCCAGTAGGTTGAGATGTAAATGATGCTGATGTAAATGATGTTTTATAAATATAAAAATATCATTAATAAAGTGATTATGGGGTAATAAAAGTTATTATGTGCTAGGTACTATCTCAAATGCTTTAACTATATTATTTCTTTTAATCCTCACAACAATGTAATGAGGTAGGTGCCATGATTATTCACATTTTGTAAATAAGAAAATTGAAGAATCAAGATGTTAAGTAACTTGCCCAAAGTTATATAGTTAGTTAGGGTGGAGGTACAATTTAATTTATGCATTCTGATTCCAGAAGTTTTGCAGTCTTAAGTTCTGTTCACCAGCTGTACTGTCTCCTTGATGCTTTTTTGATTCCGTGGAATTAAATCCACACAACAAATGTTGACCAAAGGATGTCAGACATACTAGAGAATAGAAAGACTCAGCACAGTGGCATTTGCCCATAAGCGTTTTTCCTTATCTTTTTAAAAATATATATTTTAATTATAGAAAATATATGCTCATTGTAGAAAATATTGATGTGATTGAGTTACTTGGAGAAGCAAGAAAAAAAACCCATATTCCCTCCAACCCTAAACAGTTATAACTCTGTGAGTCTTATATAAACTTTTAGGCATTTATATTGCAAATATGGAACACACATTTCTGATCATCATTATATAATCATATTTATATTTCTTATAAACATTATTTTTGATATTTCTTCAGGCCTGTCTAGTAGTCATTTTGCCTGGGCCTTTCATTCAGTAGCAGAAGAAGAACTGCTGAACATGTTGCCAGCAATGCAGAAAGATGATCCCACATGGTCTGAACTTAGAGCTATGGGTGTGGGGTGGTGGGTCCGGAATACCCGCATCTTACGCAAATGCATAGAAAAGGTGAGTGTTTTATTTTGGTGTAAAAATGAATTAATATATATTGCATGTTTATTTACATGATATTTCATATTTCCTCTTCTGTTACTCTTTTTTTTAGCAGTAAAATGCTTTTAAATAGTCTTTATATTTCAAAATAGCATAATTTTTAACAATTTATATTCTAATTCTTAAATTGCTGGTTGATATATTAGCATTTTTTATTGATATACACAAAATAATATATATACACATTTAGGAAAATAAAACAGTACAGAAGAGCTTGTAATGAAAAGTGTAGTCCTGTTTCCATCTCTGTAATCTTGGAGGCCACCACCGTGATTACTTTTGTAATTATAAAATAGATGAATAAATTAATAAATTTACATATACATGCGTGCTTTCATACACATATTTTTTAGTTTATTGAACATTTAACTAGAGAATGTATGACAGTCTTGTATATGAAGGAAAGTGTTTGTTAAAAACTGTTACCATGAAATTTTGAACAATATTTTCTAATTATAGGTAGCCAAAGCAGCCTTTTATAAAAAGAATGATCCTTTAGATGCTGCCATTTTTTACCTTGCAATGAAAAAGAAAGCTGTGATTTGGGGATTATATAGGTAGGTGAAAAAACTGCTTCAAAATGAAAAACTTTCCATAGAATATGAAGTATGAAGTAAAGATTTGTTGTTCTTGTTAGTGTGATTCATGTGGTTTCTTAGTTATTTTTGTATTTAAGCGATTTCATGTGAAAAAAGCCCAGGTTACAGAGTAGAAGAATCTTGATGAGGTCACATTAGCTTTTTTTTAGGTTTTATCTGTCCAGAAAAACATTTATTTTGCTTATTTTAATAACTTCTCATGATGCTCCTGTAGAACAAAGAACTAAACCAGAAACTTTATCTGGAGTGGGGAAGAAGATGAATTGGTGGACCTTTGAAAATACATCTACCCTCTGCCCTATCAAGGAGCTCTTGGACCAGGCTATCCTTCCAAACCACCCTCTTCCTAAGGGCCCTGACCCCATTCTTGAGCTAGGGTCATTTAGAATTTTCCTCTTTTACTTATTCTCAGCTAGACTTGGTGAACGTGATCACCGTAAATAGTTCACTATTCGTTTGGGGTTCAGTTCTAGATATATCCATATGATCAGCAACCTTTGGGGGAAAATCAGGATATCAATCAGTTCTAAGAGACTAGATCTTTTAGGATTGTTTTGCTTCAGGACAAATTCCTTGGATTTTTATCATCAAAGTCATCTTCAGGTGGGCAGTGGGGGTAAAGGCAGTTGATTAAATTTAAATGGTAAAATAACACAGAAGTTAATATAAGTTATATATTTTGTATAGATTTAAAAATAATTTCTCACAGTGCTGTTAATGTAGTTTCTTTGTCGTTTGAAAGAATGTTTTCAATAACCTCTGAAATTTATATGGAAAAGTAAATGTTTACCATAAATGTTATTTTTGCTCAGAAAAGCAGCAGATGTATAGTAATTTATGAACTGGTAAATGTTTCTTTTGAGTCTTAACTTTTCAGTGGCTAACTTCATAATAATTGGTTTTGATGTAGAAACATTATGTTTCGAAATTTTCAAACTTTTTTCTTTATAGATCCCGAAAAGATTCCAAGATGACACAGTTTTTTGGACACAATTTTGAGGATGAGAGATGGCGTAAAGCAGCTTTAAAGAATGCTTTTTCTTTGTTAGGAAAACAAAGATTTGAACATTCGGCAGCATTTTTTCTTTTAGCTGGTTGCCTCAGAGATGCAATTGAGGTAATGAATGAATTTAAAAAAAAATAACATTGTCATCCTTTTAAGCTCTTTATGGTTTCAATTTTGTTTTTTAATTTCAACTCAAGTATAGTGGAACTAACACAAGGCTTAATGCCTAAAGTAACTGGTAATATTTAATGGTGACTTTAAAATTTTGTCATTTACCTTGAATGATATTTATACAGAATTAAAATTAACCAGGTTGTGTTGGTTGGTAGAGATAGGTAGTTGATCTGACTCTTAAGAATATTAATGAACAGGTTAAAAAGATAAAATATTTGTCCTATCACTTTAAACATATTCAGACATATATTTGGCTCTGTGTTAGTTGACAAACCTTAGCAAATTTTTAACTAATTATTTCTAAGTAAACCTTACAAAAAGTTATAAATATTTAAAATATAACATTTCTGTCTCAAATTACCCTTTTGCTCAGAGTTTCATACAAGTGATTCAAAACATCTTTTTGATTTGGAAATATTATAGTCTGCTGAGGTGGATGGGGAAGGGTAAAAGCTCAAGAATAAAACAAAGTATGTCATTTGAATTGATGCTATTAGGAATTATTCAGTATTTTTGCATTAGGCTAATTCTTTTTGCAAATATATATTTAGTACTGCCAGGTAAATTAACATAAATGTTGTCAAGTAGATTTGCTGAAGCAAGCAGCATATATTTTGTTTATTATCCTTGTTCACTAATTTCAGATATTAATAAAGCTTTGTGTTCATCTAGTTATTAGTGAGTCAATTGAGTGTACCTTAAAATGAAAGATGCCCTTATTTATAAACAATATTTCTTGTTTTTGAAGGTATGTCTTGAGAAACTGAATGACATTCAGTTGGCTCTTGTAATAGCAAGACTCTATGAGTCTGAATTTGATACATCTGCAACATATAAATCTATTTTATGTAAAAAAGTTTTGGGAATTGATTCTCCTGTCAGTGAACTCAATTTGTTGAATATAAATATGCATTATGATCCTTTTCTTCGGAGTATGGCATATTGGATTTTAGAAGATTATAGTAGTGCTCTGGAAACATTAATAAAGCAACCTATCAGAGAGGATGATGGTAAGCTATACTTCTAAGATGTTAATGATTAAGAGTTTTATTAGTGTTTGTCAGGTTCAGAGCACACTGTTGGGTGCTAAGGATAATGCAGAGCAAATTGAAGACATACATGGTCTAAGACTTTATGGTTTAGTTGGGGAGACAGAGTTATGTATACAGTTTTTTATTTTTTATTTTTTCCCCCCCAGGAAGCTAAATTCTTTGAAAACTGAGGACTTTGGATTTTCTTATTGAACATAGATGTTATCAACGTTTGAATATAAATGTTTTGAAGAAAATAGTGATAAACAGGGAAACAGAAGTGGTTGGATTTCAACTATAATTTTAAGGTTGACTAGATAGGACTGAATTGGATATGGAATATGAAGGGAATGAGAGTCAAGTTTAACTCCTGGGTTTTTAGTTTGAGCAATAGATAAGTGATAGGGGGAAGGCTAGGAGCAGATTTTGGAGAGTGTTGCTTTAGATAGAAAAGACTTCTCAGATAAGGTGACCTAGTTGAAATGAGTGAGTAATCAGTCAGTGCAGATATCTGGTTTTTAGGCCAAGGGCACAGTAAATAAGAAGGCCTTGAGGCAAGAATATGTACATGTAAATGGAAATGTAATGTAGGCCTTTGGATATAGTATTCTAGATTTACAGGGTGAAGTTGCTACTAGAATTAGAGATGTGCACATTATCACATATAGGTGGTATTTAAAGCCATGGGACTGTAGGAGTTCACTCAGGGAGTGTAGATAGAAAGGAGGTCAAGTACTGAACTCTAGGACACTCACCATTTAAAAGTAGAGAAGATGAGGAAGATCTAGTAAAGCAGGCTGACTGAGAAGTGTCCAGGAAAGTAGGAGAAAAAGAACTAAGAGTGTGTAACTGGATGTTTTAAAATGTCTTAGATTGTTACCTGAAGAGGTGTGAATCAGCATAATCTTTGTTTTCCTACTGTTAGAACGCTTTCATTACAAATGTGTTCTTGTCTATTCAGTGCTATGTATTAGTTTGGTCTCTTAAATTTTTCTCACAAGACCAGGTAGATAAAGGTGCCACGGTAGAGAAAAGGGGCTACAGTACAACCCTTGAAGAATTTTTCTTGGCTCATAAAATGAATTTACTTTCAGATCAAGTCATGATGTCAGCCTGCAATCCTGCCGTTTTTAATTTCTACAATTATCTAAGAACACATCCTCTTTTGCTGAGACGTCATTTTGGATCATCTGATGCGTTTTCCGCACACATGAGTTTAACAGGAAAAAGTGGACTGGCAGGAACAATTAATTTAAGTGAAAGAAGATTATTTTTTACTACTGCCAGTGCTCACTTAAAAGCTGGCTGCCCTATGTTGGCTTTGGAAGTATTATCAAAGATGCCAAAAGTCATCAAAAAAATGAAACGTTTTTGTAGAACATCTAGTTTTCTGGATACTAGTAAAGTCTGTTCTCCTTCTTCTCCGTTCAAATTGGATGCAAGGGAAGATAAGTCTTCTGCTATTGATTGGTCACAGTCACTGATGAATGGTTTTGGATCTTCTTCAGAGGGTTCCTCAGAGAAGCAGTCAAACTCCACTCTTTCTTTTGACTGGAGCCAACCAAGTATTGTATTTCAGGATGACTCTTTAGAATTAAAATGGGACAGTGATAACGATGAAGAAACTGAGGATCTCCCTGTTTCAATGAAAGAACTAAAACCTTTACAGAGAAAAGTAGGGAAAAAAATAGATGAAACAAGTTCTAAGTACACAGACTCTCTCAGCACACTAGATGAAAATGACATTTTAAATCCATCAGAAGATATCATTGCAGTTCAATTAAAATTTAGAGCATGTTTAAAGATTCTCACGGTAGAACTTCGTACTTTATCTACTGGATATGAAATAGATGGTGGAAAATTGCGATACCAGCTGTACCACTGGCTTGAAAAAGAGGTGATAGCCCTTCAGAGAACTTGTGACTATTGTTCAGATCCTGAAGAATTACAGTCTGCATTTGGCAAAAATGGAGATGCATTTGGATTAAATGAAGATGCTGAAGATTTGCTTCATCAAACAAAAGTGAAACAACTGAGAGAAAATTTTCAGGAAAAAAGACAGTGGCTTTTGAAGTATCAGTCACTCTTGAGGATGTTTCTTAGTTACTGCATACTGCATGGATCCCATGGTGGGGGTCTTGCGTCTGTGAGAATGGAATTGATTTTGCTTTTACAAGAATCTCAGCAGGTATGTAACTTACATGATAACCAGTCAAAATACTACTTGTATGAAAAACAGTTTTTGAGATTGCTTTTTTAGTTTTGAAATATTAAAATTGTTGATTTTCTTAGTTATGGTTGCTTTAAGGAATTCTACTTTTTATGTAGTGCTTCATATTATGTATTTCTAGAGTTGTGAATGCATTGTGGTTTAAGGACAGTTTGATATCAGACCCTGTGATCTGCTTAATTTATATTAAACATTCTCATATGAATGCCTTGTGAGATGATGTTACGAGTATATTGTCGCATCAATTTTCATTATAATTGGTGGAAGGTTGATCTCCTCAGGTCCCTTCTAAGTCTGTAAAAGTTTGTTATGCTTTTTTTTTTTGCGGTACACGGGCCTCTCACTGTTGTGGCCTCTCCAGTTGCGGAGCACAGGCTCCGGATGCGCAGGCTCAGTGGCCATGGCTCACGGGCCCAGCCGCTCCGCGGCATGTGGGATCCTCCCAGACCGGAGCACGAACCCATATCCCCTGAATCGGCAGGCGGACTCTCAATCACTGCGCCACCAGGGAAGCCCTGTTATGCTTTTAATTTTTAATTGTTCTGAAGTTTTTCAAAGAGACCCTGAATTACTTAACGCATTATAACTATAAATAGTTGATTAACCTTTTTTCCCTTTGTTTTTTAAGGAAACAGCAGAACCAATATTTCCTAGCCCTCTTTCAGAACAAACCTCAGTACCTCTCCTCTTTGCTTGTACAGCCAGTGCCAAAACAGTAGTTGCCAATCCGTTATTGCATCTTAGTAATCTAACACATGATATTCTGCATGCCATAATAAACTTTGATTCACCACCCCATCCTGATATCCAAAGCAATAAAGTAAGTATGCTTGGTTTCAGACATTTAATTTACCTATATACTATGATAAAACTAAAAGATAAGTGTTACGGCTTTTTATAAACAATTTTAAACATCATCCTATGCATAGTGATTGTTACATTGCCAAGTTTATATTTGTTTTGATCAAAGAAAACTTTGGTTTTGGTTTGCCAAGTTCATCTTACTTGTATTACTTATACCCAATAGGGTACTTAAGTTTTTAAGTTTTACTTGTCTTATTTTTAAGGTTTACTTCGTCTTATTTAACTGCATCATTTTGGTAAGCATAATAGTGTGTATGCACATGTATGAGTAAATCTTTAGCAGTACACTTAGCCAGAAAGCTGGGGTTTTTTTAGAGACAGAAATTTAATATTATGTAAAAGTACTAGTATCTCTTTTCTTTCCCTCATAGTCTGAATTTGATTTCTCCCACCTCACAGGCTGTGATATCATGCCATCCATTTTCTTTTTGTCTAGTGGTAGCCTCTCCTACAGTTTTACCTTCCTGGATAACCTTAACCCTTATAAGTTAATTTTGCCACTTTATTTCCTATACTGCTCAGTAGAGTAAATGCCTACATTGTATATTATACAATTAGGAATTTAATTTTCTTTAGATTGTGCTGATTTTAACCAAACTTTATTCCATACTTAACTTTAATAATAAGCAAATAATAAGCATAACCCTGGTGTATCAGCTTTTGCTGCTTAAGAGCCACCCTGAGACATTAATAGCTTAAAATAGCCATGATTTATTTTGCTCATGATTCTGTGGGCCAACTGGACTGATGGCTGGATACCTTCATTTGTCTTTGGTCAGCAGGCAGGTTGACTGGATTCTGAATGACCTAGGATAGCCTTATTTACATTTCTGGTGGTTGGCAGACTGTTTGCAAGGCTGACAGGAAACTTTGGGATGACCAAAGACTTTGGGATGTGTCTCATCCTCCAGTAGGCAAGCCTAGAGTATTAGCCTGGGTTCTCTAAAGAAATAGAGTCAATAGCGTGTGTGCATGTGTTTTTTATAGAAAGAGCCTTGTTGTAAGCAGTTGGCTCACTTAATTATGGAGGCTGAGAAGTCTCAGGATCTTCAGTTGGCAAGTTGGAGAGCCAGGAAAACAGATTGTGTAGGTCCAGTCTAAGTACAAAGGCCTGAGAACCAGGATAGGTAATAGTGTAAGTTCCTGTCCAAATGCCAGCAGGCCTGAGACCCAAGAAGAGCCACTGTTTAAGTTCTAGTCCCAAGGTAGGAAAAGACCAGTGTCCCAGCTCATTGCAGCCAGACAGAAGTTCCCTCATACTCAGCTTTTTTGTTCTATTCAGGTCTTTGATTGATTGGATAAGGCCCACTCACAATCGGGAGGGCAATCATCTTTACTCAGTCTACCAAGTCAAATATTAACTTCATCCAAAATTACCCTAAGAGACACATCCAGAATAACGTTTGACCAAACGTCTGGGCACCCCTTGGCCCAGTCAAATGGACACATAAAATTAACCATTTCACCTGGATTATTTCATATAGTGGTTCCAGGGGTTTAAAAGAGCAAAAGTAGAATTTGAAAGGCCTTTAGAGAACTCGGTTCATAAATAACACATCACTTCTGCTGTGTCCTCTTGCACAAAGCAAGTCTCAGCTCAAATTCACTAAGTGGTGAACTAGACTCCACCTTTTGATTGGAGAATCTAGAAAATAATAATATTTTTGCAGTCTGTTGTATGTGATCTTTGCTGTCTTCATTTGTATGATGCTGACCTTGATTTTAATTCATATCACATGTCTATTGATAATTGAAGGAAAAATAGCAATTAGATTTTAATATGCACAAGAGAGTATCATACCTCATAATTAGATCAAGAGCCTGGTCTTTTAATAGTCTAGCCTCCTTTCTTACCTAGATTAAGCTTCTCCCTCATCCTCAGATCTACCTCTGTTACTTCTCTTGTCATGCCATGTTTACAGCCCTGTCTTCCTCAGTACACGTATTTGCCTTTCAGTTGCTGTCTTTCATACCTTCTTTCTCTAAAATTTCACTCTCTTCAAATTGTTTTCTGTAGTAACTCAACTGTGTGATAGCATATTCTCCAGTGATCTGTTCATAAGTGAACTGTCATTTACGAGGCTGGACTTCATATTTTGGTTGAGGAAGGAGCAGTTTGAGTCTTGGAGGGCTTGCTTTTTTAATGCATGGCTCATTGCATTACTGAATAAGCTAACATCTGTTCTCGTTTGCCCTTAAAGCAGAAATTAGGTAGTAGGTGTCTGTTTAATAATTTCTGCCAAAGTCCTCGGGTTTTATATGTTGGTTTGTGTGTGTGTGTTTAATTTGTTTGTCAAGACGTCTCAGACAGAAATGAGTATTAGGGAGAAAAAGGAAATAGTTTGTAAGGGCAAAATAGTTTTTTCATCTTTTTAAAAATGCTGATTATATTAGGTCTTGAAAAAAAGCTACATTTTTCAAAGTAATAAGATAACTCTGTTGTTTTTTTTTCCAGGTATATGTAATGCATACTTTAGCAGCTTCACTTTCTGCTTGTATTTATCAGTGCCTTTGTGGTAGTCATAACTACAGGTAAATATCTTGTGAAATTTAAGAATGTTTGCAGTAACTGATGAGGTTTGAGAGTTTGTATGCTCTTGCTCTAGAAATACTGTGTACTACAGTCCACCTTAAATAATGCAAAAAGCATATGGCTGAAGTGTTGAGTCCGTTATTTTCATCTTTGAAATTTTAGAATATGTCTTTATGGCAAATGCATCTCAAGTAAACTCTTCACAATATAACTTATTTAGCAACCTTTTATTGATCACTAATGCTAGACATTGTGATATACGCTGGAATAAGGTCTCCTTCCTTAAGGTCAATCTAGTTAGAGACAAACATATGAAATGATAAATGATATGTAACATGACATTATACTTAAATGATTGTCCTATAAGATGATAGGTAGTAAAATCTCAGGGAGCACAGAGGAGGGAGTGACTGACTTGGAACTGAGAAAAATTTTACAGAGTAGTTGATGTTTATGATGTTTCTCTTTATGCACTAAGGTTTCACTATAATTTATCTAGGCTTTCAAAACATGTTGTTTGACACTGTGGGGGTCTGTATCTTTCCTTAGTTCTTTGAAATTCCCTTACTCTATTTCTTCAAATATTTTATCTTCTCTCTTCTCTTTCCTTATATGAGACAGATATTGGAACTTGTGGGTCTCTCTTATTTTTCTTTTAACTTTCCTCTCAAATGATCCCATTCGTTATTTCTTTATTTATTTTTTGCTTCATTTCAGGAGAAACCCTAGCTTCATTTTCCAGACACTAATTCATTCTTCAGCAATGTCCTATCTTTTATTTAGCCTATTTCAATTTGTTTTAGAAATTTTATTTATTCTATTTTTCAATTTTAATATCTATTTATTTTAATAACCCCTTAAAAAAATAACTTACTGTCTGTTTTTTTTAGTTTTTTTTTTTTTTTTTAAACATCTCTGAGTATAAACCACTTTCCTTAATGTTCTGGTAAGTCTTTGCTTCCTCAGGTGTAGGTATGTCACTGAGTTTGTTTTCTCTTACATGATGTCAACCTTCCTTTGTGTTCATTTTTGATTATCTGTTTATCTTACGTGTTTGAATTCTCCCAGGGGTCACCTCAGCTTACTACTCTGGTTATGTATTCCCATAGTAGCTTCAACTTGATTTCTTTGACCATGGTCCTCCAAAAGTTCACTTTCTTATTATTGAGTATGGCTTTGTTTTCATCAACATATTTTTATCTTTCTTATCATTTCCATAGGCTTACTTTAGCAGGGGAGGTTTTTGGTTTTTGTTACTCTGCCATCTTGAAAATGGAAAGTAAAGCAAGAGAAGCTATTTCCATATGTATCAAACTCTTATGACTAAGACAGCTTACCAGTTAGAACAGATCTAAACCAATAAGTGCTATTTTAAAATATTATATTCATTTACTTAAATATGATATGGAAACTACTGACAGGGTTTAACAAATTTTTCATCCCATTTTTCTATCATATTTATTTCGTAGTTTGTGTCAAGCTATAATTTATTTTGTCCATTGATCAGTTTATTTAGTTTTAGCTTAAAGTGCCATTTAATTAGAGAAGCTTACCCTGAATTCCCAAACTGTGTGAAATAACTCCTCCTCCCTTTTGCTTTCATATCACTGTATGCGTAGGTTTTGTCTTTAAAAACAGTATGATAAAATTATTTGTGTCTGATTCCCCCACCAGACTATAAATTGCATGAGGATGGAAACCATGTGTTTCATTAAACACCTGTTATCTGGTGCATATACCTGATATAACCTACTCTAGTGTAGGGTAGACTAGCCATTAAATATAAAATTGAACCTAAACTGACTTTTTCAACTCAGTAACCTTGTTTTAAATTTTGATATAGAAGCTTGCTACTTGTGGTCAATAATGACTTTGTTTTTTCATTTGTGCATATTTTATGTCTTACAGTAAATATATTTAAAAGCTTTCATATCTGTTTTAATTT
The DNA here is from genome assembly GCF_026419965.1 of Kogia breviceps. NCBI lineage: Eukaryota > Metazoa > Chordata > Mammalia > Artiodactyla > Physeteridae > Kogia > Kogia breviceps. The sequence continues at coordinate 97,934,016 of NC_081313.1, forward strand.
AGAAAATTTAAAGGACACTTTGTTTTATTATAATACTAGACAATAAAGCACAGTACTTAGCTGTAAAGCAGTATAACTAATACACAAAATTTTGTATTTAAGGTACCCTAGATGATAGATCTAAAACATGGAAATATTACATGTGAAATTCATTTTAGATCATTGTATGTTATTATTATTGTTTTATTATATTGTTGTTATTGTAGGTCATTATAGATTGTTATTATTTAAATTTTTTTCTCTTAGTTCATTTCAAACAAATCAGTTTACTGGAATGGTGTATCAGACAGTACTGCTTCCCCACCGACATTCTTTGAAAACAGGAAGCTTGGATGAAGCCATAACTCCCAATATATCACCAGCTCAGTGGCCAGGTATAAATAATTTATATATGTGTGAGTGTTTTTCTTAGCCTTATTGAATTTAATCAGATGAGGAAAAAGTAGGTTTGGCTTGGTTTTGCTGTATGATAATCATTGTTGTTAACTATTGTTAGAATTGATACCAGTTTATTATTCACCACTTATTACAAATTATCCAGTTATGTAACATTAGTTTTTCCTTTATCATCATACTAAAATAGCTCAAATATTTTGTTATATCACTTTTTATAATTTTGCTTTTGTCATAATAGAAAAGCATTTGTTATGGCAATGAAATTTTATCTATCAGATTTGAATCAGATTACAGATTTCCAGTGTTTGTCTAAATTGAACAAATAGTTCAACATTTATGCATTAACTGCAATAACCTCTACTAGTCTATGAATCTATGGCAGAAAATATTTTAATCCTGATGCTGTAACTTTTTTCAAAAATTAGGAAATGTTGATTATTTATTAAATTTATTGTCAGTGGTAGTGGCTATGTTTGTTGTTTCTCCTAGGAATAACTTCTCTAATTCGACTTTTGAATTCTTCTGGGGAGGAAGCCCAGTCAGGGCTTACAGTCTTGCTCTGTGAGATTCTCACAGCAGTGTATCTTAGTCTCTTCATCCATGGCTTGGCAACACATTCTAGTAACGAACTGTTTCGGATTGTGGCCCACCCTCTAAATGAAAAAATGTGGTCTGCTGTATTTGGTGGAGGTGCACATGTTCCCAGCAAAGAACAGACACGCTCAAAAGCTTTACCTGGTTAGTTTTTAATCTGTTATATTTTATTTTTTAAGGCTACAGCTTTATTTATTCATCTGAATGATAACTTTGTTAAATGTAATTACATTTTAATTCATTCACAGAAAGTTCTGTTACAGACCATTTTCTTAAAGCATGAACAAATAGTTTTGTGGTAAATATGCAGTATAAAGTTTCTGATGTAATTATCAAACTTTAAGATACTCATGTACCAGTGATTAGAACTATCTAATATAATTTAAGATCGTTTACTATTGAAATTTTCATTTGTTTTGAAATATACTGTAACATTGGTTTTTGTTCTATCCCAAATCAGATCTCTCTTCTTTCTTTGGCAGGAAGGTACTTTGCTATGCCTAGCCCCCACCAGGTAGTGGTATTCTCCATGGAATGTGTGGGCTTTTCCAAAGCTCTTTCAACCATCAGTTCTTATAGCCCTCCCAGTCTTGCAGGCAAGATATTAGCTTTAGAAATAGGCTTTTACAGTTCAGCTTGCTTTGTGTTGTTTTGGAGGGGTTGGGGTACAGTGGGCCAGTTTTATTTTGTTTGGCACTTAGCAAACTGAAAATTTTCCATTAATCAAGTCATATTTTTGATTTAAAACAATGATTAGCATTTTAGAAAACCATCCCTGCTTTTTTATTATGCTTTAAGTTCTTCATTTTGATGTTTTCTATTCCTTAGACCTTTAACATATTTTTAAATGTGTAGAAATAAAGAAACGTCAGTGCTAATCATGATAAATCAGACTATGGCTTGAAATGACTGGAAAAACATTTCAAATAAGGCTGCTTTATGTTCTGCATATTATGATTCCAGCCATTAGGGTTTTGGATTTCTAAGTGTTCATAATATCATGTAAAGTAAGTATTTTAAACAATTGTATTACCTTTTCGTAATTTTCTAATGTTGTAACTGTAGGTACTGTATTTATTTAAAGATTGAAACAAGCTTTTTGGCCTGAAAAAAATCTTCATGATGCTTTCTGCCTTTAAGTTTTTTTTTTTAATAGCCCATATGTGATAATCTTGGCTTTTAAATTTTTAACAATATTTTAATTTTTGTAACATCTCCTTTCTAATTTTTAAACAGTAATTTCCTGTGCTTTATTTTTTATATGGATAAAAATAGAAAAGACTAACTTATGAAACTCATGTTGGAATATATACTTAACTTCAGATATTTGAATTCATTTTTTAAAAATTTCAAAGTCTGAGAGGGAGTATGATTTACAGGTCTACTGAGATTAAAGACTGTGATCTTGTTATTGCAACATGTTATAAAGGGATAAATTCTTGAAATAGAATGTCCACATACTTGTAAAAAATTAAAAATACATTTTTACTAACCAGTCAGCAAGCCTCAACTTCAACAATTCCTGGAGCATTTCTGAGCACAGATACATAAACAACCTTACTCAAAGTCCAGGTTGTTCTTTGTTTAACCACTCAGGTATAGCTGTTTATAGTTACAAATATCATATAATCAACTTTATCTCACCACTTAAATGAATCCGAAATAATCAAAGTGAAAAAAATTATCTGCATCTGTATGTTTAACCTCTTGCATTGGGACATGGTAGCCAAATAATACAGGATACTTAAAAAATGAGGTTTACTTAGTGATGGGGCTGGATATAGGCACATATAGATTATGTGATGCTCATCTGTCTATAAGAACCCAGAAACTATTCTGAATGCAGTCAATCATGGATGTAACTGAAGGAGCATGAAAACATAAATGATATGATTCATCAGTTTGCTAACCAGAAAAAAAGAGTATGCTCATGTAATGATGAAGCCAAAGGTCTTCTATTTCTAAAGCTGATTTAGTTTGTGAAGGAACAAGTAGAAAAAGAAAAAAATAGGAAAACAGAATAAAGGGAAGAAGTGAAGATAGTAGATAGTAAAGGCAGTAATAGTAATTAGAAGTAGCAGTCCTGTGAGGCAGATAAACTGACAGTTGGAGAGACAAAATCTGAGAACAGAAAATCAACCAAGACAAAGGGACAAGCAGGGGTGGATTTTAGTATAAGGCAGAGTTCTGAAATCTCAGTTTTTGAAGGCATTATTATGTTGTTCTGAAAGCACACCAACTAAAGCAGCACAGCAAGCAGCTTGATAAATTTTAGGTTTTAAGTAAGCAGCCCTGTATGTTCGAATTACTGTTGAATGTAATCATGATGTCCTAAGAGTGTAATTAAATTAGATAATATTCAGTATACATTGTTGACCAAGGGAATAAAATGATGTTTTAGAAAAGTTGATCTGAATTCAGCCAAAATTGATATATATATTGATATATTTTTAGTTTCTAGTGTTTAAATATGGCCAAATGAAAACTGACAGGTCTAGAATATTTCATTTTCCTGACAACCTGTTCGTCTATTCAGTGTCAGTGTATTGTATATTGAAGATGCAATACATGCTTAGAACCCTTAAAAATCTGTCTTTTAAAAAGTGTTTTCATAAACTTAGTACTATGAGAAGATTTTAAAAGTTACCATTTGTTTTCCTTGTTCTGGTATAAATTCTGTTTTTAATTTTCTTTGCAATAATGGTCTTACAAACTAAATTATTTTTCTTTCTACATGTCTGTTATATACTTAATGTACTTTTAGTGACATAAAATTTAAATATGACTTAAGCTTTGTAATATATGAAAATGGTAGATGATTTTTATTAGACTTTAACTCAGCAGGTCAGAATTCTTAACAAAAATATTAAGGTACATAAATCAGTAATTTATTTTTTAATCAAATTTACTTTGATTTCTACATATGTAATGAGGGATTTATTTTTTCTAATTAAAACTGTAGTGTCGGTGAATGTTCATGGAGTTCTGAATTATTTTAGTATGGTTAATTTTTAAAGTAGATGATCAGCTAAGCAATAGCAGTTTTTGAAAAATTACTTTTTTTTCTGCTAACAGTGAGAAATCTATACTTTTGCTTTTTATTGCATGTTGTAAAGCAAAACAAAATCTTTTAAGAATTTTTGTTGTGTTTCATAATAATGTTTGCAGGTATAAGAATTGTCGTTATTCCTATGCATACCTTAGTTTTTCTTTACCCACTTTCTAACTTCTTCATGCCCCTTATAATTCATAAGCTCTATCTATATCCAAGTTCCTTTTCATTTCTCCCTAATGCTGATTTTTTCTTTTATTCCTAGTAAAGTAGCCATTTACTACCTTAATAATGGAACAGTAGAATCAGTTTGTATCCAAGGAGTGACACAGTTCTTGATATTTTATTATTAGCTTTTTTCAAAAACAAATGGTTAAGCACCCAGCAGCTACACAGTTTCTATTGGTGCCCATAAGCTTCATGACCACTCGAACCCAACGTGATATAAGCATAAAGTTGTCTTAAGTCTTGCTGCAATTTGAGGGAAAAGAAGAGGGAGCATCTACCCTAATGATAAGCTTCAAATCATTTCTAGTTTGCTAGGAGTTATCACTAAGGTCTTTTAATTTGTAGCATTTCAGGTAATATAACATTCAGTACTGTGAACCTGTTTGCCATTTTTCCCCTGTTGTCCGTGTGCATAAGAAATGTTTCGATAAGAAGTTTTAACTTCTGGAATTGAGTCTGTAATTTTAAATGTTTCCCCTCAGTGTGGTTAATTTCTTGTTTTCATGTCAATTGTCTGGGTTCACACACTGTACTTGCAAATGTTTTTCTCTCTTAAAAAATTTTTTTTATGTTTTGCTTTAAAAACTCTGCTTTTTTATGACATAGCAAGCTTGGTAAAATCTGTGAATTTAGCATTGTAAGTTTTATTTTTCCCTAAACGTCTGTGTTCACATCACATGCCTTCTAATAATCTAAAAACAAAACAAGCAGAATAGTAATATTTGTCAAGTGATAAATTTATTTTAAAACATAGCATTAATTTTTTTGACAGATTAAAAAAATACCCTTATATTCTAAATTTTTTACTCAATGAGAATTTGGTAAAACCACTGTTTAAGTTTTAGAATGTATATAAATGTATACAACAGATATATTAGAAACATGATTGTTGATTATCAATTGCTTATAAGATCAGAGAGAAAAAATTACATATTGAATATGGTGGTTCTTTTTAAAGTCATTTGAATGATTACATACCACTTTTTAGCAATCCTTTAGTATGCTAATTTTATTCATCTTTATTTCATTTTTTCTGAAACAACTAAATTATTCTGTTAGACTCAGCTTGGCTGTAGCTTGATATAATGCATGAGCATGCTGTTTATGCAAGCTAAGTAGCTTCAGGCAATAAAACAAAATTGTATTAAAACACAAATACTTGTATTCCTTTGGTAGGTAAGTGACTTCTTGCTGTAACCATTAAAGAAGAATATTGGTGTGCCTTAATATGGGGTTCTTTACCTATCTATTAGACTATGACTATGTCCAGGAGATCCTTGATTTTCTATTGGTGATTTGCATCATGACTTAGTACTGATTAAAGATTTGTATAACTTGTTTTTCTTTGCTAATGCCCTTAATATTCTAAGGCAAAATACTGAGAGGATATTGACTGTTAAATGTTTAGAAGTTAAAACAATAAAGATTGCATTTTCTCCCTCTTCTTTGTTGTACCATTGACTAGAAAATTCTATCTCCAAGCCATTTCTAAAAGTCTGAATCAGTTTAGTAGGTAGTTTTGGTGTTTGAATTTTTTAATATTTTCAGTGAAAAGTTAGTAGTAGTTTTTTAGTAGATAAAAGGCCAAGTGATTACTGAAGAATCTCATAACTGAGTTGTTGCCTTTAATTACCACTGACATCCTATGATATTCTCCCCCCCCCCCGCCCCATGATATTCTTAAAAAACAAAATAGAAAGATGTAGATAATTTAGATAAGTCAGCATTCAGAGAGTAAGGGACAAGATGAGATTAAAAACAAAGATCTCTATACAAGATGATTTTTGTCTCATTTCCTCCACTATTTTCTTACCTTACTATCATCATAATCTCAGTTTTGTGTATGTACTTATTTGTAGTTAACCTTAGGTCTTACGTAAAAATAGGTGAAATCAGAACAATGAAAATTGTACTTATTTTAGTATTACTTTATTTTGTTCTTGTTAATTTCTTCACTAGTGGAAGAAGGAGAGAAACAGAGCAAACGTTTTAGGCCATCAAAAATATCTTGCAGAGAATCTGCCTCATTGACCTCTTCCTCACCACAAGTAAGCCAGGAGTCACTGATAGTTAAAGAGAAGTTCATTCCACCTGAGCTCAGTATCTGGGACTATTTCATTGCCAAGGTAATACAAGTGTTATCCAGATGATTATTTGTGTAGTTAAACAGAAATGAAACTGTTTAAAATAAGTGTAATTGTTGGTGTTTCCAAATATTTTTCCACACTGGTTTAGAAAATTTTCATTTTATCAGGGTACCTTATCACAAAATATACCCTAAAATATTTTGGACATATTTCAACCAGGTTTTAAGGCAGTTCTTTTATAAATTATGATTTTTGTATTTTAAACAAAGCCACGTTCTTAGTAAGATGAAAATATAAATTGGTTAGCACCTTAATGCTTGATAGTAATTAAGGAATCAAGACTGCCAGAAGTCAAAGTGCCATCCATACTCTAATTTCTTTTCTATACTCCAGGCAGTCCTGCGTTGTCCTGATATACTGATATACACAGATTTCAGTTTTTAGTTAAATAACATCAGTCCCTCAACAACACTGTTCAACTTTAAAGTTATCACAATTTACTAAATATGAGTAATCGCATAAAGTACAAACTTCCCTGCTAGCTATTCAGTCCACAAATCACTATGTAAAGAACAGATGCACCCCATGATCAGTGACCAATCACAACAGTTCTTTCAAAGTATGTCAGTGATTGGTCATTTAGTACCTGTTATTCAGTATTCAGTTCATACACAGACAGAAAAGCATGTGGTTGTCTTGCCTCCTTATCTCCCATAATAAATGCAAGTGACATTTTACAAAACTGGCTAATCAGAAGAGGGAATTGGCTAACACAGATAAAAGTGCAACTGAAAAATGAAAAGTGATAGTACTGGAAGTGAAATTCAAATCAAATATAAAGTTATAGAAGAAATAGCTAACTTTGGGAATACTGACATTGCTGTCATTTGATAGACTTTAGAGGTACAGCCAGAGGCAATTAGTAAAGGCCAGCTTATCAACATAAATGAGGAAAGTGTGACAAAAGGATGAAGATGTCCCAGAGATAGTGAAATTGGCAAAAAACTTCACATTAAAAGAATTCTGGGTAATATTTCACAACATTGAAAGTGCAAAGTAAAAAGTTGGACGCTGATAACAAACTTAGAAAGGAGTATGACAATTCGTTAATGATAAGAAAAGAAGCTTGCTTTGATTCCTGAGTTAGAAGGCCAGCACTGTTCAAAGTACTCTTGATAAATTTCTTACAAAGAAATAAAACACTTTAATTCTCACTGTTTCTGATTTTTTAATTACAGTATACTAAATAAGTATTGTTTTTACTATTTTCTTATTTTCCTATACATTTATAACTGACTGTAAAAGTTTTTAATGTTCTGACAAATTTTTAAATGGTCACAGAACATTTGTAATTTTTGCGTGCTTCAGGGTAAAGAAGGGCATTTATATCACCTTGTTTCACATTGCCTTTTGCAGTCATTGATTCATTCAACAGATGTTTATTATGTACTCTATTTATATTGGAATATCTTTATTTCATCTTCATTTTTAAAGTATAGTTTTACTTTTGCTGGGTATATGATTCTTGATTAGTAAGGCCTTCTTTAGTTGTCTTGTTCCTGGATCTGGTTAAATTTCTGGCTGGTCTGCCCTTGCTCCAATCTGTATCTCAGCCTCAGGCTAGTTGAGATGTTAGCCTTCTCTAATTGTTTGCTGCTGAGAACTCTTGTTTTTGACAATGCTGCTGGGCATGGAATTCGTTTTTTTTTTTTTAATTGAAGTATAGTTGATTTACAATGTTGTGTTAATTTCTACTGTACAGCAAAGTGATTCAATTATTTATATACATTCTTTTTCATATTTTTCATATGGTTTATACACGATATTGAATATAGATTGAGGACCTTGTTGTTTATCCATTCTCTGTATAATAGTTTGCATCCCCTAATCCCCAACTCCCAATCCCTACCGCACCTCTGTCTGGGCAACCACAAGTCTGTTCTCTACGTCTCTTGAGTCTGTTTCTGTTTCGTAGATAAATTCATTTATGTTATATTTTAGATTCCACATTTAAGTGATATTATATGGTATTTATCTTTCTGTTTCTGACTTACTTCACTTCTTATAATCTCTAGGTCCATCCATGTTGCTGCAAATGTCATTATTTCATTCTTTTTTATGGCTGTAGTGTTCCATTATATATATAAGTGCCACATCTTCTTTATCCATTCATCTGTTGATGGATATTTAGGTTGTTTCCATGTCTTGGCTGTTGTAAATGGTGCTGCAGTGAACATTGGGGTGCATGTATCTTTTCAAATTATAGTTTTCTCTGGATTTATGGGCGTGGAATTCTTATTAAAGTCAGCCCCCTCTGGCCAGGCAGCAGAGTTCTCTATCCTCACAGGCTGCTGGCCCTGATAGAACAAATGGGCCACAGAGGGCAGGGGTTGGGTTAGGAGTACCCCCTGGCCAAAATGCCAGATGCTCACTTTTTACCAGAGATTCAGTAGTTTTTCTTGAATAAATACTTCTCTATGTGTTGTATGTGTTTGACCAGTTTCCAGTATCTTTAAATGGTTGTTTTTGACAACTTTTTCCAGTTTTATTACTGCTTTTTGGGAAGAGGACTTAACAAACTCCTCGCTCAGCTTTTCCAGAATTTCTACCCTCCCTGCTATGCTTCTTTATTGGGCTTCTTTGGACCCAAGATTTTATAAGTTTTCTTTTCAAATTTCGCACATCTCTTCTTTCATCCTCACTCTTAACTGATGACATCATCTTATAAGTCATTAAAAAAAAAAAACAGAACCAGACAAAAGTCTTTCATCATTCTGTCATGAAGCCCTCATCTTGTTCTCTCGTGTTATTATCAAGGAAGCATCCTTCCTATCAAAGATTCAGTGCTATTCTGAATCCTATCCTTGCTTTTCTTCTCTCCTCTTCTTTCTTCACTATTGGCTCTTCCCATCAGAACAGAAATGTGCTCTACTGAGGTCTCCCATTCCAAATCCTGCTTTGATCCCAAAACTTTTTTGAACTATTATCCCATTTCTCTGCTTCCCATCCTCCTTCAACTTTTCAAAACTGTAAACACATTATCTTTCTATTACCATAGGTCCCGTTCATATTTACCCATTGTATGACTTGTGACACAACTACCCCGCTGAACCTGCTGTTGTTGAGATCCAGGTGGTATCCATGTTATCAAGTATAGGAAACTTCTTTGTCATCATCTTATTTGACTTCTTAGCAGTATTCAACCCATGTGACTATTTCCTCCTTTTTGAATTACTTTTCTCTCTTGTTCTATTGATATCAGTCTCTTCTAGTTTATTTCCTAACCTTACTATTTATTGCTTCATAGTCTTCTTCTTCCTTTTCTACCTGACCTGTGAATCTTGATCTTCTTCAAGATTTAGGTTTCTGATATTTATTTTCTTTAATACTTCCCATGTCACAACCAAAGTCCTCCCATTTTAGTAAACGGCATCTTCATCCTTATAGTTGCTCAAGCCAGAAACCCAGAAGTCGTCTTTTCCTTCTCTTTCCCTTGCTTTCCAAATTGATCAGTAAATCTGTGCTTTCCCCCAAATATACCATGAATGTGTTGTTTCTCTCCATCTCCATCACATACCTGTATCCAGACTGCCAACTCTTGCCTTAGTTACTGATGTCTCCATTTCTTCTCTTGCCATGTGACTTTTCTCTCATAAGGCTATGGTCATAGTAATATTCCTAAAGTATAAATCTCAATACCTATCCTCTACTTAAAACTCATCAGTGACATTCCATTACACTCTTTACTATGTTGTACAAAAACCCTACCTGATCTGTCATCTGCTGTTCTCTTCAACTTTTCTCCCACCACTGTCTTCTTGCTTTAGTAGGCTTCAGCCAAACTTTTTTTTTTTTCCCATACCAAACTCTTTTACCTTATTAAAGCCTTTTTACATACTATATCTACTACCTAAAATGCTTTTCTTCCCTCCTGTTAAATGGCTTATTCCTTCTTGTCCTTTAGGTCTCACTTAAATGGCACTTTTCAAAGAGGCTTTTCATGATCAGCTTATCTCAACTCTTGTTAATATTCTTGATCCCAGTACTATTTTCTTCTTTATAACACAGCTAAATACAATTTATATTTAGTTTTCTATTATTTGCCTGTTTTTTCCCCCACTAAAATATAAGTGCTGTGAGGACAGTGACTATATATATGTCTTAAAATTTCTTACATTGGGTATACTTTTCACACATAGTGGATACTTGATTGGATGAATAAATAAGGGAATTGTGTAAAGTGATGTTGAAGGCGTAGAATGTCAAAAAAGAAGCAGCCAAGTACTGGTTACTTTACCTTCTTATAACAAAGTACCCCAAAATGGGATAAATTGCTAATATTAGACTATATAATTGAATGTGTTAAGTCAGATAGTTGGTTGATAAATTCTGTAACTTTTTAATTTTAGCCTTTTCTACCTGCTTCTCAAAGTAGAGCAGAATATGATTCAGAGGAGAGTCTGGAAAGTGATGACGAAGATGAAGATGTTTTAGCTTCAGATTTCCATCTCCAAGAGCATTCTAATTCAAATTCATATAGGTATGGAATATTTAATTTTAAGCTTCTTTAAAAAAATTCATTATGTAATTTTGAAAATAATACATGAAATTAATAACTTGGTGAATTATGTTATAACCGAGATCTCTTTAGCTGAAATCGTTAAATTCTCTTCCTTAACAATAATTCCACAGTTAATTTTTGATTACCCTTGAATGGACAATCTGTACTTTTTTTCATTTCTGATAAATCTTGCTATCATATCATTCCTTGCCCTTTGCTCCCTACAATAAACACCATAAATGGACAATCTGTACTTATTTTCAATTCTCACAAATCTTGCTATCAGATCATTCCTTGCCCTTTGCTCCCTACAATTAACAAAGCACATTGTTTTAGCTTAAAAAGGTCTAATGTCTTTCCAGTACACTAGTACTCAAAGATGTCCATGATTTCTGTCTTAAAAATGGCATATGTGGAACACATATAAAAATCATAAATGTTCAAATACCCTCAAAGCTCCAATGCTACATTATTATCCTTACATGTATAAGTGATAGTATGATATGTTGTTTATATCTGAAAGGTGTATATATTTTATTATGACATGGTATGTTAATTGTGTGATAGAAAAATATAAATTTTCCAAAAGTAAGTATCTTAGGGAAAATGAAGTACTCCTTTATTGAAAAGAAAAGTTTTTATGAGATTTTTTTAAAAATTAATTTTTATTGGAGTATAGTTGATTTACAATGCTATGTTAGTTACTGCTGTACAGCAAAGGGAATCAGTTATACATATACATATATCCACTCTTTTAGATTCTTTTCCCATATAGGTCATTACAGAGTATTGAGTAGAGTTCCCTGTGCTATACAGTAGGTTCTTATTAGTTATCTGTTTTATATATAATAGTGTATATATGTCAATCTCAGTCTCCCCATTTATCCCTCCCCTGCTTTATCCTTTTTCACCTTGGTAACCATAAGTTTGTTTTCTACATCTGTGACTTTATTTCTGTTTTGTAAATAAGTCCATTTGTACTATTGTTTTAGATTCCACATATAAGCGATATCATATGATATTTGTCTTTCTCTGTCTGACTTACTTCTTTCAGTTTGACAATCTCTGTGTCCATCCATGTCGCTGCAAATGGCATTATTTCATTCTTTTTTGTGGCTCAGTAATATTCCATTGTATATATGTACCACATCTTCTTTATCCATTCCTCTGTCAATGGACATTTAGGTTGTTTCCATGTCCTGGCTATTGTAAATAGTGCTACAGTGAACGTTGGGGTGCATGTATCTTTTCAAATGATAGGTTTCTGCAGATATATGCCCAGGAGTGGGATTGCTGGATCATGGTATAGTAGCCCTATTTTTAGTTTTTTAAAGAACCTTCATACTGTTTGCCATAGTGACTATACCAATTTACCAATTTACATTCCCACCAACAGTGTACGAGGGTTCCCCTTTCTCCCCACTCTCTCCACCATTTATTGTTTGTAGATTTTTTGATGATGGCTCTTCTGACCAGTGTGAAGTGATTTCCTCATTGTAGTTTTGATTTGCATTTCTCTAATAATTAGCAATGTTGAGCATCTTTTCATGTGCTTTTTCACCATCCATATGTCATCTTTGGAGAAATGTCAATTTAGATTTTCTACCCATTTTTTGATTGGGTTGTTTGTTTTTTTGATATTGAGCTGCATGAGCTGTTTGATATTTTAGAGATTAATCCTTTGTTGGTCACTTAGTTTGCAAGTATTTTCTCCCATTCTGAGGGTTGTCTTTTTGTTTTGTTTATGGTTTCCTTTGCTGTGCAAAAGCTTTTAAGTTTAATGAGGTCCCATTGGTTTATTTTTGGTTTTATTTTCATTACTTTTGGAAATAAGTCAAAAAAGATCTTGCTGCAATTTATATCAGAGAGTGTTCTGCCTATGTTTTCCTCTAAGAGTTTTATAGTATCCTGTCTTACATTTAGGTCTTTAATCCATTTTTAGTTTATTTTTGTGTATGGTGTTTGAGAATGTTCTCATTTCTTTCTTTTACATATAGCTGTCCAGTTTTCTCAGCACCATTTATTGAAGAGACTGTCTTTTCTCCATTGTATATTCTTGCCTCCTTACTCATAGATTAGGTGACCATAGATGGGTGGGTTTATCTCTAGGCTTTCTATCCTGTTCCATTGATCTGTATGTCTGTCTTTGTGCCAGTACCATACTGTTTTGATTACGGTAGCTTTGTAGTATAGTCTGGAGTCAGGGAGTGTGATTCCTCCCTCTCCATCTTTCTCTCTCAAGATGGCTTTGGCTATTCGAGGTCTTTTGTGTTTCCATACAAATTGTAAAATTTCTGTTCTAATTCTGTGAAAAATGCTATTGGTAATTTGATAGGGATTGCACTGATTCTGTAGATTACTTTGGGTAGTATAGTCATTTTGACAATATTGATTTGTCCAATCCAAAAACATGGTATATCTCTCCATCTGTTTGTGTCATCTTTGATTTCTTTCATCAGTATCTTATAGTTTTCTGAGTATAGGTCTTTTGCCTCCTTAGGTAGGTTTATTCCTAGGAATTCTATTCTTTTGATGAGATGGTAAATAGGATTGTTTCCTTAATTTCTCTTTCTGATCTTTCATTGTTAGTGTATAGGAATGCAAGAGATTTCTGTGTTTTAATTTTGTATCCTGCAACTTTACCAAATTCACTGACAAGCTCTAGTAGTTTTCTGTTAGCATCTTTAGGGTTTTCTGTGTGTAGTATCATGTCATCTGCAAATAGTGACAGTTTTACTTCTTTTCCAGTTTGGATTCCTTTTATTTCTTTTTCTTCTCTAATTGCTGTAGCTAGGACTTCCAAAACTATGTTGAATAAAAGTGGCAAGAGTAGACATCCTTGTCTTATTCCTGATGTTAGAGGAAATGCTTTCAGCATTTCACCATTGAGTATGATATTAGCTGTAGGTTTGTCATATATGGCCTTTATTATGTTGAGGTATATTCTCTCTATGCCCACTTTTCTGGAGAGTTTTTATCATAAATGGGTGTTGAATTTTGTCAAAAGCTTTTTCTGCGTCTCTTGAGATGATCATATGGTTTTTATTTTTTAGTTTGTTAATGTGGTGTATCACATTGATTGATTTGCATATATTGAAGTATCCTTGCGTATACTGAAGTATCCTTGCATCCCTGGGATAAATCCCACTTGATCATGGTGTATGATCCTTTTAATGTGTTGTTCATTTGATTTGCTAGTATTTTGTTGAGGATTTTTGTGTCTATGTTCATAAGTGATATTGGCCTGTACTTTTCCTTTTTTGTGATGTCTTTGTCTGGTGTTGGTATCAGTATGAGATTTTTATTTGATGGTGTCCTGTGTTAACCTGATTTTGTTTTTTTGAATATATGGAATATTTACATGGCTCAGAAGTCAATCTGTGTAACTCAACAACAAAATAACCCAATTAAAAAATGGGCAAATAAGTTGAACAGACATTATCCAAATAAGCACATGAAAAGATTCTCACTATCACAGATTACTGAGGAAATGCAAATAAAAACCACAATGAGAGATCCTCTCACACCCATTAGATTGGCTGTTATCAAAAATACAGAAAATCACAATGTTGGCAAGAGTGTGGAGAGATTGATACCCTTGTGCACTGTTGGTAGGAATGTGAACTGGTGCAACCACTGTAGAAAACAGTATGACAGTTCCTCAAAAATTAAAAGTAGAATTACCATGTGACCCAGCAGTTTACCTTCTGGATATATACTACAAGAAATTGAAAGCAGGTGTTGAACTGGTAGTAGTACACTCATGCTCATAATAGCATTATTCATAATAGCCAAGGGATAATTGCAACTCAGGTGTCTGTCAGCAAATTGAATGCAATAAAGAATGTGGTAGATACATAGAGTAGAATATTATTCAGCCTTTAAAAGGATGAAAATTCTGACATATGCTACAATATGGTTGAATCTTGAGGACATTTTGCTAGGTAAAATAAACCAGGCACAAAAAGACAAATGCTTGTATAATTCCACTTATGTAAGATACCTAGAATAGTCAAATTCATAGAGACAGAAAGTAGAATGCTGGTTGCCAGGGCCTAGGAGACAGGGAAAATGGGGAGTTATTGTTTAATGGTTATAGAGTTGCAGTTTTTCAAGATGAAAAGAATTCTGGAAATGGATGGTGGTGGTGGCTGCACAATATGAAAGTACTTAATGTCACCGAAATGTACATTTTAAAGTAGTTAAGATGTCATGTATTTTACCACAGTTTAGAATAGTAAAAAAATCAGTACTCTAAGAAATAAATTTTTTGCTTGAAAAAAATGCCAAAGTATCTTTTTTTTAATTAAAAAAGGAAATCTGTATAAAAATATAAAATCTGAAGTCTCAAATCTCTCCCACTTGAGTCCTCCTCTACACCCTCTACAGATACTTATTTTTATTAGTTTCTGGTTTATCCTTCTGTTTTCAAAAATAAGGGGGTGTGTGTGTCTCTGTATGTGTGTAAAATCTTATTTCCGCTGCTTTCTTACACAGAACGTAGCATGTAGCATACTACATATAACTTGCTTTTTATTTATTAATACATGCTGGGGTTCACTCCATATTAACATTTAGACATTCTTTTGGCTACCCTAAAATATTCCATGATTCAGAGCTAGTTATTCAACCATTACAATTACTCTGATGGGTAATTTGGTTGTTTCTACTCTTTTGCTGTTGTAGATAATGCTGACATGAGTAACTGCGTGCATGTATTGTTTCATTTTTGTGGAGGTATATCTTCAGGGTAGATTCCTGGTAGTGAATTGTTGGGATAAAGAGTGTGTAGTCTTCTCAATCCCTAAGTAAATTTTTAACAGATCTATTGTTGCTTTATTTTTAGTTGGTCATTGATGCGTTTGGCAATGGTGCAGTTGGTGCTCAGCAATTTGAAGACTTTCTATCCCTTTGCAGGTCATGATCTTGCAGGTAATAAATAGCTTAACGTGAACTTATATTGCCATTGCTTTTGATTGACTTATTTTGTATTTTTTTCAAGTAGTGGAGAAAACGTTTAGTAACTTCCTATGGTTCTATCATATTGTTAGATGCTTTTAGGAGGACAGGGTCCAAGAAAGCAGGGAATCTGAAGCTGATGTGATTGACTGTATTGAGACTGTGTTTATAGCTGTAGCCAAGGTGTTGGAGATTTAATAGTTGTAGACACGTAGGAAACTAAACAAAAGCAAAAATTTAGTAATTATTAACTCTGAGGGAGAAAAAGGTTGTACAGGAAAGGAAGGGGCATGATAGTATACCAAGTAGTTCAGCTGTGATCTCTATTTACATATATATAAAACAAAGTAGACACTAAATGATCAATCTAACCAAAAATTATTATGGACTGTATTGCAATGATGGAGAGAGGGGAAGTTTATTCTCATATTTCATAGTAGTAAATCAGTAGATCATTTCTAAAATAGAAAAAAATCAATAAGCATATTATTTAGATTTTTGAAGGTAAACAGCAGGAATAGCTAAAAGTTGAAAAGGGGGATCAGTATTCAGGAGTATGGAAGTGTAGAACTGGAAGGTGCTGAGTTTTGTAATAAGTATTATTTCACTTTTTTTACCTTGTATATTATTTTAATTTTCAAAAGAAGTCTAGCTATGTGCTGTACATAAATTCGGCTGATACAAAGGCTTAAGACAATTAATTTTCCTCCCAAACATATTTTTATAATATTCAGGTACATTTTTTGTGCAAAATTAAAGTCAAAACAGTGATTGCTATAGCAATTATTTATTTATTTATTTATTTATTTTGGGCTGTGTTGGGTCCTGCTGCACGTGGCTTTCTCTAGTTGCGGTGAGTCGGGGCTACTCTTCGTTGCAGTGAGCGGGCCTCTCACTGCGGTGGCTTCTCCTGTTGCAGAGCACAGGCTCCAGGCGCACGGGCCTCAGCAGTTGTGGCTTGCAGGCTCTAGAGTGCAGGCTCAGTAGTTGTGGCTCATGGGCTTACTTGCTCCACAGCATGTGGGATCTTCCTGGACCAAGGCTCAAACCATGTCCCCTGCATTGGTAGGTGGATTCTTTTTTTTTTTTTGGCAATACGCGGGCCTCTCACTGTTGTGGCCTCTCCCGTTACGGAGCACTGGCTCCAGACGCACAGGCTCAGTGGCCATGGGTCACGGGCCTAGCTACTCTGCGGCATGTGGGATCTTCCTGGACTGGGGCACGAGCTCGTGTCCCCTGCATTGACAGGCGGACTCTCAACCACTGCGCCACCAGGGAATGCCTGGTAGGTGGATTCTTAACCACTATGGCAGTTATTTAAATCACAAGTCACAAATGTTATTCCAAATTCTAGTAGTAAAGGTATGATGTAATTTTGACCTAGATTGCCCTTTTTTTCTGTTGTCCTAGGCCACTAATCATGTTGAAATGCTATACAGATTTACGCCATTCTTTTCAGTCCTCTGGATTTCTGTGCCCACTTCTCTTTCACATCTCCTCTGCCAAAATGTGTGTTTATATCTTATTCTCTACATTGAATATAGCATTTTACTGCACAAGATAAATGTGAGTCAATTTTATTTTCTCTTTATAGAGCTTCCAGTTAGTTCACCACTTTGTCACGCTGTTCTAAAAACTCTTCAGTGTTGGGAGCAAGTTCTTCTCCGACGACTTGAAATCCATGGGGGGCCACCTCAAAACTATATCGCAAGTCATACCTCTGAAGAGAGTGTGTCTGCAGGTCCTGCAATTCTCCGCCACAAAGCTTTGCTGGAACCTACAAACACTCCTTTCAAGTAGGGTTTCAAATGAATACTGTTCTAATATGAGTTTTATTAAATCAGATGGTGTTTAAAGAAAAAATATTTTAGTACTTCAATATTTAGTTTGCTGTTCTAGGCTCATATCTGTGTTTGTGTGATGCATATTGTAGTCTGGATGTTAGCAAACATTTCTTGCAAAGGTTCATATAGTAAATATTTTAGCCTTTACTGGCCCTACAATCCTTTTTGCAGCTATTCAGCTCTGCCATTGTAGACTGAAAGCAACCATAGACAGTAAATGAATGGGCATGGCTATGATCCAATAAACTTTTTTTAAAATATTTATTTTATATTGGAGTGTAGTTGATTAACAGTGATGTGTTAGTTACAGGTGTACAGCAAAGTGATTCAGTTATACCCATGTAAGTATCCATTCTTTTTTGAATTCTTTTCCCATTTGGGCTATTACAGAATATTGAGACAAGTTCCCTCTGCTATACAGTAGGTCCTTGTTGCTTATCTATTCTAAATATAGTAATGTCAATAAACTTTATTTTTGAATATGAAGGTAGGCTGGATTTGAGCCACGGGCCAGTGTTTTCTGACACCTACGTTGGAGCAGAGCTATTTGGAATAGCTAGTTAGCAAACTGTTTTACTGTACATGAGGAGATAAAGCATTTGCACCAAGAGGTAAATCAATTCAGTGCTTGCTTCTTCAAGAAAGTCTTACTACAAAAAATGTTAACTGAACTAAACAGTGTACTTAGTGGCTTAGTGACATAGTTGATTTACATTCTTTCATGGGCTCTTACCTCACTGCACATCAGGAACAGAGTTCAAGGTCCAGTATTTGTTCACAAACAACACTTTGAGTAGTTTTGCTTCTAGATCTTTTGTAGGAATCATACCTTTTTTGTTAGATCTTATGTTCTTAGGTTAAAGGTCAGCAAACTGCGGCCCATGGGGCCAAATCCACTCTCCTTCTGCATTAAAAATAAAGTTTTGTGGATTACAGCCACACCCTTTCATTTTAGTATTACCTATGGTTGCTTTCCGACTTAAGTGGTGAAGTTAAATAGTTGGGGGAGAGACCATATGGCCCACAAACGCTGAAATATTTACTGTCTCTTCTTTTAAGAAAAAGTTTGCTGATTGCTACTGTAGATGATGTGGTCTGATTCTAGTTAATTTATTATTATAAACATTCATATAGCACCAAGGAAATATAGTCAGATTAACCAGAAATCTCCGAAGTGTATGATGAAATATATTGTCTCTCTGTAGATCTAAACACCATCTGTCACTGTCTGTGAAGAGACTTTGGCAGTACTTGGTGAAGCGGGAAGAAATTCAAGAAACCTTTATCAGAAATATATTCACAAAGAAAAGGTGTCTAAATGAGGTCTGTATAAATTAAAACTTGTTTGCTATTTTATTATTAAAGTCTTTTGTATTTTTAACTATAAAGAATAAGTTGCATTTTACAGACTTTTAAAAATCTCATTGTTTATGTTATAAACATGTATTATGTAGTTAATACATAGAAAAAGAGAGGGTCAGTATTTTCCTAACCAATTTAATTTAAAGTAACTAATTCAGATGTATTTGGGACTTTTCTTTCCCAAAAAGATACTGTTTGACTTAAGATTTTTTGTCTTGTTTCCTGGTTTTGAGTTTTCATGATTACCATTTTCAGAGGCAAAGTGGAAATTTCCCATCATTTTCGTGTGATAAAGTTTATCTTAGAAGTTTCATTGAAACTAGTTTTGTATACTGCAAACATTTCAAATATGTACATTTTCCTTTTTTTGTATTGATTATACTTCTTAGTAAAATTTTGTAGACTGAAATTAATTTATAATTATACTGTAATTGGTTGATTATACTTTGATGTTATTATTATAAAGATTATTTTTCTCATTTAGTTCAGTGCTACTAGTAAGTCCAGTTTGATGATATGGGGAACCTGTACTGGAATATAAATTAACATATTGCCTCTTTCTTTGAAATAGTTTTGCTATTAAAAAGTTTTGGATAAATTAAACAGTGGACTTAGGGATGCAGTTAATTCCTTATCTTCTCATGGATCAGTAACAAAGAGTTCAAGGCTGTCGGCTGATTTGTGGATCACACTTTGAGAAGCACTGAACTAATCTAAAAGCAAGCTTTGCAGTTGTTGAAGTGGGAGGAGAAAAGGAAGATATTTCAGTTGGAAAAATAAGGAAATAGAATGGCTTCTTAATAGACAAGTTAGCAAAAAGCAAGATGGCATCTAACCTTACTGAAAAAGGAAAATTACATATATCTCATTGTCTCTCAGTTTAAGAACTAATTTGTAAGAGGCAACTGCATGTGTTGTTATTTACTATTTGCCTGATTGTGTAAATATATTTGAATAGCCAAGTCAGGAAACAAAATATATATTGTTCTTGCTAATAACTTAGAAGACTTTTGACATGTGTACCTTAGTATAACATTGAAATCTAGGCAAACAATAGATACAATTAGATATAATACAAATTAATGTATTTCTTTTTAACCTTATGTCAGATATATCTTAAATATTTAGTATATGAATTCCCTTTAAAACAGTTTAAGAAATTTTTTGGATAAATAAAATTAAAAATGAATGTGCTAGATAAGAGTGTCAGAGTAACTATAATATGTTTACTGCTGAGGTAGTGTTTCTTATTTTAAATATACCTTTGCCTAAAATAATTTATTACAAGTTAAAGCATCCTGATAATGGTATATGAAGCACTGCTGCATTCTGTATAAATAGCATGTTTACTCTGCTTGTTATTACTTCTTTGATTTCTTTGATGCACCTTGTAATATGAACATGCAAATATGGCATAGTAATTTCAAGTACAAAATCATTTTTTAAAAACCGTTGCTGTATTTGATTAATATAGTTATGAAGATAAAAACATTTCTCCACTGCTGATATATTTAGTGCATTTGGGAAATGAAATCACTCTCAAACAAAACAGAAAACTAGTTTACCACTAGTTTGTCTAGTTGAATCAGGAAATAGAGTCATTAAGGAAATAGAGGAGCATAACCAAGCCAGAATGCATATGGAAGGATAATGGATCAGTGACTACAACTGTACCTGTTAAATTCCTTTGCTGTTTTATTCTTAGTTTTCTTAGGAGTTTCATGATATCTTAAGAAAATTTTAGTTATTTTTGTATTGTAATTATTTTAATCAAAAGCATGAATATGAATGTTGCACTGAAAGTTTTATAGCTATCATTAAGCTAAATATTTTCTCCAATTTTAGTTTTTTTTAATCTCCAAAATGAATATGATATACCTTACAATACTTTGATTAGCAGATATGACTTATTTAAAACCTGGCGTGAAAAAAAAAAAAAAAAAAACCTCGCGTGACTAATGGTAGTTATTAGAAATTTATTGTTACTACTTTGTTGTTTTATTCTTGACGATGATAGTGACATTTTGATAAATGAAATATGAAAAGAAAAATTTTATGTAGTAAAACATGGAATTAAATAAAATATTAACTTTATAGAGTTGGTACAAAGTTATTTAATCTTTACTGGAAAGTTGACTAGCCTTTTTGTGGTATTAACAAAATTACCTTCCATCTCTCTGCTTTATAAAATGATGATTATACTTAAATAGTTGAGCCCAAGTCACTGTGACTTCAGATGGTTAGGAAATATTAACAGATGTGTGACAGGCCTTGTATTTTCAGTGGGAGATGTTGGAGGGTATTTTGAGAGTGCTGCTGTTTCCTTTATTCCTTTACATGTTTGGAAATGAAATTTTCTTCATCTGACATTAAAATCCTGGTATATCCTCAGTTCTTTTCTTTTCGTATATAATGTAGTTTGCTGGCACATGCATTTTTAAAATAGAAGTTCTTTCCTGTTTGTGTTTATTTGGAACTGAAGTATAGATAGCTGCAAATAGACTATATCTGAATCATAACCAACAACAAAAAAAATGCTTGACAGCTGTCATTTTTATCCCCAGTTCCTTTTTCTGTTTTTTTTTCATTTTCTGAGAACTAATCTTGAACCATCTCTTTCTTTAACAAATGCTAATATCCCCTTTTAAAAATGATATGTGTCTCCAAGCATTCTATTGACTGTTTCTGGCTAAATCAAGAGAAGGAGAGAATTAGAAACCTAGGAATCAAAAATTTTCTAATCAGGAGGTCTTCCATGAGGAATGAGGTATCATAATGGAGACGACGTGATAGTGTGTAAGAGAACAATTTGACTTTAATTTTCAGTTGATAGTACTCTGGCACTAGTAGCTCTGAAATTTGTAGTATAAAGTACTTTGGGCTCAGTCTTGCTTTAATGTCAACATTTCAAATGAGTTAAGTGGGTAAAAATTTCTTAGGAAATAGAATAAAATTTATAGTGATAGTTACGGAGTTCCAAGGAATTAAGTTTTCCCCATCTCCCAATCATGCATCCCCACACATGCTTCTTTTAAAATATGTGAAATTAAAAAAATAATAACTCAGTCCAGTGTTGTTTTTTAGTAAATTTAGTTAAAAATAAAATTTAAAAAAATATCCCCAGTATTTTGCATGTTACATCTCATCCTTACTCTTTGTCATGTGGTTATTCTTTCTTGATGAAGTCATTAGAGGACAGCTGTGAAACCATCAAAAATTCTATGATGGAGGAGCCAAACATCAATAAGGTACAAAATATCATTCAACTGAAATTAGAAATTGCATTCTTTAACAAGAAAAACAAAGTGTTTGCATTTTAGTTTTGGACTGGACTTTGTTTCCAATGCAATTAAATTACTTTTCCCTCAAATTATTCTTTTTTTAACAAGTTAAATATTGCAATCATAAAAATTGTTTCTGTTTTGTTTTTAAGACAGTGCAGTTTTAAAGGGAATTGAATGTATCCTGTTTTGGCTGCAGATATTTCTGAGTAAATAAAACTAAGTTTCTTAATAAAATGTAATTACAGTAGGTATTATAGAAGTATAGTAGTATTCTGTTTCTGCAAGTATGACTTTTGAAGTTAAAATTCTCTCCTATGATGTAAATTACTTGAAATATATCAAATACTATTATGTAGCCTTTGTTTTACTGGTACCAGTAGGATATAGCACATTGCCTTATGCATAGTAAGTACTCAGAGTACTGGAGTACAGAAAGGATGTGAATTTGTATAATCATAAAATAACTTCCAGATGTTCTGTGATCAAACATTCAAATACAACTTTTAGTAGGTTGGTATTTAATTTATATGTTTCATATTCTTATTTTAAGACAATCTCAACAGAGTAATTTTTAGGGGAATGATTTCTCAAAATATTTTTTTTAAGGCTACTAATTCCCACTTCTTTTTCTTTCCCAAAGGATTCTATGCAATTAATTTAAAAAGACTGATTTGATATAAAGTATATATTGTAACTAAAACTTTGGCAAAGTAAATATATGCTGTCCATACTTAACTTTGGAAATTTCTAATGGCCTTCAGAAGTTTTGAGGGAATGTAATTCAGACTTTTAATCAGTTAACAATATTCTTTGCCTGGGTAATCATTAATTATTATAGTCTATACATTATCATGAATTCTTATCCAAAGACTTTTCTTTTGACAGATTTTATAAAATGTTAATAATCAGAAAGTTGTATTTCTGTAGTCATCAGACTACATCAAAAGGCAGTCATTCTGTTTGGTTAACATCATAACCATTTTTGGCCAGAATTTTCCAAGCCATCTGACAGTTTTATTTTAAACAGGTTGGTTAGGTGTACCTGAGTTAAAGTAACTGCACATATTTATTAAAGTGTAGAGTTTGGTCAACTTTGACATATGTATACACTGGCGAAGCCATCATCACAATCAAGATAATGAATATATCCATCAACCTCAAAACATTAATTCCTTCCTTGCTTCTTCCTTCCTACCTTTGCCCTCTTTCCCTCAGGCAACTACCAATTTGCTTCCTGATATTACTGGTTAGTTTGCATTTTCTTGAATTTTATGTAAATAGAATCATACAATATGTCTTTTCCCTGTGTCCTTTCTCTTAGCATAATTATTTTGAGATTCTTCCATATTGTATATTTCAGTAGTTCATTTCTTTTTATCACTGAATTATATTAATTGTATGGCTATACCACAGTTTGTCCATTTATCTGTTGATGAACACTTGAGCTGTTACCATTTTGGGGCTATTTTAAATAAGACTACTTATCATATTCATGCACAAGTTTCTTTGTATGGGCATATGCTTTCATTTCTCTTGTGTAGGTGCCTAGGAATGGAACGGCTGCATCATAGTGTAGGTGTATGGTTAACTTTTTAAGTAACTGCTTAAGTATTTTCCATTGTACCATTTTACATTCTCAGCGACAGTACATGAAATCAGTTGCTTAACATTCTCACCAACACTTAGTATGGTCAGCCTTTTTATTGTAGCCATTCTAGTAGATGTGTAATGGTAGTTTTTTATGGATTTAATTTGCATTAAGCATCTTAATCATGTGCTTATTTGCCATTTGTGTAACTTTTTGGTTGAAGCGTCTTTTCAGATGTTGTGTCTGTTTTTTGTAGGGTTGTATGTTTTCTTAGTTGAGTTTCAACAGTTCCTTATGTATTTTAAATACAAATCAGATATGTGATTTTAAAATATTTCCTCTTAGTTCTTTTTTTTTTTTTTTTTGCGGTACGCGGGCCTCTCACTGCTGCGGCCTCTCCCGTTGTGGAGCACAGGCTCCGGACGCGCAGGCTCAGCGGCCATGGCTCACGGGCCCAGCCGCTCTGCGGCACGTGGGATCTTCCTGGACCGGGGCACGAACCCGCGTCCCCTGCATCGGCGGGCGGACTCTCAACCACTGCGCCACCAGGGAAGCCCCTACAAGTTCTTTTAAACTGCAGAAGTTCTTAATTGATACATTGGACCTCATCAAAATTTGTTCTGTGTATGGATTTTCTTTCTATAAGAATTTTGCCTAACCTAACATCACAAAGATTTTCTCCTGCTTCGTTGATGTTTTATAGTCATAGTTAGGCCTATGACCCAGTTTCAGTTAATTTTTTTAATATGGTGTGAAGTATGTATTGTAGTTACTTTTAAAAAAAAATCTGTGTATCAGTTGTCCCACCACTTTGATTATCCTTTCCTCCACTGCATTGCCTTTCTCTCTTTTAAAAGTCAGTTGACATATATCTGGAAGTTTATTTCTGGACTCTATTTTGGACCATTGATCTATTTGTTTATCTTTATGCTAATACCCTACTATCTTACTGCACTGACTAGAACTTCCAGTCTAGTATTGAATAGAAATGGTGAAAACAGACAGACATTTTTATCTTGTTCCTGATCTTGGGGGGAAAACATGTAGTTTGTCATCAAGTATGATGTTATCTGTAAGGTTTTTGTAGATGCCCTTCATAAGATTGAAGAAGTTTCTTTCTTTTTTCAGGTTGTTGGGAGTTTTTAATCAGGCATGGATGTTGGAATTTGTCTAATGCTTTTTTTTTTTCCTCCTGTTGAGATGATTATATGGTTTTTCTGCTTTTAGTCTGTTAATATGGCTAAATAGATTGATGGCTTTGTTTGATGTTAAATCAACTTTGCATTCCCAGGGTAAGAGCCATATGGTCATGATGTGTTATACTTTTTATATATTATTAGATTTGATCTGTTAAAATTTTTGTTAAGAATTTTTGTAACTATGTTTACGAAAGATACTGGTTTTTAGTTTCTTTTAATGTTTTTGGGTTTTTTTGTTTATCTTTTTCGTGTGTGTGTGTGTGTTTGTGTGTGTGTGTGTGTTTTGCTTTTTTTTTTTTTTTTTAACAAATGCTGGCCTCACAGCGTGAGTTAGAAAATGTTCTCTCTTTTTTAATTGTTTGGAAGAATTTGTGTAGAATCAGAATTATTTCTTTTTTTCTTTAACAGATATAGGGCAGTTCAGGTTTTCTGTTTCTTCTTGAGTGAGCTTTTGTTGTCCATACCTTTCAAGAAATTTGTCTGCTTCATTTCCGTTGTCATATTTATTGGTGTAAAGTTATGCATAATATTCCCTTATCCTTTTAATACACAGTACAATCTATGGTGATATTACCTCTTATTTCTCTGCTATAATCTTGAAAACAAAATTATTTCTTAATATTTATATTTTCTAATATTTTGGGTATTGGTGTCATTTTATATTCATCTGACTTCTTCCCATTTCCTTCTAGTATGCTTTTGATAGTCTTTAGATCTTATCTTCATGTTTGTTTTATTATATCATTAGAGTAGTGCTGAAGTACTCCAGGCACACAGCTTTATATTGTAGAAAGTCTTAGTAACTGAAAACAAGCAATGAGACCTGGAGTACAGCTTCTCTATAGACCTGTTCAGTGACACTGAGCTCATTCCACCCTTGAAGTCTTATTTACTAATAATGTAAAATGAGAGTTGAAAGTTTTAAACATGCTGCTGCTTTAATTGAAATAGTAGTAGAATCCTGGAGTTAGTCTGTAAGTACTTTTCCCTTCTTCACTCCTAAGGGAAGCTTTGTGGAACCCAGACACTATTCAGATCAGTTTCCACATAAAATTTCTTTTTTAAAAAATTGTAGTAAAATATATGTATAAAATTTATCAGTTTAATCATTTTAAGTATACAGTTCAGTGACATTAAGTACATTCACATGGTTTTGCAACCATCACTACCATCCATCCCCAGAACTTCTTCATCTCCCTACACTGAAACTCTTTACCCATTAAACAGTAGTTCTCTATTTCTGCCACTCCTCTCCCCAGCCCCAGCCAATTACCATTTTACTTTCTGTCTATGAATTTTACTTCCCTAGGTACCTATATAAGTGGAACTGTACAATATGTGTACTTTTGTGACTGGCTTATTTCATTTAGTATAACACCTTCAAGGTTCATTCATTTTGTAACATGTTTCAGAATTTTCTTTCTCTTCAAGTTTAAATAATATTCCATTATGTATATATAGCATTTCATTTATCCATTCAGCTATTAATGGGCATTTGGGTTGTATCAATCTTTTGACTATTGTGGGTAGTACTGCTATGAACATTGGTATACAAATATCTCTTCCAGTCTCTGCTTTCAGTTCTTTGTGTATTTACCTTGAAGTGGAATTGCTGGATCATACGGTAATTCTTTGTTTACATTTTTTAATTTTTGAATTTTATTTATTTTTTTATACAGCAGGTTCTTATTAGTCATCAATTTTATTTATTTATTTATTTTTGTTTTGTTTTGTTTTGCGGTACGTGGGCCTCTCACTGGTGTGGCCTCTCCCGTTGCGGAGCACAGGCTCCAGACGTGCAGGCTCAGCGGCCATGGCTCACGGGCCCAGCAGCTCTGCAGCATGTGGGATCCTCCCAGACAGGGGCACGAACCCGTGTCCCCTGCATCGGCAGGCGGACTCTCAACCACTGCGCCACCAAGGAAGCCCTGGTCATCAATTTTATACACATCAGTGTATACATGTCAACCCCAATCGTCCTGTTTACTTTTTTTATCCGCTTAATCTCATAAAAACTCCTTTAGCATTCATATTTGGAGTTTTTTTCCCTCATTTATCCAGCCCAATC
Organism: Kogia breviceps; assembly: GCF_026419965.1. NCBI lineage: Eukaryota > Metazoa > Chordata > Mammalia > Artiodactyla > Physeteridae > Kogia > Kogia breviceps. Next base: position 97,961,238 of record NC_081313.1, read on the forward strand.
ACATTTTATAAGCATGACTTGAAACCTTATATTAAGAAGACCTTTAAGACCATATTCATTGTGTTTTTTTTGTTAACATCTTTATTGGAGTATAATTGCTCTACAGTGGTGTGTTAGTTTCTGCTGTACAACAAAGTGAATCAGCTATACACACACACACATATCCCGACATCTCCCCCCGCCTGTGTCGCCCTCCCTCCCCATCCCACCCCCGCAGGTGGCCAAAAATCACCGAGCTGATCTTCCTGTGCTATGTGGCTGCTTCCCATTAGCTATCTGTTTTACATTTGGTAGTGTATAGATGTCCATGCCACTCTCTCACTTTGTGCCAGCTTACCCTTCCCCCTCCCCGTATCCTCAAGTCCATTCTCTAGTAGGTCTGCGTCTTTATTCCTGTCTTGCCCCTAGGTTCTTCATGACTATTTTCTGTTTGTTTGTTTTAGATTCCATATATATTTGTTAGCATACAGTATTTGTTTTTCTCTTTCTGACTTACTTCACTCTGTATGACAGACTCCGGGTTCATCCACCTCACTATACAAATAACTCAGTTTCGTTTCCTTTTATGGCTGAGTAATATTCCATTGTATATATGTGTCACATCTTCTTTATCCATTCATCTGTTGATGGGCACTTAGGTTGCTTCCATATCCCGGCTATTGTAAATAGCACTGCAGTGAACATGGTGGTACATGACTCTTTTTGAATTATGGTTTTCTCGGGGTATATGCCCAGTAGTGGGATAGCTGGATCGTACAGTAGTTCTATTTTTAGTTTTTTAAAGAACCTCCATACTGTTCTCCATAGTGGCTGTATCAGTTTACATTCCCACCAACAGCACAAGAAGGTTCCCTTTTTTCCACACCCTCTCCAGCATTTATTGTTTGTAGATTTTTTGATAATGGCCATTCTGACCGGTGTGAGATGATATCTCATTGTAGTTTTGATTTGCGTTTCTCTAATGATTAGTGATGTTGAGCATACTTTCATATGTTTGTTGGCAATCTCTGTATCTTCTTTGGAGAAATGTATATTTAGGTCTTCTACCAATTTTTGGATTGGGTTGTTTGTTTTTTTAATATTGAGCTGCATGAGCTGCTTGCAAATTTTGGAGATTAATCCTTTGTTAGTTGCTTCATTTGCAAATATTGTCTCCGATTCTGAGTGTTGTCTTTTCATCTTGTTTATGGTTTCCTTTGCTATGCAAAAGCTTTTAAGTTTCATTAGGTCCCATTTGTCTATTTTTGTTTTTATTTTCATTTCTCTAGGAGGTGGGTCAAAAAAGATCTTGCTGTGATGTATGTCATAGAGTGTTCTGCCTATATTTTCCTCTAAGAGTTTGATAGTGTCTGGCCTTACATTTAGGTCTTTAATCAATTTGGAGTTGATTTTTGTGTATGGTGTTAGGGAGTGTTCTAATTTCATTCTTTTACATGTAGCTATCCAGTTTTCCCAGCACCACTTATTGAAGAGGCTGTCTTTTCCCCACTATATATTCTTGCCTCCTTTATCAAAGATAAGGTGACCTTATGTGCATGGGTTTATCTCTGGGCTTTCTATCCTGTTCCATTGATCTATATTTCTGTTTTTGTGACAGTACCATATTGCCTTGATTACTGTAGCTTTGTAGTATAGTCTGAAGTCTGGGAGCCTGGTTCCTCCAGCTCAGTTTTTCTTTCTCAAGATTGCTTTTCCTATTCGGGGTCTTTTGTGTTTCCACACAAATTGTGAAATTTTTTGCTCTAGTTCTGTGAAAAATGCCAGTGGCAGTTTGATAGGGATTGCATTGAATCTTTAGATCGCTTTGGGTAGTATAGTCATTTTCACAACATTGATTCTTCCAATCTGAGAACATGGTATATCTCTCCAACTGTTTCTATCATCTTTAATTTCTTTCATCAGTGTCTTATAGTTTTCTGCATACAAGTCTTTTGTCTCCTTAGGTAGGTTTATTCCTAGATATTTTATTCTTTTTGTAGCAGTGGTAAATGGGATTGTTTTCTTAATTACACTTTCAGATTTTTCATCATTAGTGTATAGGGATGCAAGAGATTTCTGTGCATTAATTTTGTAACCTACTTTACCAAATTCATTGATTAGCTCTAGTAGTTTTCTGGTAGCATCTTTAGGATTCTCTATGTATAGTATCATGTCATCTGCAAACAGTGACAGCTTTACTTCTTCTTTTCCTATTTGGATTCCTTTTATTTCTTTTTCTTCTCTGATTGCTGTGGCTAAAACTTCCAAAACTGTGTTGAATAATAGTGGTGAGAGTGGGCAACCTTGTCTTGTTCCTGATCTTAGTGAAAATGGTTTCAGTGTTTGACCATTGAGGACAATGTTGTCTGTGGATTTGCCATATATGGCCTTTATTATGTTGAGGTAAGTTCTCTCTATGCCTGCTTTTTGGAGGGTTTTTATCATAAATGGGTGTTGAATTTTGTCAAAAGCTTTCACTGCATCTATTGAGATGATCATATGGTTTTTCTCCTTCAATTTGTTAATATGGTATCCTTCAATTTGTTAATATGGTGTATCACATTGATTGATTTGCATATATTGAAGATTCCTTGAATTCTTGGGATAAACCCCACTTGATCATGGTGTATGATCCTTTTAATGTGCTGTTGATTCTGTTAGCTAATATTTTGTTGAGGATTTTTGCATCTATGTTCATCAGTGATATTGGCCTATACTTTTCTTTCTTTGTGACATCTTTTTCTGGTTTTGGTATCAGGGTAATGGTGGCCTCGTAGAATGAGTTTGGGAATGTTCCTCCCTCTGCTATATTTTGGAAGAGTTTGAGAAGGATAGTTGTTAGCTCTTCTCTAAGTGTTTGATAGAATTTGCCTATGAAGCCATGTTTTCCTGGGCTTTTGTTTGTTGGAAGATTTTTAATCACATTTTCAGTTTTAGTGCTTATGATTGGTCTGTTCATTTTTTCTATTTCTTCCTGGTTCAGTCTCGGAGGGTTAAGCATTTCTAAGAATTTGTCCATTTCTTCCAAGTTGTATATTTTCTTGGCCTATAGTTGCTTGTAGTAACTCTTATGATCCTTTGTATTTCTGCAGTATCTGTTGTTACTTCTCCTTTTTCATTTCTAATTCTATTGATTCTAGTCTTCTCCCTTTTTTTCTTGATGAGTCTGGCTAATGGTTTATCAATTTTGTTTATGTTCTCAAAGAACCAGCTTTTAGTTTTATTGATCGTTGCTATCGTTTCCTTTATTTCTTTTTCATTTATTTCTGATCTGATCTTTATGATTTCTTTCCTTCTGCTAACTTTGGGGGTTTTTGTTCTTCTTTCTCTAATTCCTTTAGGTGTAAGGTTAGGTTGTTTATTTGAGATGTTTCTTGTTTCTTAAGGTAGGATTGTATTGGTATAAACTTCCCACTTAGAACTGCTTTTGCTACATCCCATAGGTTTTGGGTTGTCGTGTTTTCATTGTCCTTTGTTTCTAGGTATTTTTTGATTTCCTCTTTGATTTCTTCAGTGATCACTTCGTTATTAAGTAGTGTATTGTTTAACCTCCATGTGTTTCTGTTTTTTACAGATCTTTTCCTGTAATTGATATCTAGTCTCATTGCATTGTGGTCAGAAAAGATACTTGATACAATTTCAATTTTCTTAAATATACCAAGGCTTGATTTGTGACCATAGATATGATCTATTCTGGAGAATGTTCTATGAGCACTTGAGAAGAAAGTATATTCTGTTGTTTTTGGATGGAATGTCCTATAAATATCAATTAAGTCCATCTTGTTTAATGTAGCATTTAAAGCTTGTGTTTCCTTTTTTTTTGTGGTACACGGGCCTCTCACCGCTGTGGCCTCTCCTGTTGTGGAGCACAGGCTCTGGGCGTGCAGGCTTAGCAGCCATGGGTCACGGACCTAGCCGCTCCACGGCATGTGGGATCTTCCTGGACCAGGGCACGAACCCATGTCCCCTGCATCGGCAGGCAGACTCTTAACCACTGCGCCACCAGGGAAGCCCTGTGTTTACTTATTTATTTTCATTTTGGATGATCTGTCCATTGGTGAAAGTGGGGTGTTAAAGTCCCCTACTATGATTGTGTTACTGTCGATTTCCCCTTTTATGGCTGTTAGTATTTGCCTTATGTATTGAGGTGCTTCTATGGCTGTTAGTATTTGCCTTATGTATTGAGGTGCTTCTATGTTGGGTGCATAAATATTTACAATTGTTATATCTTCTTCATGGATCAATCCCTTGATTATTATGTAGCATCCTTCTTTGTGTCTTGTAATAGTCTTTATTTTAAAGTCTATTTTGTCTGATATGAGAATTGCTACTCCAGCTTTCTTCTGATTTCTATTTGCATGGAATATCTTTTTCCATCCCCTCACTTTCAGTATGTATGTGTCCCTAGGTCTGAAGTGGGTCTCTTGTAGATAGCATATATACGGGTCTTGTTTTTGTATCCATTCAGCCAGTTTGTTTCTTTTGGTGGGAGCATTTAATTCATTTACATTTAAGGTAATTATCGATATGTATGTTCCTATTCCCATTTTCTTACTTGTTTTGGGTTTGTTATTGTAGCTGTTTTCCTCCTCTTGTGTTTCCTGCCTAGAGAATTTCCTTTAGCATTTGTTGTACAGCTGGTTTGGTAGTGCTGAATTCTCTCAGCTTTTGCTTGTCTGTAAAGGTTTTAATTTCTCTATGAAATCTGAATGAGATCCTTGCTGGGTAGAGTAATCTTGGTTGTAGGTTTTTCCCCTTCATCACTTTAAATATGTCCTGCCACTCCCTTCTGGCTTTCAGAGTTTCTGCTGAAAGATCAGCTGTTAACCTTGTGGGGATTCCCTTGTGTGTCATTTGTTGTTTTTCCCTTGCTGCTTTTAATGTTTTTCCTTTGTATATAATTTTTGATAGCTTGATTAATATGTGTCTTGGTGTGTTTCTCCTTGGATTTATGCTGTATGGGACTCTCTGTGCTTCCTGGACTTGATTAACTATTTCCTTTCCCATATTAGGGAAGTTTTCAATTATAATCTCTTCAAATATTTTCTCAGTCTCTTTCATTTTCTTTTCTTCTTCTGGGACCCCTATAATTCGAATGTTGGTGCATTTAATGTTGTCCCAGAGGTCTCTGAGACTGTCCTCAATTCTTTTCATTCTTTTTTCTTTATTCTGCTCTGCAGTAGTTATTTCCACTATTTTATCTTCCAGGTCACTCATCTATTCTTCTGCCTCAGTTATTCTGCTATTGATCCATTCAAGAGAATTTTTAATTTCATTTATTGTGTTGTTCATCGTTTTGTTTGCTCTTTAGTTCTTCTAGGTCCTTGTTAAACATTTCTTATATTTTCTCCATCTACTTCCAAGATTTTGGATCATCTTTACTATCATTATTCTGAATTCTTTTTCAGGTAGACTGCCTATTTCCTCTTCATTTGTTAGGCTTGGTGCGTTTTTACCTTCCTCCTTCATCTGCTGTGTCTTTCTCTGTCTTCTCATTTTGCTTAGCTTATTGTGTTTGGGTTCGCCTTTTTGCAGGCTGCAGGTTCGTAGTTCCCATTGTTTTTGGTGTTTGCCCCCAGTGGCTAAGGTTGGTTCAGTGGGTTGTGTAGGCTTCCTGGTGAAGGGGAGTGATGCCTGTGTTCTGGTAGATGACACTGGATCTTGTCTTTCTGGTGGGCAGGTCCATGTCTGGTGGTGTGTTTTGGGGTGTCTGTCTCCTCATTATGATTTTAGGCAGCCTCTCTGGTAATGGGTTGTGTTGTGTTCCTGTGCTGTTAGTTGTTTGGCATAGGGTGTCCAGCACTGTAGTTTACTGATCGTTGAGTGGAGCTGGGTCTCAGTGTTGAGATGGAGATCTCTGGGAGATTTTTCTGTTTGATAATACGTGGAGCTGTGAGGTCTCTTGCGGACCAGTGTCCTGAAGTTGGCTCTCTTACCTCAGAGGCACAGCCCTGATGCCCGGCTGGAGCACCTAGAGCCTGTCATCCAAATGGCTCAGAATAAAAGTGAGAAAAAAAAGAAAGAAGAGAAAATAAAATAAAGCTTGTAAAATACAAAATAATTATTTAAAAATATTTTTAAAGGCAGTAAGAAAAAGAAAGAAGAGAGCAATGAAACCAAAAAAACAAATCCACTAATGATAAGAAGCGCTAAGATGTATACTAAAAAAAATAAATAAATAAATAAACAGACTGAACCCTAGGACAAATGGTAAAAACAAAGCTATACAGACAAAATCATAAACAGAAGCATACACATACACTATCACAAAAAGAGAAAAAGGGAAAAAAATATATATATTGTTTCTCCCAAAGTCCGTCTCCTCAATTTGGAATGATTCGTTGTCTATTCAGGTGTTTCACAGATGCAGGGTACATCAAGTTGATTGTGGAGATTTAATCCACTGCTCCTGAGGCTGCTGGGAGAAATTTCCCTTTCTCTTCTTTGTTCTCACAGTTCCTGGGGTTCAGCTTTGGATATGGCCTCACCTCTGTGTGTAGGTTGCCTGAGGGCGTCTGTTCTTCGCTCAGACAGGACGGGGTTAAGGGAGCAGCTGATTCGAGGGCTCTGGTTTACTCAGGCTGGGGGGAGGAAATGGTACGGAGTGCAGGACGAGCCTGCAGCAGCAGAGGCCAGCGTGAAGTTGCAGCAGCCTGAGGTACGCCATGTGTTCTCCTGGGGATGTTGTCTCTGGATCACGGGACCCTGGCAGTGGCGGGCTGCACAGGCTCCCAGGAGGGGAGGTGTGGATAGTGACCTGTGCTTGCACACACACTTCTTGGTGGCAGCAGCAGCAGCCTTAGTGCCCATGCCCATCTCTGGGGTCTGTGCTGATAACCGTGGCTCACGCCCGTCTCTGGAGCTCCTTTAAGAGGAGTTCTTAATCTCCTCTCCTCGCACCAGGAATCAAAGAGGCAAGATAAGGTCTCTTGCCTCTTCGGCAGCTCCAGACTTTTTGCTGGACTCCCTCCTGGCTAGCTGTGGTGCACTAGCCCCTCCATGCTGTCTTCACGCAGCCAACCCCAGTCCTCTTCCTCGGATCTGACCTTCGAAGCCGGAGCCTCAGCTCCCAGACCCCATCGGTTCTGGCAGGTGAGCAGACAAGCCTCTCGGGCTGGTGAGTGCTGGTTGGCACCGATCCTCTGTGTGGGAATCTCCGCTTTGCCCTCTGCACCCCTGTGGCTGTGCTCTCCTCCGTGGCTCCAAAGCTTCCCCCCTCCTCCCCCTGCAGTCTCCGCCCGCGAAGGGGCTTCCTAGTGTGTGGAAACCTTTCCTCCTTCACAGCTCCCTCCCACTGGTGCAGGTCCTGTCCCTATTCTTTTGTCTCTGTTTTTTCTTTTTTCTTTTGCCCTACCCAGGTACGTGGGGAGTTTCTTGCCTTTTGGGAGGTCTGAGGTCTTCTGCCAGCATTCAGTAGGTGTTTTGTAGGAGTTGTTCCACATGTAGATGTATTTCTGATGGATTTGTGGGGAGGAAGGTGATGTCCACGTCTTACTCCTCTGCCATCTTGAAGCTCCTCTCCCCACTGATTTTTTTTACTCTGATTTTATGTCATATGATTTTCAGTGTTTGTAGCACATGTGAGTTATGTATTTTTATTTACCTGTATCATGTCTCCAGTTCCTTTCTTTCCCAGCTTAGAGTCCATGATTTATCACTATGATCAATCCCTTGCAAACCTCAACTTTTTTGCCCTGTTCTCTCTGCACTGTACTTGCCTTGAAAATTCCCAAACCTGTTTAAACCTAGCTCTCTGTCTACTCTGTGTCTGCACCCAAATAGCTGAACATGGATGAAGAAAACGCACAAGCCATGGGGGCTTGCCTTATTTAAAATTTATAGCCACAATCCCAAGTTAAACTATTCCACCATCATAATTATTTCCTCATTCTCTTTTCCATTCTCCCCACTTTTTCCTTCTTACCTCAAACTTCCAATATTTCCTTACTACTTTTTATGAATGATCTTGTTTTGCTGTCAAAATAAGTACAGTCAGCAGAGATTTAGCCCACCATATTGTCCCACCACCAAATCTAACTTCTGCTCTCTGTACAGATGTTTTGTTCTGCCTTCTCACAGTAGATGTCACTGTCACTCTTTTATCCAAAGCCAGATCTTCCACCTGTGCACTGATCCTGTCTGCTCTTACCTCCCCAAGGATTTTGCTTCAGTATTTATTCCTCATCTCACCTCAATGATAAATTTTTATCTCTCTTAAATTATTCTCCTTAACATAAGCAAATATATTTTATTGTCTTACTTTAAAATGAAAACCAAAATATCTGCCTTTGAGAATCTATTTCCTTATTTCTCTGAGCCTTTACCTAGGAAAATTCAATTACAGAGTTGCCTGTAAAGTCATTCAAGAAGACTTAAAGAGTAGTATTGCAAATACCATGTAGGAACTGCCCAGCTTCAGAAATAAAACATTATCAACTCAGTTGAATGCCCCTGTGAACCTTCCCCAGTGGACTTCCTTCCCTGTTCACCAGATGTCACGTTTCTCTAACCTAGTTAAGTATTATCTCCAGCCCTCTCCACTGAGATTGTCCTAGTGTATGACTACACTAGTTTTCAGTAGTCAATTCTCTGTCTTTTTAAATTCAACTTTCCAGTATTCTATGGTAGTGTTGATCCCAGCTACTTTTTTGAAACTCTTATTTCACTTGGTTCCCATAACATCATCTTTGATTATTAAGTTCATAGTTGGAGAATGTTTCTTGTTCTTTCAGGTTATTCAGTGTCAGTATTTAACTTTCCCCGTGCTGTTTCCCACTCCTGAAATGACCAGTCTTTTTTTTCCTATCTTTGGAATGTTGGGTGCTCCAGGACTTAGTTCTCTAACCTTTTCTCTTTATATCTCTACTTTCTCTTTGGGTCATCTGATGGCTTAAATATCATCCATTGGCTGATAATTCTTAATTCTTTCCAGCCCTGCTCATTTCATGAAGTCCAGACTTGCATATATAATCTAGTAGTTATCTCCCCCTCAATGTCAAAACAGAATTTTCTATCTTCCCCTAATCCCAACCTCAACCTATTCTTTCCTTCACTTTTGTCTCCGTATCATTTTTTGAGAACAGTCTGAAAACTGGGAGTCACCCTTGCTTCCTCTCTTTTACTCACTACTGTAGTCTCAGCCCATTGGCAAAATTTACCCTAATGCTAACCACTTAATCTACCACCATTCCTACTCCCCTAATCAAATACACCACTGCCTCTTACTTTAGCTACGGTAGTTGCCTCTTCCCTAGTTTCCTGGCATCCAGTCTCATGCCCTTTATGCCACAACATCCAGAATTATCAAAACCCTCCAGTGGTTTTCTAACCTTAAAATAAAATCTGAATTCTTTATTGTGGCTTTTAAGGCCCTGTGCAAACTAAACTCTGCCTACTTCTCCAAATTCATCTCCTACAACTTACGATTATTCTTAAAATTAAATATGCATGAACTCTTGATGCCAAACAGCATTCCTCCTACCCCACCCCACCCTCTTTAATTGGTTCTCATGCAGGTCTTCTTGGAACTGCACTATTAAGAAACAGTGTTTTAGTAAATCTAGATAATGAAAGGACAGGAATGTATTCCCACACTGAAGAAGCTTTTTTGAAGTTCATGCTTTCCTCTCCATGAGTGTAAAGCTTGAAGAAGTGCTGCTGGTGAAACTGAAATTTTCCACCCACCCATTCATTACCAGCAAATAGCATATCCCTCTGTACCATGGAAATATCATTTGTTTTTATTTCCAATTTCTTCAAAACCCAGTAGTGGACACTTAGTGTACTTTAGATACCAGGCAGATAGGTGGTTAAGTTGGGATTTTGGTCATGAAATTACAGAATTTGACTTAGACATTCTTACTGGATGATGGGCCTCAACCAGAACTAAGACTTTATTTAAAAAAGAAGTTGACCCTCAAATCAACCAAAATGCTGGTATGAGCAGTGAAATTCTTTCATGTTTGTTATCCAGTTGCATTTAAGATTAGAGTATATTTGACATCTTTACATCCAGTGACTATGAGTTTTGATTGCATATGGTTATTTTGGTTTGATTATATTATGTCTCTTTCAACTTTGCAAATGAACTGTCATCTTAGTTGCCATTTTTAAAAATGCTGCTCACCCTACTCAGTTCTGTGGTCAGACAATGGATGGGGATTGGTGATATTTTATCTAAATTTTCCAGGAAGCAAATTTGTTTTCTGATTTCAAATTAATAACTTCTGCACTGCACAATGAGTTGTGAAACATTTTGTAATAATTCATTTTAAAGGTTGAAGCTTAGAGAGGATAAAATAAAATGAAACAAAGTAGTACATTAAGTAACATCTCCAACTCTTAACAATTGCCTCTTCATTTTACCTCTGTTTATTTTAGTAAATGTTGATTTTATACAGTACTCTCTTCTGAGTTGAAAGATGTATATGCCTTCTGTGGGGTAAGCAAAAGGTCAAATATATTTCCCTTGTCTAAAGTATATTGAATTATGGTTTATTCAGCTATTAAAATGATTACTGACTTGGGCAAATTACTATGCCTTTCCGGATTTCAGGGTTCTTTTATAAATTAAAAGTTATTTTAGACAAATACTCAGTAAAATATATTCAGCTGGCTGTGTCCTACTTGTTCTTCTGTAGGCCATGAGCTAAGAATGGTTTATTTTTGAAAGGTTGTTTTAAAAAAGAATATGCAACATAATTCTTTACTGGTCTGCAAAACCTAAGATATTTACCTTCTGACCTTTTATTATTAAAATATTTAAAATATTATCAGAGGATTATAATACTAAGAAATGTGGTAAACTTATCTTAAAGTTAATAATTAGAATGTCTTAAAGTTAACTTATTGCAACTTAAGAACATAAGCAGTTAATGAAGTTGTATATCAATTATCTTTTTATATGTGAAAAAGCAAATTTGAAAAGATGTAAATTCCTCTTGCCAAATTTTGTTTTAGAAATAAGTAACACTTAAAATAGTACCTTTGGAGTTGAAATATCTGAAACGTTTCTTAATTTATGCAAGTATTAAATGAAAGACTGACATATATTATGTTTTTTCATTTACTAAAGTCACTGTATTTTTGTATTTTCTTTCCCTCCATTTAGATAGAAGCAGAATCGGGATATCCTGGAGGTAAAGCAAGAATTATTCATAAGGAATCTGATATCATTACTGCCTTTGCTGTTAACAAAGTAAGTACATAGACATTTTTCTTTTCTTTGATTAAGTATTCGTAGTTGGAGAATGTCTTCTGTTCTTTCAGTTTATTCAGTAGCAGTGTTTCCCTTTTCCAGAGCTACTTTCTACTCCTTGAATTGCAATGTGAGTACATTTTTTATTTTATAAAATGATTATATTGTTTGATAATTTATTTGATCTTGGATATATAGCAGATAAAATGTTTTATTACTACACAGAGAGAGATCTCAAGTATTTATATATGCAGTTGCCTTCAGAATTTATTTATTTAATTTTATTTTTAATTTTTACTTTTGGCATGCGGGATCTTAGTTCCCCGACCAGGGATCGAACCCACGCCCCTTGCAGTGGAAGCACAGAATATTAACCACTGGACCGTCAGGGAAGTCCCCTGCCTTTAGAATTTATACAACACATCGCTTCTCGGCCTTTTGGCTAAGATCAAGTGTAGAATTTCTACAACACATGCAGCTAATCCAAAGAAAATGTTTCCTGTTTTCTTTATATGAATATTTTGAATGTGGTTCTTCATATAGATCAAAATTAAGCTTATATGTGACTCACAGAAATTCTCCCTTTTTGACTTTCAGCTAAAATAGCTGCCCAACTAGAGTGTTTTCTTTGTATTCCTTAGCTTTCTTACTCAATATCCTCCCTAGAGGTGTCTATAAGCTACTTACAGAAGAGGTAGCCTTAGGTACAGTGGTCCAAGGTTGAAATTTATCTTAGTCATTTTCCCCTCCTATCTTCCCTAATTACCTTACTGCAAAATGTATAGGGACTTCTAGTTGATTCTTCATCTTCCTATGCTATGTCTGTCTTTTTTTTTTTTGCCCGCACCATGCGGCTTGTGGGGTCTTAGTTCCCTGACCAGGGATTGAACCCACACCCTCAGCAGTGAAAGCACAGAGTCTTACCCACTGGACCACTGGGGAATTTCCTATGTCTGTCTTTTCTTTGATTTCACCTAGATAGATGCTTTGTCATTCTGTCCTCATCTTTCCCTGTGTTCTTCGTCTCGTATTCCTCATAGACTCTCCCTAACAGTGACTAGTTCTGTTCATAGTTGGCAAGTTTGGGATTAGCCCCTTAGCCAGGCAGTTCTCATCATGTAATATCTATATAATATGATATATACATATTACACAATACAAATATAAAATTATTATCTACACCCAACAAGTAACTTCCTTCCCCTGAAGAAAATAAGATTTTAATATTTTGTGCTATAAAACAAACTAGCTTTTTTCTCTTACTTGGATGTATTATATAAGAAACTAGTAATGAACAGTCATCCACATATACAGAGTCTCCTGTTGACTCTGTAAGAGTGTACTTGTTTAATTTTCATTTCTCCAGATATATTGTTTTTACATCTTTGCTAAATTTGTAGCTAAGAAATATCCTTTGCTTTAAATTGCAGTAATTTAAAATGCTGATGAGATTGAACTTTCCCCCATTTGTTTAGTTGTGAATTATCTGTGTCAAGAAATGTGAAGGATCTGAGATTTTCCCCTGCATTCAGTCGAACAAGTTAGCTTTCACAGTTTAATGGATACTGTTAGAACAAAGGACAGTTTATTACTAATAGCAAAAACTAGAATGTTAGCATTTTTGCTCTGGTTCCCTGAGGTACAGTTCCCACAAAGTGACAGCAAGAAGGCCAGTGATACCCAAATCTTTTCTAATGTACATTAAGCATATCTGCCTTTTGATCTTGCGGGAGAGACTATAGCTATATAGACATCCTGGCAATAATACTGTGAAACAAAGGCAGACATTGACTAACTCACAGGACATGCAAAAGTGGAGAGTCCCATGGAGAATTACCTTCCAACAGTCTAGTTAATATCCTTTTCCCACATATCTCTGGGGTCTCAGTTTTTTTCTTATTAGTTTGTACTTAGCATTTTACATAATCCTGTTTTCTTTTTGCTGTCAATATTTTTCCATTTTTCTGTTTTAGAGATACATGTTTTAAATTTGTAGATGTTTAAAATTTTCTATTATTTAATCTGACCAACTTTTAATTTATGATTTTTTCTGACATACTTCCCTCACTCTTCTTCACCTCTTCTTTGGGACCCTTTCCCAAATTCTGTTTGTCTTGCCTAAGATTGAAAGGCTTTAGGTGAAAGTGATACCATCTTATTTGAATAATTCACCATTATTTCTTTAGTTTGGAGTTCCTTATCTCCCTTACCTTTCTTTACCTCCCAGGTCTCCTATATTGTTCAACATCTCACTCCACATTTCTTTTTTTTTTTTTTTTTTTTTTTTTTTTTTTTTTTGCGGTATGCGGGCCTCTCACTGTTGTGGTGTCTCCCGTTGCGGAGCACAGGCTCCGGATGCACAGGCTCAGCGGCCATGGCTCACAGGCCTAGCCGCTCCGCGGCATGTGGGATCTTCCCGAACTGGGGCATGAACCCGTGTCCCCTGCATCGGCAGGCGGACTCTCAACCACTGCGCCAGCAGGGAAGCCCTCACTCCACATTTCTGAACTGTGCAAACCTTAGGGAGATTATACCATTCTAGTAGACTAGAGAGACAGTGCTGGGAGAAGAAAGGAAGTGGCACATGCATTTCCATTTATAGCTGGCTTTCTGTTGGATGCTCTGGAATTCTTAGAATATAAACATATCTCCAAGCTCAAGCTAATGATTATTTCACTCAAAGTTATTTATTAAAATTAATTTAAAATATTTATTTGTGAAAATACTATTTATTCTGTACCTTAATGTTATCATTTCTAGAGGCTGTTTTGTAGTCTCCATTTTCAAAAGTAGCGCATATACACGTTATGCATTTTTATTTAAAAAGTACTCTATGATTTATTTTTCAGGCAAATAGAAACTGCATAGCAATTGCTTCAAGCCATGATGTTCAAGAACTAGATGTTTCTGGAATTCTGGCTACACAGATCTATACTTGGGTAGATGATGATATAGAAATGGAAACCAAAGGGTACCCTTATACTTTGTTTTTATTTGGTGACGTTGCAGTACGAATAATGACATCCACAGAACTATACCTTTCAAATGATTTTTTAAAGGAATAGTCTTAGATTGTAAACAAAGTGGAAATTTATATGCTAAAGAGTAAAGAAGGGGTGGCTGGAGCTTTAAAGAAGGGAATCAAGGGTTAGAAGAGAATAGGTGAAGGGATCTGAAATTGTTCATGTACGAAATTATTGTCTGTGAGTTGAGAGTTAAGAGCTGAAGAAAATTAATTTTAAAGGGAAATACAAAGTCTTATGTTAGAGCTTTTAGATATAACAGAAGGAATAAAGAATTGATGGGTTGCTTTCATTCTGGCTGATACTCCTTTGTAGGTCAGAAGATTTCTTGGTTATACATGCTCGTGATGATTTAACAGCTGTGCAGGGTACAACCCCATACACACATAGCAATCCTGGTACTCCAATAAACATGCCATGGCTTGGTAGTACACAGACTGGCAGAGGAGCATCAGTGGTATGTAAAGTTAAAAATATTTGTGTATAAACGTCCTGCTTTTCTCTCTAACTTAATAGATAAAAGATGATGTGAATATTTTTTTTAATTCTTAATTTTTTAAGTAAGTCATACTTGTTGGAAATTATAAATTTTGATTTGAAGAATAATATGTTTTCATTTGAAAAGGATAACAAAAATTATTTTAAATAAATAATTGAAAATACAAAGAGCTGTATTTTAAGTAATAATTATTTGGAACTTACTGGTCCAAATTAGGCCTCAGCAAACTACAGCCTATGGGTCAAATCCTGCCTCCTACCTGTTAAGAATGGTGTTTGTATTTTTCAGCCATTGAAAAAAAATCAAAAGAAGAGTGATATTCTGTGACATGAAAATTATATGAAATTCAGATTTTATTGTCCGTAAATAAAGTTTTATTGGAACATAGCCACACTCATTTTAAAAATATTTTGTTTATGAATGCTTTCACATTACAGTGGTAGGATTGAGTATCTGAGCAGAGAGTGTATGCCCATAGAGTCCCAAACATTTATTATCTAATTCTTTATGAAAAAGGTTTGCTAACCCCTAGTCTAGATAATATTTTCAAATGATTATCAACTAACAACTATTAGTTGATGCTGAGACAAATAAATTTTTCTTTTTTTGAACAACTAAAAATGATATAAATTTTTTTTTAATTTAAGTAAAATATAATATGCAGATGAACTGAAACAGAATTTTTCTGTAGTAATGGAGGATCTTCTTGAGCCCTGATTACCTAAGATGTGATCCATGTTTATACCCACATGAGATTCCTTTGTTGACACTTAGGGTATAGGAATTGATACACAGAACCAAAGAAACCCAGCACCAGCAATTCTTTCCATGGCTTTCTAGGTGGTAGGTGGTTTTTGTAAGGGTAATTATTTAAATAAAGGCTCAGTCATCTTTAATAATACCTGATAATATTTTATACTTAATACAGTTCCTTTATCACTCATATAACCTTATTATTGTTTGAGATATCTGTTGTAGCTGTTGTAATTACTCCTACTTAACATTCTTTAGATGAAGCTTGAGGTCCAGAAAGGTCAAGGAATTTAACTCAGGTCACTATCTCAAATTTGTGGTAGAGCTTGTGTTAAAAGCCCTCCATTCCCCTTCACTCATTGATTTCAGGTAGGAGTGTTTTAAGTATTAAGAATTTGAAAAGCTATCTAGTGATTATTCAAAAGAAAGGAGTTGGTCATTAATAGTTAAATTTTTTCCAATGGACAGATACATGAAAATTCATTTGTAAAACCTACTGATATTATTATCTTTTAAAGAACTTAAAGAGAATATACAAAATATACAAGAAGAAATAATAAGCACTTTTTCCAACTCCATTTTCAGAGAATATGGTACGGTTCTTCCTGTAACAGCTTTCTTTCTGGTCTCTCTGCTTCTATACTGCTCCCTCTGTTTTGTACACAGCAGGCGGAGTTGCTTTTTTCTAAAACATCATTCAGGTTATCACTCCCATGCTTAAAACTTTAAGATTTCCCAGTACAGCTTTAAAACAAGTCCTTAACATGGCCTCTAAGGCCCTATGTGATTTAAACTCTGCCAGCCTCTGCAGCAGCACCTCCCTTGTTTCCACACCTGATTCTCTTTGCTCTAGTCACACTGGCCTTCTTTCTGTCACTTGAGCACATCACGCTCAGAGCCTTTACCTTGTTTTCTGCTTGAAATACTCTTCTGTTTACCATTCAGATCTCAACTCAAATTCCCAGAGATTTCCCTTGCTTCTTTAGCAAAGGTATCTGCTCCTCCCTACGCTACTGCCAGTCACACTTATCTCATTTGATCGTCATATTATCCCATTTTATCATCTCATCATCAGTTTGGAAATTATCTATTCATTATTTGGTTGTCTTTTTTTATACCCTCTGCAGTGCCAGCTTTTTGAGAGATTATGTTATGCCTGCCTTTTATATTGATGATCTCTAAGTAGAATAGTGCTTAACATTTAGTAGGTGCTCAGAAAATATTTGTTTATTCTCCGGAGTATTATAATATGGAAATTTACCTTCGTTATTCCTCTTAGGACTGAATTTTCTTCCTATTTAAATGTTAGAAGGACATCTTTTTTAGTTGGGGTCATTGTGGTTTATAAACATAAGTATTGGGATTATCCCACTCCATCCTCAGGAGAAAGACACCAATATAATAAGGTGGTTCCTTTTTATATGGCTCTGCTAAAATAATTAATGATTTCTTTTCCTTATAATATTCTGCATATGCTTTCAGAAACTTATTTAACTTTCTTTTATTTTTTTACTCATGATTTTCCTTTGATACTCTTACCAGAAATAAAATGATAATTAAAAGAAAGAACAGGAATTTTTAGACTTTTTCTAAATTAAGAGGAGCAGGGGATTTAAACATGAAATTTACTAAACAGAAGTAACATTCAGAAGGTTGTTTTTTGTATGTAGAGAATTTGATCAAATATTTTCTTAATCCTATTATTTTATTAAATTATGAATGCTAATGAAAAGGAATACTAGTTATGACCAATTTCTGCTGTTTTGGAGTATAACTGCAACCATATATATCTTTCAGTGTTTCTATTCCTCACTGGTTCTGCTGGCCTAGTTCCTTCCCTCCCTACCAAATCCCCACTTTACTTACAGCTTTAGGCTAATTGAACAATTTAAAATCCAAAAGAACAATGATAACAAAATGTACATGAGACTGGTGCTATAAACTTAGGATAACCTATAACTATAGTTACAGTTATAAGTAGGAAATAGTCTATAAATTAAAATTATCCCTTTAATTTCACATACTTAGTTTACTCTTATTTGACAGGCTATGTAAATCATTCAAAGCATAATTTTAAAATGGGTAAATAAATAGTTCCAAACTATCAGTTAAAAATTTATACAGTTTTCTGTTTACCTCTTTTTTTTTTTTTTTCACATGCTTCTGCCTGTCTTTTTAACCTTATACTATTCAGGATTGTTCCAATAAATTTAATGGGATAAGAAAAGAATTGGCAAGAAAGGAGGTAAGACTAAATTCTTGAGGTGAATTTGTTCTTAGATACTAGGTAATGATGCAGAAAATGTATGTACACTTAAATGTTAGAGAGCTGAGCTATTAAATTTCATTTCTGTTACCATGTTTAGTATTTTTAGCACCCATTATGATAGTTATGGAATCATGTAAAAATAAATAAATGTTATTTGAATTTCCTGTCACAATTTAAATTTTTAATACTACTTTTTATTGTAACTGTAAAAGAATGTTTTTTCTTTGTTAACAGATGATTAAGAAAGCCATTAATAATGTCAGAAGAATGACTTCTCATCCAACTCTTCCTTACTGTAAGTTAATAATAATTAGCCATTATTTTAAGGAATTTAAAGGAAACTTTTGGTTTCAATTGAAAGATAGTCAACACTTACTTTATTTATTTTTTTGTAGGAAATGTTTGCTAGCAAGTAAAATCACTTCAAAATTGGGTAAAAATGGAAAAAGTGATTTTTCTGAATTAATAGAGAAGGCTAACTTAACATGTAAATTTTTAGCATTTTGACTGAATATTTCTGTTACCACATTTTATTTTTGAACATTTCTGGACTCTGCACAATGTTAAATTGTAGTTGATAATTATTTTAATAATTGGATCGCTCCCTTTTTTTATTACATAGAACAGAACCATATCTGGGTCACTTGTAGCCTCCTCATAATCAGTTTGTATTTTATTAATATTTTGTCAGTTTGTCTTTTATCAGATACACTAATAGTAAGTATAGGAAACAGTTATTACTACATTCTAAGGCAGGATATATTTATTTTTAGTTAATCTTCCTAGGAATCTCAAAAGTTTTTCTTCCTTTAACAAAGATTTAATGGGGAATTTATTGGAAGTATTGAAGCAGAGAAAAAATAATAGAGACAACTTTAAAATTAACTGGTGGGTTGGAATCTGTATTCATATTGGCATGTGTGTATTCCAAGTTTTTTTAAATATAATTTTTGAATAGTGTCCTTCATCAAATTGTCCTACTACACAGTAATAAAAATAGTGAAAATAGTGCATGTTAATTAAAAGGTACTCATGTCCCTCCAATTTAATAACCTACAAAAAAATTGTACCACCTTTTTTATGAGAGATGTTTTGATAAAATAGGAATGGCAAAACCAGTGTTCTTTTCTACCTAATTATAATAAGTGCTGTAAGCATCTATTATCAAAGTTGTATACCAATGTCTAATAAAAGGGTTGAAGAGAACCATATATTTAAGATGAAGAGGGTAACTTCTGTTACTTATGCTAGAAGTATAAAATAATATTGAAAATTAGCCTGTTTTCACTACATCAGATTTATTCAACACTAGAAGTATGTTTTCTATCCACAAGTCTAATGTAAAGTAAGAACTAAAAACAATCATGAAGCATATAAAGGAAGGAGTCAAAGGTGTTTTATATACACAGCTTAAATAATATTAATCCTGCAGCAAGAAAATTTGGCATTGTTTAAAATCTATCCTTACTCTATACAATAAATAGGGTTTAGAAGTTTCCTGAAATATTGAAGGGATTTCATTATTTTTCAGTCCCAAACATGTATCATGACAGGTGAGTAGTTTATAAATAGACTCTACCTCAAGCCCCTTAATTTAAATAAAATAATCCCTAGCTTCAAAGGCAATTAATGGACTTATTTTCAGAGTTATTAGGTAATATCATGTAACTTCTGTCTTGCAGTAAGTACTTTCTCCGTTCAGAGAAGAACTACTGTAACTGGCAGATAAGAGACTTGACAAATTAAATGCTAATTAAATTAATCACTGAAATTTTTTTACAGTATATTTTTTCATGTCATGAACAAGTCTCACAGATAGTAATTTTAGTTCAACAATAGGCTCCTTTCATGTACTGGAAATGCTTTGAAACAAGTTTTTTAAAAATTTCACTCTGGGGCTTCCCTGGTGGCGCAGTGGTTGAGAATCCGCCTGCCGATGCAGGGGACACGGGTTCGTGCCCTGGTCCGGGAGGATCCCACATGCCGCGGAGCAACTAAGCCCGTGAGCCATGGCCGCTAGGCCTGCGCGTCCGGAGCCTGTGCTCCGCAACGGGAGAGACCACAGCAGTGAGAGGCCCGCATACCGCAAAAAAAAAAAAAAAAAAAATTTCACTCTGAATTACAGATACCTCAAAATAGTTCCTTCCTTCCTTTGGAGTAGATTTTTAAAAAATCTTAGTCATTGTAAACCAAAACTTTTGGACTTCTACTCCAGGGAAATTTTTTAGAAGTTAATCTAACAGGTTGAACTGAAATAGAAATGTAAGTCTTAAAAGGAAAGCCCCATTTCAAAAATAAAAAATGAATATATTAAGATTTTTAAGGTTGCATTTAACTCTTTCCTTACATGTATATGATGTAACAGACTTTACTTACTAACAAGGACTATTTGCTCAGACAACCTGGTTATAGGAACGTTTGTGGGTTTTTTTGTTTGTTTGTTTTCGTTTTTTAAAGAATTAATTTTTGGCCGCATTGGGTCTTCATTGCTGCACACGAGCTTTCTCTAGTTGTGGCGAGCAGGGGCTACTCTTCATCGTGGTGTGCCGGCTTCTCATTGCAGTGGCTTTTCTTGTTGCAGAGCACAGGCTCTAGGCACGCGGGCTTCAGTAGTTGTGGTGCACGGGCTCAGTAGTTGTGGCACACAAGCTCTAGAGTGCAGGCTCAGTAGTTGTGGTGCATGGGCTTAGTTGCTCTGCAGCATGTGGGATCTTCGCAGACCAGGGATCGAACCCGTGTCCCCTGCATTGGCAGGCAGATTCTTATCAACTGTGCCACCAGTGAAGTCATGGAACCTTTGTTTTATTAAGTTTTAGTTTATAAGGCTTTAAGAGAGTGTTTCATTTTACATGTGAGCTACTAATAATTAGGGATTTTTCCAAATAAATAAAACCATAAATAATAGAAAAATTTGAGTGGTTTTTAAATGCATCTAGTCCAATTTATTTTTTTGATCAAGCTAGGCAAGACTATAGAGGAGAGGGGGAATAGAATTAACATCCATAGTCTCAAGAAATTCTACCCACCCTTCCATCCCAGCCCAGTGTTAAAACATGTCAAAACAGTTGAAGCTCCTTTTTTTTAAATACTTGGAAATGAATGAGGGAACGTTGACTAATGTATGACCAGCAATGTGCTAGATACTTTACTTTTACATACATTTAATATAATTTCTCACTACCTCTGTACCACATTAATACTGATAACTATTCTTAATGTAAATTTAATGCTATATGTTAGGCATATTTCTGAATGATTTATATGAATTATCTCATTTACTTCTCAGAACTGTTCAGTGACTTATATATCATTAATGATATATATCACTGTTATAGTGATTCATATACCTTTTACTAGAAGGAAATAGGCTCAGGGAGATTAAGTAAGTTTCCTAGTAATACACAATTAGTAAATGGTAATTAGTGAATGGTAAAGTAAAGAATTTA
Organism: Kogia breviceps; assembly: GCF_026419965.1. Lineage (NCBI taxonomy): Eukaryota > Metazoa > Chordata > Mammalia > Artiodactyla > Physeteridae > Kogia > Kogia breviceps. The sequence goes on from NC_081313.1 coordinate 97,982,404, forward strand.
ATAATTATTTAGTTTGTTCATATTCCTTAATGAAACAGATAACATATATTTGAGATATCAGATCAGTCACAATACCTATTAGAAATGATTTTTTTAGCATGACTTGCAAGACCTTCTACAATCTTTTTTTCAGAGAAAAATGCATAAATTTAAACATCAGTAGTATGACTGATAAGAATTGGCTGTTAAAAATCCCAAGATTTTATACTGCTGAACTCAATGAATAAGCATTTTCAGAACTCTAACGGAAAACTGATGAATTCATAAAAGTGCTAACAAAAGATCAAGATGGAAAAAAAATTAATTACATGGGACTTGAGTGAACTGATGAGGTTGATTATAATTTTTGTGACTTTCTGTTTGAATAAAAAAAAAATCCCACAAGGACTCAGAAGCAAAAAATATACAAATCAATTTTCAGTGCAAAGTAAAGGAGCTGTTACAGTGGAGGATTACTGGACTGAATGTCAATATTATGACATAGTATGAGTGTGTTTTGTGTTTGGTAATTGCAGTCTCATTGTTGCTTTTGTTATGGTCATCCATTTACAATGCTTGATGTCAGTTTATTTATCTCTTGTAAAAAATAAAATACAGTGTGTGTGAAAAAAAAAATCCCAAGTTTTTTTTTTTTAAATACAGTTGACTTATTAAAGTATTGTGTTCGTCTCAGGTGTACAACATACTGATTCAGTATTTTTGTACATTACAAAATGATCACCATGATAAGTGTAGTTACCATCTGTCACCATACAAAGTTAAGTAATTCCAAGAGTTTGATTCTTTATCATAAACGTTATCTACTAAAGGCTATTAAAACGTAACTGAGATAATTTCTGAAGGAAATAAAGTTTATAGAGGTCTGATTTAATTGCTTCTGTTGTTTTGTGTTGAGGATATGTTCTGTCAGATGAAAGAACACCATGTAATTAGCTGTTTTTAAGATTGAGAGTATTCAAGTGAAATTTCATACAAAGGTAATAAATTCATGTGAATTGACTATGATTCATTTCTTAGGTATTTCTTCCATAAAGATTTTCACATTGGATTAAAAGGTAAATTTGCCAAATGTTCCTGAAATAAATTTGCAGTTTTTTCCCTCTTATAATGCAGATCTGACAGGAGCTCAAGATGGAAGTGTGAGAATGTTCGAATGGGGCCATTCTCAACAAATAACCTGTTTCCGATCTGGTGGCAATTCAAGAGTTACAAGAATGAGATTTAACTATCAAGGAAATAAGGTAGTATATAAAAATGTAAATAGGGAAAATGGTTTGATTTCGTTAAAGGTGTATGAATATTACTCATTTGGGTTTCTGAAGAGAACAGCTCAATGAGCTAATGGTGAAGTATTAATGCATCTTATATGAATTCTTTTTAAAGAAATTCCTCTCAAAACTTAAATTCACTTGGTTCTTCCTGGAAAGACATTATATACATGTCCATTAAAATTCTCTTATATGATGCCTAAGGACCAAATGATTATAGGACCATCTTATATTACACATTTTTTATTAAATACATGTGCTTACTTTACCCTCTGGGACCTACTCAAAGTATGGTCAAGTACCAAGTAGTAAGTAACATCTGGGAGTTGATTAGAAATGCAGATTATTGACTCTAGTCCAGACCTGTCAAATCACCATCTGCATTTTAGCCAGATACTCTTGTGATTTGTACACATTAAAGTTTTGAGAAGCACTGCTCTAGAACAGGGTGTTAACACCTGTTTTGTAAATAAAGTTATATTGGAACACAGCTAACCCATTCATTATTTATTTTCTATGATTATTTTCCCAGTACTGTAACAGAGTTCAGGAGAACAAAGACTATAGCTGGCAAGCCTGAAGTATTTACTATATGGGCCTTTTAATAAAAGTTTGCCAACCTGGCACTTACCAGCTTCACTTCCCATAATCCTCCTTTCCTCAAACTGCCTCTCTCTGGTCCTTCTATCTTACTAGCACTTTAAACAACTACTGAAGGGGAAATCAGCCTGCTCTTTGTCTTCAGGGCCATGCTTCACTAAAAACATTTCACACAGGCCCTAGCTGATGGTTCATCTTGCCTTTGTTTTCCCTCAACCTCCAAACCTTCCACCCTCCTTACGTGTTACTTGTGTCATGGTGTGCTGCAACCTTTTTGCATACTACATTTGTCAGATGGCTTCTATCATTTCACAGAAGTCAATGATAATTTTTCATGTAGTTATGAAACAAAATTGAGAGCTTATAATTTCTTAATACCAATTAGCAACATTCTTTACTCCTTAATGGGAAATTAAGGGGATTTGATATAAAAAGCCTTTAGAATTCTACTGTACTTTCAGCTGTATAACCTATCAATATCACTTATGTGCTCATATTTTTCCACTTTGGTTGTCAGTGTTACATTGTTCCTAACTAATCTCTGTACTTCGACCCTGTCTCTCTAATGCATTCTTCATGTTGTCAACAAAGTTATATAACAAGTAGCATAGGGAATTCCCCGGCGTTTCAGTGGTTAGGACTCATGTGCTTTCACTGCCGAGTGCGCAGGTTTGATCCCTGGTCGGGGAACTAAGATTCCACAAGCTGTGCGGTGTAGCCCTAAAAGAAAAAAGAACAAATAACATAATTATATAACTACACTGTAGGTGAGATCATATTGTCCTTTTCAAGAACCTGCAGCCTCCTCATTGTATCCAAAAGCCCATATTCTTTAGTGTGGTATTCAAGTCCTTCTACACTCAGAGTTACTTTATAGATTTTACACTCACTACAACCTTCTATAATAGGCTATTTTAAGGAACAACAAACTTCCTTATTGTCTGCCCAAGTCTCTTTGACAGGCAGTCAGCTTACTGTTGATTCACCTTAGTCATGATGGTGCCCAAGAGCACACACCTAAGCATGCTATCTCCCTTAGTAGGGAAGCCTACTGGAGTAAGTGGAACAGATAACTCATACCACAATATATCACAGTAATGCTGATCATTTTGTCAAAAGTCATTGGACATTGCAGAAAAACCAAGAGGCTAAAAGGGAGCATTTAGCAGAAAAAAATGACCTGTGAGGAATAATTCCTTGGATTTAGGAAGATTCTACATTGTAAAACAAGAACAGGATTCTATGAACCAAAGGCAGAAGAACAGTAAAGAATTTTTGGAAGTTAAAAACATATGATTCCCCAAAATTAGGAGAGTAGAGGAACTACTGATTACAAGGGCTGAATAGCAGAATGGAAGTATTTGAAAATCAAGTTTGTGACTGGGAAGTACAAATTTGGAATTTATCAGAAGTAAATTGAGACTAGACCCAGGAAAATTTATAAAAGATATATCAGAAGAAGAAAAAAGGTGATGGAAGAGAAACATTATATTAAAAGGAACAATAAAATAAAGATTTCCCCAAAGCAAAACATGGAATTTTAGAAAAAGAAGCTCCTACCAAGTACTAAGCAGAAGTATTGAGAAACAGCACATGCCTAGACACAGCCTGATTATTTGATTTTTTTTCTTTTTAACTGAAGGATAAAGAGAGCTTCTAGGAAGGAGTAGGGGTAAAAATGACTGCTTACAACCTCTCCACTCCCCTATCTAAAATTAATGGCATCGGCCTCCTCAAAAATAGAGGTTACAAATAGACAATAGAACAGTATTCACAGAATTCTGATGGATAAGGAATGGGGTCGATGTCTATCCAAACTGTCATTTAAATTTGGTGGCAAAATAAACACAATTTTAAGTATGCAGAGAATTAGCACATTCCATATACCCTTTCTGAAGAATGTACCTAAAACTACTCCAGAAAACATAGGATAAACCACAGAAAGGATAAATGTCAGAAAAATATCTGTAACAAAAATAGTAAACAATGGATTAGTATTCCTACTATTAGTCCTATCAGTCAGTTTTGTAAGAAGACAATGAAAAATAAGACAAAGAATGTGAACAATTTACCAAAAAAACAAAAAACAAACAAAACCCTATGCATGGCCAATAACCCTCACTAATAACTGAAGAAATACACATTAAAATGAGACTTTATTTCTGTTAATCAACAAATATTATAATTTTATAGTACACACTGTTGACTAATGTGTAAGAAAAATGGGTGTGTAAATTGATATTACCACTTAGGATTTAATTTTGGCTTCACCTACCAATTTTAAATGATGCCCTTTGACAGAGCTTTTTCTTTTCTACATGTCTATCCTGTATAAATACTCAGAGATGTATATGCAAGAATGTTCAAAGCAGCACTTTTTATTATAGGAAAAATTGGAAATTCTGTGAGGAAAAGCTTTAAAAAGTTACAATGCAACTATATAGTGTAATACTGCACAGCACAAGAATGAGGTAGATTTATATATACCAATGTGAAAAAATGGCTATAATAAGTAAAAAATGTAACTGTAGAACTGTATATTATCATAATTTTTAAAAAACCTTGTATGTATGAATGTTTGAGTATTCATAGAACAAATCTGAAAGGGAACACTATCAAATTGTTAATAGTTGTTATATCTTTAGATGGGAGAGGGCAGGAGTCCAAATTAGACATTTCTTTTATTTTAAGATCTGTATCCTATACTCCCTTACTGGATTATTTTGTCATCTTTCCAATCAAAATGCTCTGAGTTTCCATAGTGGAATTCTTTTACTGTGATAAACTTTGTTTCATTTTCTGCTGTTGTTTACATGTTTTCCTTGTTGTATATCTCTGGAAGTCCTTACTTTGTCTTTTTTAAGATGAACAGTTTTTTATCTTATATATCCTAAAACCTTGTCACATGGCTTAATGTGTAAATCCAGTATCCTATTTTTGGAGTACTTACAGAGAATATACAGACTATGCTGTCAGTTAGTATAATAAATTGAGTGTTGTTTCCTTTATATCCACCCTGGAATTATTTAAAGCAATAGTTAGATGTTTTTCTGGACTAGATCCATGCGTAGGTGAAGGGAAAAGTCAAGCAACTTATCAGTCAAATGTTTAAGAGTTAAAATATGAGATTTACAGTGAGGGTAAGGGTAAATATGTGCTTTTTTATTTGTATTAAATACTTTTAAATATTTTTTTTTCTCTAAGTTTGGAATAGTTGATGCTGATGGATATTTAAGTTTGTATCAAACAAACTGGAAATGTTGTCCAGTTACTGGAAGTATGCCTAAGCCATACCTGGTAAGCCAAGAATTCCTACCTTTAAAATTTTTTGAATTTTTATTTTAAAGAAACCAAGAATATATACTTGCAAGAAATATCAAAGCCAAAATATAAAATCTATCTAGTCCTGTGTATTCAATCACTTTACTATAAATTTCTGTCCTTGTATTATGTTGAAAATTACACTGTGAGGTGTAAAAATCCTTAGTCTCTGGTAACTTGGAGAATAAACCTGTATGAAAATACCTGGTTCTGATGGCAAGGGGAGATCAGATTTGTGGCTACTCAGGGGCAAGGGTGGAGAGGGGAAATTGGTTGGAGGCAGTCAGAAGGTACAAACTTCCAGGTAAAAGGTAAGTAAGTACTGGGTATGTAATGTACAACATGATTAACATAATTAACACGGCTACATGTTATATATGAAAGTTGTTAAGAGAGTAAACTGTAAGCATTTTCAGAACAAGGAAAAATATTTTTTCTTTTTCTTTCATTTTATATCTATGCAAGGTGATGGATGTTACTAAACTTATCTCATGATGTATGTAAGCCAGAACATTGTGCTGTACTCCTTAAACTTATGCAGTGCTGCATGTCAATCATTTCTCAAAACTGAAAGGAAAAAAAAGAAAACATAGAAAAGTAAAAAAATCTCACCAGAAAATATAAATAAATAATAAAGCTAGTGGATTAAATTAACTTGATAAAGACCAAAGTAGTAAAATTAATTAAAAATGCAATGATTAGTCAAGGGATAAATAAAATAAAAAGATGTAAAAAATAAAAAGGAAACCTGTATAGAACCAACATGGTAAATAACTCTGGAGACCCATGCAACCCATGGATTACTCAAGCCCTTTTCTAGCCTTACTAAATGGCAGTGGCTATGATACCTAAAAAGAATGATCAACAGACCAGTGCATCTGGTTGTTTTTCTGCAGTTATTATCCCTTATGAACAAAGTAGAAAGGGTATCCTATAGCTGGTGCTATTTTCTTGTCCATCTCTTTAAGAAAAAAAAAAAAGGTTCATCTCTATTCAGGACCACACAGGTTTAGTGAACCTTCCGCAGCTTCATAGAACACTGAATTTATATTTGATGGATTCTTTAGTGAAGCCCTTTATAGGACTAAGCAGTATCTATCAAGAAAAAAATTAAGAATATGGGTTAAAATTCCAGTAATTCATCCAAGGTTAAATGCTACAATAAAGTACTGGTCTAAGTAAGTGAAAGCAAGCAAAGGAGTGTTCGTGAGGGTACCTTGAAAGAATATTTTTCCTCATATTTTCATTCAGGCAGCAGATTAAATGTACAGGTGGGCCCTGAACAACACAGGGGTTAGGGACACGACACCTCACCCCCGCAAGTTGAAAATCTGCATATAACTTTGCAGTCAACCCTCCATATCCATGGTCCTGCATCCACAGATTCAACTAACCTTGGATCATGTAGTACTGTAGTATGTATTTATTGAAAAAAAATCTGTGTATCAGTGGACCCATGCAGTTCAAACCTGTGTTGTTCAAGGGTCAACTGTACAAGTTTATGTTTCTTAGGGGACTGCCTTTTTTTTAAAACTTCTAAAAAGACAAATTGGATTAAAAACGAACATTATTTGCTTTGGGGGATTAAAGTAGATTTTGTTTTAAAGACATATCATCTAGCCCAGCTACAGTGGTGGTTAGGGGTAATGGGGAAGTGACTCAAAGGAAAACTTTTTCATATGATGATTTTGACATTTAAAAATTTTATTTTTTATCGAAGAGAAAGACATCTGAACAGACATAATTTGGAAGCCTTTATAACTGACTAAACCTCTCATAGTAGTTTATTGTTTGATGGAATATTGAGAAACATTGTAAATTTTCTAATTTGTTGACTATTAGTAATATGTTTTTATTCACATATTTGAAAAAGTATTTGAAAGCTTAAATATTTCTGAAAATAAATAATTCAATCTGAGATCATCTAAAATGCTAGTTTTTGTTTTCTGAGACAAAAATTTTCACAAGTATTCTAAAAAATGTTTTAAGTTAACCTTCTTTTGTTTCCCTTTGAACTTTTGGTTGAACAAAAGCGAAGGTCATAAAAGGTCATAACGTATGCATCTTATTTAACCTTCAGGGAAGGGGGTGTGTGTGTGTGTGTGTGTGTGAAAGAGAAGAGGCAAAACAAATGTGCCAAAATGGTAAACATTGGTGAATCGAGGTAAAGGGTATATGAGAGTTCTCTGTATTACTCTTGCAACTTTTCTAAAATCTGTGGAGGAAAGAACACAAGGATTTAAGTAAGCCACAAATTACATGATTGCTTTTTGATTAATACATCTACCTGCTTATAAAATTGTTTGTGACAGCAATAAACGTGTTGTTTATAACCATTCCAGACTTGGCAGTGTCATAACAAAACAGCCAATGATTTTGTCTTCGTTAGTTCCTCCTCTCTGATAGCTACAGCTGGTCTTTCAACTGACAATAGGTAAGAGATTATAACTGAAATTGAAGTCTGTGTATGTATAGCTAAGCTTTATTTTTTAATTGCTTAATGTCCTTATATTTCAATAATGTTGTCATAATTACACCTTTAAACATTTTTATTTAAAGAGACTTCTTTCTTAGAGCTTTTTTAGTGTTTTAATGTACAGCTAAGGAAATTCTAGTGACATTAAAGACAAAATCCATTCCTTCTGGATTTTTAGTATTCTAATGTTAAGACTTTAGTGTAGGATAAAAGAATTTGATTGTTGGTAGAGTTTTTCTCCATATTATTTGCTATGTATTAAGAAAGCTTGAGGCCAAAAAAAAAAAAAAAGAGTATTATTTATTGGCCATGCTATTTAGTTAAACTCTCACCACAGCTTTATTATATCGCATTATCAATGTTTCACAGTAAGAACACAAGAAGCTGAGAAAGACATGTTAGTTGTATAATAACTAGTAAGTGACAGCCCGTCCCCTTCTCCCCAAATAGCTTAAATATGCAAAAAAAAAAAAGTCTCCTCCTTCCATGTCCAGGCACACTTTTTACTTCCCTCCTACAGCTGAGTTCTGAGATTAAGGCCTTGTGAGGTTGCTGAGCTTTTGTGTTTGTCTTGAGGCCTCACTTTACACTCAAAGTGGGAATTTTAGGAATATGGAGTTTCCAGTCCATTTTTCATAGAAATTCTTATACACATTTGTGCCTCCTTTGTAACTCACAGAATGGAGTAGAAGCTGCTCCCTTTTGTAGTAGGAATAAGTTTTCTTTGTACTCAAGAAAATTCGGTGTGTCCTGCTATTTATGTATGCGAGTCAAACTGTTAGATTAGAAAATCAGTGAATACAAAAAGTAGTTTCCATATTCAGACTTCATATAGTATTCCTTTTAATTACATGTTAATCTAAAGTTATTCAGTTTGGGAAGCTATTCGTTTTTAAAATTTTTGTCTAAAAATTAATCATACATAAATATATTGGTTACTTGTATTCGATGCTTTATAAATTTAAGAACTCTCTGTGCGAGCAAGGTTCAAGTGAGCTATAATGAGACATACTGCTTTTTTTAATTGAAGTATACTTGATTTACAACATTATATTAGTTACAGGTATACAGCATGGTGATTCAGTATTTTTGCAGATTATACTTCATTATAGGTTATTACAAGATAATTGTTATAATTCCCTATGCTATACGGTATATCCTTGTCGCTTATCTATTCTATATATAGTAGTTTTTATCTATTAATTCCATGTTACTAATATGTCACTTGCCCATCTTCCCCTCTTTGGTAACCACAAGTTTGTTTTCTATATCTGTGAGTCTATTTCTGTTTTGTATATACAGTCATTTGTCTTTGTTTTTAGATTCCACATGTAAGTTATATCATATAGTATTTGTCTTTTTCCGTCTGATTTATTTCACTTAGCATAATATTCCCTAGGTCCATCTATACTGCTGCAAATGGCAGTATTTCATTCTTTTTTATGGTTGAGTAATATTTTATTGTGTATGTGTGTGTCACATCTTCTTAATCCAGTCATCTGTTGATGGGCACTTGGGTTGCTTCCATGTCTTGGCTATTGTAAATAGTGCTGCTGTGAACATTTGGATGCATGTATCTTTTCAAATTAGTATTTTCATTTTTTCCACATATGTACCCAGGAGTAGAATTGCTGGATCATATGGTAGTTCTATTTTTAGATTTTTGAGGAACCTCCTTACTGTTTTCCACAGTGGTTGCACCAATTTACATTTCCACCAACAGTGTACAAGGGTTCCATTTTCTCTACACTGTCTCCAGCATTTATTGTTTGTAGATTTTTTGATGATGGCCATTTCTGACTGGTGTGAGGTGATAACTTGTTGTTTTGATTTGCATTTCTCTAATAATGAGTGATGTTGAGAATCTTTTCATGTGCCTGTTGGGCATCTGTATGTCTTCCTTGGGAAATTGTCTATTCAGATCTTCTGCCCATTTTTTTATTGAGTTTTTTTTTAGATTGAGTTGTATGAACTGTATATATATTTTAGGTTTTAACCCCTTGTCAGTCATCATTTGCAAATATCTTCTCCTATTCAGTAGGTTGTCTTTTCATTTTGTTTATGATTTCATTTGCTGTGCAAAAGCTTTATGTTTAATTAGATCCCATTTGTTTATTTTTGCTTTTATTTCTTTTGCCTTAGGAGACTGATCTAAGAAAATATTGCTACAATTTATGTCAAAGAGTGTATTGCCTATGTTCTCTTCTAAGAGGTTTATGGTTTTCCATTCTTACATTTAGGTCTTTAAACCATTTTGAGTTTATTTTTGTATATGGTGAACAGGAATGTTCTAATCTTATTATTTTATATGTGGCTGTCTAGTTTTTCCACCAGCACTTGTTGAAGAGACTGTCTTTTCTCCATTGTATATTCTTGCCATCTTTGTCATAGATTAATTGACCATAAATGGTTGGGTTTATTTCTGGGGTCTCTGTTCTGTTCCATTGATCTATGTGTTTGTTCTTGTGGCAGTACCACACTGTTTTGATTACTGTAGCTATGTAGTATAGTCTGAAGTCAGGGAGTGTGATTCTTCCAGCTCTATTCTTCTTTCTCACATTGCTTTGGCAATTCAGGGTCTTTTGTGATTCCATGTGAGTTTTAGGATTATTTTGTTCTAGTTCTGTGAAAAATGCCTGGGTATTTTGTTGGCGATTGCATTAAATCTGTAGATTGCTTTGAGTAGTGTGGCCAATTTAATAATATTAATCTTCCAGTCCGAGAGCACAAGATATCTTTCTATTTCTTTGTATTATCTTCAGTTTCCTTCATCAGTGTTTTATATTTCAGAGTATAGGTCTTTCACCTCCTTGGTTAAGTTTATTCATAAGTAATTATTCTTGTTAATGTGATCTTAAACAGATTGTGTTTTACTTTATTTTTCTCATATTTCATTATTAGTGTATAAAAATGCAGATTTTTAAATATTGATCTTGTATCCTGCACCCTTGCTGAATTCATTTATTAGTTCTAAATTTGGGGGGTGAAGACTTAAGCATTTTCTATCTAAAGTATTGTTTCATCTGCAAATAGTGACAGTTTTACTTCTTCCCTTCCAATTTTTTTTTTTTTTAATTAAAAAAAAGTTATTTACTTTGGCTTCACTGGGTCTTAGTTGCAGCATGTGGGATCTTTAGTTGCGGCATGTGGACTTCTTAGTTGCATCGTGCAGGCTTCTTAGTTGTGGCATGCGGGATCTTTAGTTGCGGCATGTGGACTTCTTAGTTGCGGCATGCAGACACTTAGTTGTGGCATGCGGACTCTTAGTTGCGGCATGCATGCAATATCTAGTTCCCTGACCAGAGATCAAACCCAGGCCCCCTGCATTGGGAACATGGAGTCTTACCCACTGGACCAACAGGGAAGTCCCCTTCTCTTACAATTTGGATACCTTTTATTTCTTTTTCTTGTCTGATTGCTGTGGCTAGGACTTCCAGTACCATGTTAAATAAAGTGGAGAGAGTGGACATCCTTGTCTTGTTTCTGAATTTAGTGGGCAGGCTTTCAGCTTTTCACTGTTGAGTATGATGTTGGCTGTGGATTTGTCCTAAATGGCCTTTATTATGTTGAGGAATGTTCTCTCTATACACACTTTGATGAAAGTTTTTATCATGAATGGACATCTCAGTAGACAGTTTTTCTGCGTCTTTTGAGATGATCGTGTGATTTTTATCTTTCCTTTTGTTAATGTGATGTATTACATTTATTGATTTGCAAATGTTGAACTACCCTTGTGACCCCAGAATAAATCCAATTTGATCATGGTGTATGATGATTTTTATGTATTGTTGGATTTGGTTTGCTAATGTATTTTGTTGAGGATTTTTGTATCTGTAGTTATCAAAGATATTGGCCTGTAATTTTCTTTTTTTGTAGTGTCTTTGTCTGGTTGTGGTATCAGGGTAATGGTGGCCTTGTAGAATGAATTTGGGAGTGTTCCCTCATCTTCAGTGTTTTTGGAATGGTTTAAAAAGGATAAGTGTTTGTTCTTCATATGTTTGGTAGAATTCCCCTGTCTGGTCCTGGACTTTTGTTTCTTGGCAGTTGGGTTTTGGTGGTTTTGTTTTTTTTCCCCATACAGATTCATTTTCGTTTCTAGTGATCAGTCTGTTCAAATTTAGTTTCTTCTTGACTCATTCTTGGCAGGCTGTATGTTTCTAGAAACTTGTCCATTTCTTCTAGGTTGTCCAATTTGTTGGCATATAACTGTTAATAGTATTATAATTGTTTGTATCTCTTTGGTATCTGTTGTTATTTCTCCTCTTTCATTTCTTATTTTGTTTATTTGGGTCTTCTCTCTTCTTCTTGATGCGCTAGATAAAGGTTTGTCAATTTTGTTTTCTTTTCAAAAAATCATCTCTTGCTTTCATTGATTGTTTTTGTTGTTTTTTTTTTAAATCTCTATTTTGTTTATTTCTTCTCTGATCTTAATTATTTTCTTCCTTCTGCTGACTTTGGGCTTTGTTTGTTCTTTTTCTAATTCTTTTAGGTGGTAAGTGGTAGGTTGTGTTGTTTATTTGAGAAGGCCTATATTGCTATCAACTTCTCTCTTAGAACTGCTTTTGCTGCATCCCATAGACTTTGGGTTGTTGTGTTTCCATTTACATTTGTCTCAAGGTCTTTTTTGATTTCCTCTTTGATTTTGTCATTGACCCATTGGTTTTTTAGTAGCATGTTGTTTAGTCTCCATGTGTTTGGGTTATTTTTCCATTTTTCTTTCTGGAGTTAATTTTTAGCTTCATACTATTGTGGTCAGAAAAAAATGCTTGATATAATTTTTATCCTCTTAAATTTGTTGAGGCTTGTTTTGTGACCTAGTATGTAATATATTCTGGAGAACATTCCATGGGTGCTTGAAAAGAATGTGCATTCTGCTATTTTGGGGTGCAATACTCTGTACATATCATTTAAGTTCAGCTGGTCTATTGTGTCACTTAACACCACTATTACCTTACTTTCTCTCTGGATGATCTGTTCATTGATGTTAGGGGGGTGTTAAAATCCCCGACTATTACTGTATTATTGTCTGTTTCTCCCTTTATGTCTATTAGTATTTGCTTTATATATTTAGGTGCTTCTGTATTGGGTTCGTATATGTTAACAAGTATAATAGTCTTTCTGTATTGATACCTTTATCATTATATAATGTGAGACATATTTTTATTCTGTTGTTAACTTCTTATGTCATTCAATAAGTAATCTTTTTTTTTTTTCCAGAAACATATGTTTGTGGGACACTCTTGTAGCACCTGCCAATAGTTTAGTCCATGGTAAGTTTTGAAAGCATTTTCTGAATCACAAATTCATAAAGTAAAAGTGATTTTTAAATGGATTTTTTTAATGACACACTTAGTAGCCTGTGAGGTTTATTTTTGACCATGGTGGCAAAGTTTAAAAGCAGAAAAATATGCTATATATGTAATTAACTCTTCACCGTACTTTAATGAAGGACAGTGGAACATAGATAATATAAAAATCACTTGTTTTTACTTTGAAACTGATAGCACAGGTCATCGTTGCGAACATCAGTTACAGTTTTATATCCCCTCACACCACTCTTACTCAACTTTGTACTTGAACTTCTAAATAAAACAATAAGACAAGAAAAGGAAGTAAAAGATATACATATTGGAAGGGAAGAAATAAAACTGTTTATGCACAGATTACATGATGGTGTAGAAAATTCCAAAGAATACAGAAAAAAAACTGCTGGAACTGATGTGCAAGCACAGCAATGTCACAGGATACCAGGTCATTATACTAAAATTAGTTGCTTTTCTTTATCAACAATGAATAATTGGAGTTTGAAAGTTAAAAAAATATTACCATTTAAAATAACACCCCAAATAATGAAATACTAAAGCATAAATCTAAATATGTATAGCATCTGTTGGGAAAAGCTACAAAAAAAGTAAAAGAAAAAAAGATCTAAATAAATGGAGAGATAGGCCATCATGTTCACAGATTGTAAAACTTGGTATTGTTAGGATGTTACTTCCTCACAACTTTATAGATTCAGTGGAATTCTAATTAAACCCCCAGCAATCTGTTTTGTATATATCAACAAACTGGTTCTAAGGTTTATGTAGAGAGGCAACAGACCTAGAATAATGCATACTGAATAAAAACAAACTTGGAGAACTCACATTACCTGATTTCAGGACTCACTATAAAGCTACAGTAATCAAGCCATTGTGGTACTGGCTGAAGAATAGACACAGATTAGAGAGCCCAGAAATAGACCCACACATAAATAGTAGACTCATTGTTAATAATGGCACAAAGATAATTAGTGGAGACAGTCTTTCAACAAAAAGTGCTAATAACAACTGGGTGCTTATATGTGGAATAATGAACATAGGTACAAACCTTACCCCTTTCACAAAAATTTACTCAAAATGATTCATGTAAAACATGTAAAAACAAAACTGTAATACTTCTAGAAGGAAATATAGGAGAAAATCATGGTGACCTTGGGTTTGGTAATGAGATTTAGATACAACACCAAAAGCACAATCTATTAAAGAAATGATATATTCAAGATTTTTAAAAATTACCATTTTTTTCAATACCTGAATAGCAAATAAGCATATAAAAGATGCTCAATATCAGTAGTCATCAGGGAAATGCAAACTAAATTCACCATAATTTATGATACTACTCTGTATTGCTGAAATGGAAAAAATTAAAGATTCTAGATTACAAAGTGTTGGTGAGGATATGGAGAAACTGGAACCCTCATGATTTGCTGATAAAAATGTAAAACAGTACAACTGCTTTGGAAAACTGTTTAGCAATTTCTTAGTAAAGTTAAACATGCATGTAGCATGACCCAGCAATATATAGTTTTACATATATACCCAAGAAAAATGAAAACATGTCCAGAAATAGATTGGTATTAGGAATGTTTTAACAGCTTTATTTATAATAGCCAAAAACTGGAAACAACACAAATGTCCAACAGGATAATGTGGTATATTTATGTAATAGAATACTGTTCAGAATTAAAAAGCATGACCTACTGATATGTGAGACCTACTGATACATGAGACAACATCTAAAATGTTAGTTAGGGCTTCCCTGGTGGCGCAGTGGTTGAGAGTCTGCCTACCAATGCAGGGGACACGGGTTCGTGCCCTGGTCCAGGAAGATCCCACATGCCGCAGAGTGGCTAGGCCTGTGAGCCATGGCCGCTGAGCCTGTGCATCCGGAGCCTGTGCATCCGGAGCCTGTGCTCCGCAACGGGAGAGGCCACAACAGTGAGAGGCCCACGTACCACATAAAAAAAAAAGAAAAAAAAAAAAAGGATTTACTACTTCTGTCAACTGTGTCATTTCTGGGTTATTTTCAGTTGATGGATTTTCTTGTCCTTATGGGTGCTTTCTGCTTCTTTACATGCCTGGTAATTTTTTATTAGATGCCAAGCATTGTGAATTTTTCCTTGTTAGGTGCTGATTATTTATGTATTGTGTAAATATTTTTGAGCTCTGCTCTGGGACTGAGTTACTTGGAAACAGTTAGATCTGGGGCGGGGTGGGAGGCTGTGTTAAAAGCCATATTTGATATAGGGCTAATTTTGCCCCTCTCTTGAGGCAGTACCCTTTTCAGTACTCTATACAATGCCTTGTGAATTATGAGGGTTTTTTCCCAGTATGGCTGGTGGAAATAGGAACCCAGATCAACTTGGGTTCCCCTTTCTTATGCCATGGCCAGAAAATACTCTAGGCAATAAGCTGGGACAGTTATGTTGGTCACCCAGTTGGTTTCCCATTTTGCAGAGATCATTCTTCATTGCTTAGTGACCAGTGTCTCAAACCATTGTTTCCTGTATATCATTTGATATTTTAATTGTTTTAGGCAGGGTGGCAAATCTAATCTATCATTCTACCTTGGCCAAAAGCCAGAAGTCTGTTTCTTATACTATTAAATAGTTCTTACTTTTTTTTTCCAGCTTTTACTTGTCATGATAGCGGAGCCACTGTTTTAGCATATGCTCCAAAACATCAGCTACTAATATCAGGTGGCAGAAAAGGCTATACATGTGTTTTTGACCTTCGGCTACGACAGCAGAGGCAGCTTTTCCAGAGCCATGATTCTCCTGTTAAAGCCATTGCTATTGATCCAACTGAAGAGTACTTTGTTACAGGATCTGCTGAAGGCAACATAAAGGTAAATACAGTAATGCCATAATATCTATTACAATATGAAAAGAAATCTTTAGAAACCTTAAATCTTTAAGCATATGATGACACCAGTCTGTTTAAATAATAGAAATATTAATTCCTTTGTAGTCAACAAGGTTAATTGCTATTTAATAAATCTTTTAATGAATGAAATACAATAATATTTAACTTGAAAAATGCCTGTTTTTCAGTTGTTTTCAAATATGTTTAACTAAATGCATGTGAAAGAACTGGATTTTCCATGGATATGAACATATTTCAGACATTAGAATTAGTCTTGACTCCATGTTCAGAGTTAACTGAATTCAGTTTCAGGGGCTGTGAGATATACTGACATTTTCCCTTATCCGAAATTTCTCCCCATTTTGTCATTCATAGTATCAGCATCCAACAACTCAGTGCCTGATTCAAGAATTCTGATGTACCTGGATAAGCTCTGCCTGTAACAGTCCTTCTCAGACTCCACTGTGTTTCAAACTTAGATGTTTGAGTGTTAAGCAGCTTGTTAAAAATGTTAATAAGCACCTTGTTAAAAATGCATCCCACTCCAGAAATACTGTTGCTAGGTCCTATCCCAAAAATACCCATTTGGTAAGTCCAAGGCTCAGGAATGTGCATTTTTGGAACACAGAAATAGTGGTTTTGATGGAAGGTTCTCTGGCTACCCTCAGAAGGATCTGCAGGGATAAGACTAGCCCCTAAGTTACTCTAATGGTCAGCAACCCACAGGAGGAGTCTAGTTTCTTAGAATCCATTAATTTAAGTGCTACTGAGTACTTAGTACAGGTAAGTTAGACTGCTTTGTTAGAATTTCCATATTGTTTTTATAATTCTCAGCCAGAAAAACTTGAATTGAAGAATTTCAAAAAGGTTTTTCTTAAATATATACACCAGCTTCCATACAGAATTCCTTTTTTTTTTCCAGTTTGAAGCTGGTTTCTTATTTGAACTGCCCTCAGTTTAGAAATCGTACTATGTTTTAGATTAGTTATTTAGATTAGTTTGTACTTTCATTCTGAGGTTTATTATTTAATTAAGTTATAAGATTTCATAGTGTACCAGGTAGTATTCAGGACTTACAATTTAACAATTATGTCTAGAGTAATATGAATTAATGAATTTCTTAGGGAAAAGAAAAATATTTTTTTTAAATGTGATGTCAAAACATCAGAAAGTTGTAAAAATTTATCTTGCAGCTGGAATATAGTTTTTACTGGTCTGAAGGCCTCTAGGTGTTTGGTACTTTTCTCTTTCCAGTGGTTCTGATCCCTTGGTGGGTACTGTATATTATGGAGAAAGAATTACCCCACTATACAACTACACAACAGAAACTTCGCTGAGAGATAGGAAATGTTGATTGTAGTTCCTATAACATTATAAGTTTCTGTTGCATTGTACACCTAACCTCCTCGTACCTAAGTTTTCTCGTCTCCAACCAAGGGTTTAAAAGACCTCCTCTCTTACTGTATTGATTTTTGAAGAATGTGATAATATCAAAGAGCTTTGGAAAATTGCAACACCATATATAGAATCAAAATGTTATGACTGTAAGCCTACACAGATTTTTCTCCATTTTTGTTTTAGAAATTCCTTATTTGTACAGGAAAACAGACGTGAATCTTTTGTTTGGATTTTTAAGGTAATCGTCAACCCCAATTTTTATTTTGTTCCTATATATTTCAGATTTGGAGTCTCTCTACCTTTAGTCTTCTCCACACTTTTATCAATGAACATGCTCGGCAATCCATTTTCAGAAATATTGGAACCGGAGTGATGCAAATTGAGACAGGGCCTGCAAATCACATTTTTTCATGTGGAGCTGATGGAACAATGAAAATGAGAATACTGCCGGATCAGTTTAGCCCATTAAATGAAGTGTTGAAAAATAATGTGAAATTTATGCTGTAACATTTTAACAATAAGATGTATAATTTATTACCTATTCCATGAAGTGGCCAACACATATGATGTACAGTGATCAGTCTCTATGCCACAAATAAGCTAATGCTTTCTTGTTTTCATATTTATTTTATGGAGCTTTGCCCTTGATGCACTGATGCCTTAAAAATTAATAAGGTCATTCAAAATTAGACTACATTGCCTAAAGTAGAATGTATAAGTAATGCTGTAATAATACATATTTATAGTATAGTGAGTATATCATAATGTTAAAGGAGTTTTTTTTTCTTGTTGTTGATAAATTCTTCTGCAGATATCTCTGCGTGAATTTGTTTCACAGTAAAAATACCCTTTAGGTAAAGGCAGTTGCACATCAGTCATCACTTAATTCACCACACTCTCACTGCCTTTTTCAAACTTACACATCTCTCACACTCCTCTCTTAATTAATGATAGATTGATATTTGGGTAAGAATCAAAAAATAATGAACATCTCCATTAACACTGTCTTTGGGACTTTAGTAACAGGTGAGCCAAATGCCTTGTTATGTAAAGTTTTCATCAGTTTCCCCTCTGGAGTCCAAGTTGTGTGTGTGTGGTCTTGTATATATATGTAATGTATCTTATACATCTTATTTGAACTGTGTGTGTGTGTGTATATGTATATATGTGTGTGTGTGTGTGTGTGTGTATATATATATATATATGAAACCTACAAGTCTTTTCATTTGTTTTTGTGCCATAACAACTACTGCCACCAGAATAACAACTTTTTCTGCAACTGTTTTTTTCACTTTTTTTTTTTTTAATTTTTGTATTCCCATCCTAATTTTCAAATAAATTTCAGGAAAACTTCCAAGATTATTATTTTAAAGATTACATTGAGTCAGATAAGACTTAGCAGGCAATAATGATTCTGTGTTGGCATATATGAGATACTTAAGCTTATAAATTTGTCAAAGGATTTTTAGGCACCATACATTTTACTTAAATTTTATTTTATTTCTTATTTTTTAGGTGCTTTTAGTCTCAAAGTTCTGAAAACCTTATAGCAGTGTTTTTAGAAACAAATGTGAAAACAGTCAAATTAAATAGATAATATTTACAAATGTAAAATACCTGCCAGATCTACCATTAAAAGATAATAAACTAAGCCTTATATTTTATTATTTTTTGCCAAAATATATTATTTTATTATAAAATATGACCAAAATATTAAAAATGCACAATGCTTTTAACTTAAATGTGCTAACCCTGTTTCTGTCTGTTTTGTGCTATACCTTTTCTGATTCAGAATTATAGAAAACTTGATAATACTTGATTTTAACCAAGAAGACTGGAGGCAGATGGGACTAAGTGTTTAAGGGACAATTATATACTATTTAGCTTAAATATATTTTAATAGGAATATTAATAGAACATTTTTATGTAACAAAATATGGAAAGCTATTATCTTGGAAACTGTAGAGTCAAATGAAGCAAAGAAATGAAGGGCTGGTAAAATGAATTTTGTATTATCCTCAGGATACTTTTAAAAGTATATTGTTAAAAGATTTTGTAAATTGTATTCATAATTTTAAATGTGTTGAGCAAGTTGCAGTGAAGACACTGTTATTATGTAGAGAGTTTATGTGCACATAATAACCTGTACCTATAAATTGTGCAATAACGATATGTGACTATTTTGCCATGGAGAAATCTGTGACAACATTGCAAACAATACTATTGTTTGATGTAGTTAATATTAAGTTATTCCTCAGTAATTTCTTCATGAATCAAGATTCAAAAGGCTTTAAACACTTTCAGTGAGATAGAAAATGTATTATTAAGCTTACTAGGAAAAAGACATTGTGGATGAAGAATTAAGCATTTTAATTGAGGGTTTATATGAATAATAAATTATGTAAGCCCATATGTATTTACATCCAGAGTCATAATATTTTAAATAAACAATCATGCAGTAACTATTTTTAGCATGCTATTGTTTTAAGTAGTATTTATGCCACTTGACTTGAGTGTATGTGACATTTTAAATTGGAGAACTTCTGTATTTGTATTTGGTTAATGTAGGAAGAATTGCATAATTTTCCCAGATATCCTGTTCTTCCTTTGCTGTAGTCTTTAACTTAATGAATAAGCATTATTCAAAAAAGGTGAGAATAAAAGTAGTTGGAATGTATGTTTAAGTATAAAATGATATACATATATGTAAAATTTCATCCACACTAATGAAGTGGATACATCAAAATTTTTTAAATTGTGTGCTTTCTGAGAATGAGGCTTTGTAATAATGGAAGAATTCACAACATTGTGAGTCTCATTTTCTAAAATGTAGGATTTTTCTTATGTAGAATCATGGGACAGTCAATTCCATCCTCCTTTCTTGCTCTCTCTGTCTTGCCCCAATTCATTTCGTTTCTTTAAAAAATTTTTTAAAAACCGTTGTGGAATTTCTCAAAATGGTCTCAACAATTGGAACAAAATACAGAGATATACCTACTTAAAGAAAATCCTTATACAACCTTAGAGTGGTGATGATCTTTTTATAACAGTGTTGGAAACCCAGAGAGAAATATTTACTAAACAAAGAGTTTAAATGTCATATTGAAAGAGACCACAGTCAAAAGAACAGGTAGACGAGAAGAAATGTGTGTATAGGCATAGGGAAAATGTTAATGTCCCTAATACAAAGAGAATTTTAAAATGATAAGTAATGGAGAAATCACACAATTCACAGAACAGGACATGGAAAAGTGAGCAAGCACAAAGTATGTTCTTCCTCACTAATAGTTAAAGGAATGCTTTAAAAAAAATGTGTCACCACTGTTCATCCATCAAATTAGTATAAAGTCAAAACACAGTTTGGTGAAGATGCAAGGAAGTGGGCACAGTGAAACATTGCTGGCAGAAACAAACTGCTACAAAGTTACCTAGATACATATTAAAATTGAAAAACATACTTTCACTGAGCAATCTTTTGAGAGATTATCCTTTAAGATAAAAACACCTGTGCATAAAAATATATGTATACGGATGTTTATTGAGACATCTGGTGGAGCAAGAAAACTGGAATGTTAAATGTTAATTAGTGGGTAAATTGTGGCATAAATTTTGGTACATCCATACAATGGAATATTCTCTCAATGGTAAAAGAATGTTAGATTTGTATCTGTTCATCTGAAAAGAGGTTGGTGAGATAAAATTTCGAAGTAAAAGGTGTTGTATCCCATATTGTTTCAGGTTTTTTCAATCTTTAGTATATATGTAGGAACATAGAAATATGTATGGAAGAATACATACAAAGCAAAACTTTAACATGGGAGAAGGGAAGAAGGAGGTAATACTTTTCTAAACTCCTTTAAACCCCAGTTGGTAACATGATACCAGAAATGGTAGTGTATGTGTTGGTGAAGAAAAGCTGTATTTTCATACCAAAAAGGACAACGACTTTGGCAACTGCTCTGTTGAGTGAAGTGGTCTTGTGTCAGGAATATTCCTCTTTGAATTGTTCAGATGTTTTTGATGCTTGATATGACTTAAGTAGAAAGATTAAGATGTTACCCTTCAGGGTACTTGGAAAAAGTTGAATATAGATTAGTTAAATGTACCTGTCAGCCTTAGAAATGTGTATGGCTTTTGCTACAGTTATTTTCAAAGCTAAGTCTGTTTTTGAGTTTTTTATGACTTTTCTTCCCCTTCTGCTTACTTGGTTGTCTCCTGTATGTCTGTGGCCTATAAGTCAGGGAGCTAACACAGTTGCAGTGTGACATTATTTCACAAGTCTCTTTGGAACAAGAAAAATTTCTTAGTGTTCTCTCACTGCAAATACAGATAGGTTATAGAAACAATTTGGTGGTACAACCCATTTCTTTCCACAGTGAAAATGCCTTACTCCTGTATGCCCTTTGTAACAGAATCTAAGCAGTGCAGTGTATCAACCCAGGATATGTGTTTTAAAAGTTTTAAAATCTATTCCTCCACCATGCAAAACACTCACTCCCCCCCAAAAAAACTCCAACGTTTTCATCCTATTACTGCATCAGGGTTAGGCTTTTGAACCCCAGGGTCCTGAATTCTAAATCAGGTTCAGGTGTATATGTGGCTCCTTAAATGAGGTTCCTTCAGTACTCAGTTTAAAGATACATGAACTAATGAGGCAAGTTATGTGCCTTCCACATGTGAAACGTAACAATGGTGAGACAGAGAGGGGATAGCTATCTCCCGTGCTAAAAGGAAAAGTAAGTCACATGGTAGGTCCTGGTCCAGAGGGATTCTGGAATTTAGCTGGGTACATGTCACCAGTTCCTTGAGTACCCTTGTTCCCTGCAAGTAATTCTCTACAGCTCTTGGCTCCACCTTCTGGGCTGCTCTTTTCTACCCTTAAGTTATTCTTTTTCCATATAAGTGACCCAGTGTGGTTTTTTTTGTGGTACGCGGGCCTCTTACTGTTGTGGCCTCTCCCGTTGCGGAGCACAGGCTCCAGACACACAGGGTTAGCGGTCATGGCACACGGGCCCAGCCACTCCGCGGCATGTGGGATCTTCCCGGACCGGGGCACGAACCCGTGTCCCTTGCATTGGCAGGCGGATTCTCAACCACTGCACCACCAGGGAAGCCCGTGGCCCAGTGTTTTTAACGGTAGTTTTCTCAGCCTGTTTTCCTGGATAGAGAAGTTTGAGCGTTCAAAGACCTCTTTACATTTTGTACTGTCCTGTCCCCTGTGGTTCAGTCTAGTAAAATTGCTTTTTAAAACGTGGGTTTCTAAAAAAAAAAAAAAAGTTGTGGGTTTCTTGTATATTAAATTATAATCCACTCATTAGACAAAAGCCACACCTGTATTTTATTTCTCTACCTTGGGCCCCCTGTGAGGTTGCTGTGGTATATACCACCTTAAGATTCTTAGAAATCTTAGTGTCTCCCCAAAACGGTGTACATGGTGCACCCAAAAATCTATCCGAGATCTTAACAAAAGGACTTAACAACCATAACCTTGGCTGTGTCTTTATTCTGAGACCATTTGCAATCCACCACAATACTGAATACATTTTTTAAAAATCCATGTGGCCATTTTATGTAGAGGGAGACAGATGAACAGACCCATGTACACACACAGGGGAAGCACAGGTACATGGAAATAACTAGCACACCAACTCTTTACTCTGAAGGTTGATAATGAGAGGGAAAGAAGTGAGGCTATTGAAAGAGGACAGTGTGGAAGTCAGAACCCACTAGGGGAGAGTGCTGTGCTTGGAGTATTCCAGGACTAAAGTGGGAGCCTTTTTTGTTTACAATCAAGTAATGCCTTGCCAACGTGGGCTAGCATTTCATGGGTGTTAAGTATAAAAGAGAACTCTTGATAGAGCCAGGAATTTAGACCCATATGCATAGAAAAAGCCTTTCAGAGTAGAATTATGCAGCTAATGATGAAACAAAAATAGACTGTAGTATTGGGGATAGGCTCAAGTAAGATTTGAGATGGTCAAAAAGGAGAAAACAGTTCGAATGAGGAAGAACCCACATAGATGAAGAATCCAGTGGTGCAATCACAGAAAAATAAGGGTTCTGGGTAGGGGCATCACTATATTTTCTATAGAGGAATGGCTTAAGGGGTGAAAGCCTGGAAATATGCAGAGAACTTGGTTTCATGTAGAGGGTGGCTGATCGAATTGGCTAAGACTGTGGATGAAGTTACCTTTAATGCAGGCAACAGTTCTAGCAAACTTTCTTAGGAAGAGGTATATTTTAGTAACATCATAGGTAAGTAATTCTGAATAAAAAAGTGAAAAATGCTCTATGATTATGGTATAATCACTAGTGGTGTATAATAGTTAGGAGTAGGGGTTGAGGTATATGGAAGTAATAGGAAAAGATCACTGACCCCCAAATCTTGATTTTTGTTCTATCCCCGAGTTTTTAGTTTGCATGACATTGAACAATTCTCCTACCCTACCCAGTATGCACCTTGACTTCTATTAGGAAAAATGTACTCTTTACCGTACCCATACTATTACTCTAAGAACAAGATTACATGTTATGATAAAGCTCTGAAAAGAAATGGGACTGGGAATAGAGTTGAAGCAGTAGACAATCAGATAGTGACCTTAGAGAATGGTGAAGTTATAGCCATGTTTTGAATCAGTCATGTTCATTGATATAGTCCCATGAAAATGTAGTTAAAGCACAAAGGCCTCGTAGATATTTCTGTGGGCTGTGTTTAAGGTGCACATCCTTGCTTCAGTGATTTTAGCGCCAGAAAATGTTAGGCCGTATCTTTTTTCTCCATGATGCCTGGAGTGCCCTTCTGCGTGGCAAGCTTGAGTTCATCCTTTTTGACTTGGTTAGATGGAACCTCCTTTGTGAAATCCTCTGCATTCCCCCAAGGAATGTGAGTTACTTCCATTCTCCTCCCAGAGTATTTATGCATAGATTTTTATTGTACATTTCACAGTGCCATGTAGTTATTTCCTTACACTCAAAAAGAGGAGGCTGACACTGAGTAAGCAGAGAAGAGGCTTGAAGCAAAAGAAGAGTACAAGAGGAAGCTGGGTCAGAAGATTTTTTTGACTTTAAGCTGTCTGATGTTCCTATACCTTTGACTGGGCAGAAGTAAAAATAGAAGGTATGCACAGAGGTATTTTTGGCATGCAGCTCTCTACAGCTCTCTCCATGTGATTTATAGGGTTTGGGGGGTTTTGGGGGGGTGGGGTTTGGTCTGAAAGGATTCAATTAATCCAGAGACAGCTGCAATTATTTTAAAATATAATTAGCCATTGAATAATGGATTAGTTACTAGGAGCTTCCTAGATTCTGTATGCTTTTACAACTCTGAACTGGAAGTATGCAAGTGCTAGTTTGAAAATGAAATGATCCAAGTATCTTTTGGCCCAAGTAAGATAGGAAGGGTAATTATCTTATTAATTTCTAAATATTACCACTCTGTGTAGTAAGGTGGAATCAAATATCTTTATTACAGAGAAGAAAGACTGGTTGTTCTTTGATGACAGTGGTGCAAGTTGCCTGGGATTGTAGAGACCCCTTACCAGGCCTCCTAAAGTAAGCACTGAGGCAATGCCCACTCTGAATCGTTTCAGCTATCAGCTCCTGTAGTCACTCAGGTCTAGATGGCCCTAGTAAAGAGGGTTGCAGTGAGAGAAGGTGGTAGGATTCATGGAGATTTTAAAATTTTATCATTTTAACATTTTAGCATTTTAAAATATTTTGTGGGGGAAGCATAGAAATTGAGAGGTCCAAGATAGAAAAGAAGGGATATTCAACAGAATGTGGCCCCTATAGATAGAAGGGAGGGCTCCTTGGGGACCCAGAGAACTGGTGGATGGGTTTGCTCTGATCCACTGGGATGAGAGAAAGGAAGTCAATGTGACTGTTGATGTAGATGGCATTTTGGGTAGCTGGGGTAGGAAGTAGAGAAAATTTCTCTATTGATGATCTATATATTTCCTTTGGGACTTCCCTGGTGGCTCGGTGGTTAAGAATCCTCCTGCCAATGCAGGGGACATGGGTTCAAGTGCTGGTCCGGGAAGATCCCACATGCTGCGGAGCAACTAAGCCCGTGTGCCACAACTACTGAAGCCCACCTGCCACAACTACTGAAGCCTGTGCACCTAGAGTCTGTGCTCCGCAACAAGAGAAGCCACCGCAATGAGAAGCCCATGCACCACAACAGAGTAGCCTCCACTCACCGCAACTAGAGAAAGCCTGCACACAGCAGTGAAGACCCAACACAGCCATAAATAAATAAATTTTTTAAAAAAGTTCATTCTATATTTTCTTTGAAATAGGAGGTGAGATTATATATCAAGAGCAGGAGGGGTTAGGGGTGCAAAAGATGTCTTATGGAAAGGGATAAAGATGGAACAAACTTCTCCTTTCCATCCATGATGCAGGAGAAAATCCTCATGAATCTGCAGAGCATCAGGTTTTACACTTTTTGGTTTTTCTTAAGTAGAACTTATGAATAATGTGGATGGCTAAAAATATTTGCCAGGTAGTAGAAGGAAAGGACAATGTAGTAAAGCAATAGGAGGCACTAGCAGTGAGTGACTGAGGTATTGGCTCTTGGGGTTAGGCTGTGTAGGAAGGGAAGCCAAGTGGAAGAAATGCAAGTCTGCATGAGGTAAAAAAAAGAGTGTGAGGACCAAGGATGAGAGGCTGCAGTAGGGGTGTAGAATGATGGAGATAAAGAAGAAAGAATCTTTTTCTATAAAGGTAGAAGTATCTCTGGGGATTGCTGCTCCAGGGTGCAGCTTGAGACAAGGGAGACTGAAATGAGGCAGTGGTGAAAGTTACTGGGGTTGAGGTTACAGACACCATGACATCCTGGCTGACTCTCCCAGCAATCACACAGATGGGACTCCTATCTCACAGTAGAAGAAGCCAAGTTTCATTAAGGCTTTGTGCTTTGTCCAAAGTATCCAGCTTACACAGAGCAGACCCATTATTAGAACTCTCAGTTCGTGGTGACAAATATCACTGCCCATGGGCTTTCTGGGATTGTTTCTAATGATTTTGAGGAGTAGGGAAGGCCTGGGAATGTACATACCTTTTTAATCCTAAAAGGACCTGCCTTTATCACTCCCTGCACTGGGTGGCACTACCAAAGACTGAGCCTGGCAATCCAGAAACCCTATAAATAGACCTAGATTACTCTCTTTCCCTTAACCCTCACATCCCATTAGTCTCCAGGGCCTGTGTTAAGTCTTGAATCCATCTTCTTTCCATCCACTTAGTTTGAGCATTCAGCGTCTGTAATTATTTCCTATTACTGCCACAACAAATTAACAGCAACTTAGGGGTTTAAAACAACATACATTTATTATTTTACAGTTCTACAGGTCAGAAGTCCAGTATGGGTCTCACCAGGATAAACTCAAAGTGTCAGAAGAGCTGAGTTCCTTTCTGGAGGCTCCAAGGGAGGATCCATTTCCTTAGGGTGGTAGAGCTGAGATTCCCATTTTGTTGTTGTTGTTGACTGAGGTCCATTCTCAGCTTCTAGAGACCACCCACCCTCCTTGGCTCCTGACCCAGGTCAAGCCCTTCTCATGCTTTGAATCTCTTTGACTCATTCTTCCACTTTAGGGGAAGCATATGATTAGATTAGATCCACCCAAATAATCCAGGATAATCTCCCCATCTCATTATCTTTAACCTTAATCACACCTGCCAAGTCCCTTTTGCCATGTAAAGTAACATATTCACAGGTTCTGGGGATTCTGGTGTGGACATCTTTCCTGGAGTTCTTATTCTGCCTACCACTGTATCCCAACCTGACTTATTTCAGTAACTCCATAAGCCAAGTTTCCTGGCTCTGGTATTCTCCATGCTGTTTTCAGATTAACCTTTCTAGAACATTTGACATGTCTCCCATGCTTAAAATCCTTCTGACTTTCTCCAAACCAAGGGTCAAATTAATGTTCTTCAGCTCCTATTGGAATAAAGTGCTTAGATTTGGTCCTTTTCTATTGTTTTAGCTTCATTCCAATTCCCACTTCTTCCCTAACCCTTCTGAATGCATGAAAAATGTTTACTGTGCCCTTTCTCCATCTATAGGTGCTATGAAGCTCCCATTTCTTCTTCCAAATTGAGCTTAGACATCACCTCCTTCAGAAAAACCTTCCTGACATTCCCCTCCCCATAGCTATAACACAGGACAGTCTCTTAAACATCTCTGAATGTTTAAGAGATGTTTACGTCTTCTGTATATATCTTCTGTTTATTCCTATTTTGGGCATTCAACCCAAATGTGTTGTGATTTTAGTCTATTTCACCTAACAAGTGTTTACTTTCCTGTGTCCCAACCATGCTCTGCCACTTCCTAAATGTGTAACTTTGGGTAGGGTATTTTACTTCACTATGCCTCCCTTTCCCTTTGTAAAACTTAAGGTAGCTACAGGATCTACATTTCTAAGTTGTTGTGAGGATTATAAGTGACCTGCATATATTAAGTTTTGCTAGTATTATTCATATTCCCAGCCCTCTGCACAGAACTACCATATAGTAGGCGCTTAATGGAGGACGGATTCATCACACTCCTACGAAGGTCCAGCACCTTTGCCCTTGAGAATGGCTACCCCGGGTCAGGGCTCTTCACCAGAAGGAAGGCCCAGATTCGGTCCCATTCCAATGAATAGCCAGCCTTCGGCTCCGTGGGCAGGGGCAGTCACTGAAGTCCACGGGGGTGCCTCAGACCAGACTGGCTTCCCGGGAGCCAATGAACCTTTTAACTTTGAGAGGGAGCCCTGCACCCACCGCGAATGGAAACTAGGAATCGCTAGCGCGTCAGGTATCGCCAGGTAGACTTGAGGCCAGTAGAGGCTGAAACACACACACACAAAAAGTTAAGAGCAGGCGGGATTTAGGGGTTTATATGTAAAATGATGATGATAATGATAACAGCAACAAATAACAGATGATAAAATTCATGCGTACTTGTTAGGTGCCAGGCATAAGCACACTTAACCGACTCAACTCACTACGAGGTTGGTATCTCATTTTCACAGTTGAAGAAACTGAGACCCGAAAGGTAACGTCTTCCTTGCATATCTCCCAAGCCTGTCCTGGCTCCTCGCGCCCAAAAATCTTGCCTTGCAGCTCAAGTCCAGCTCCCAGGTCGCTCTCCAGCTCTCCTCCGCGTTCTGGCCACTCCTGACCCCCAACTCCAGGCCCAGTCTGCCCAGTTACGGCCGCTGGGGTTCTCTTCCCCTCCCCGCCCTGGCCGGCTAGATCCTCCTCTTAGCCCCGCCGCTCCTCCTCTACCTAGCTCCGCTCCTCCTCCTCCGTACGCCCCGCCCCCGACCTCCCGTCTCCTCCTCCTTGGCCGGCTCCGCCCCCAGCCTCCTAACTCCACCTTACGCCCCGCCCCCGGCTCATTAGCTCCTCCTCCTAACCCCGCCCCTCGTTTCTTTTGACTTGCCGCTGGCTCCCTTTCTCCCGCCGTCTCTGGCCCGCGCTCTGCTCGTGAGTCCGCGGGGCCCCGCGAGCGTTCAAGAGTCTAGGCAGCTCCGCGCCGTCACATCGCCCAGCTCGCCTCTTGGCGTCCAGCCGCCACCGGGCCCCCTCTTCCGAGTAAGTGCCTCCCAGGCGCGCCGGTCCCTCACACACCCTCTCAGGGCTTCCCCGGCTGCTGGGCTGTGGGCTGCTCCTGGGGGAGCGCTTTCAACTCACCGACAGTCTCTGGAGTGGGTGGGAGTGCGTGGGAACGTGTGTGTGTGTGTGTGTGTGTGTGTGTGTGTGTGTGTGTGTGCAGACGCGCACAGCTCCGAAAACTCCCCAGAGTTTTACCCAGTTCCTGCAGCGCAGAGACAACCTGAGACCTCCAGCTCGGGGCCTTTACCGATTTGGGCTGACCCCTTAACTTCCACCTCCTGCCCTGAGCCCCATCCCTATTCCTTGCTTCCTTCTGCAGACGCGGCCCCCACTACGTGTCACGCCCTCTTGGTAACAGCTCCTGCTGTCGAAAGGACTGGCCCGGTTATCAGGATGCCCCAGATTGCAGACCGAGATGCTAGCCTGAGATTGTAATCCAACCCTGCATTGTAAAATGGGCAGGGACTAGAGTTTTGCCTTGAGATCGTTCGGTGGAGACTTCCTTTGAGGAAGAAAGTTTGGGTGTGTGTTTGTGTGTATGTGTGTCCGTCCGTGTCTTTGCGCGCCCTCTTGACTCAGCCTTCAAAACCTGATGCAAGAACGCTTTATGAGCGCCCTCGGACCCAGGGCGGCTGAGAGGCACGTTCAAGACCACGCTGACCAACCGGGCTTGGGCGCCTAAAAGCTGTTTATTGATTCAGTGACACCCTATTGCTAAAGCCAACTGATAAAACACAGCCCTAGGTAGGAAGAGCAGTACCCTGAGAGAATCATGGGAGGAGGGAGACAGTAGTTGAGTGCTCAATGTTGAAACAAAAGAATCCTGGAGTTGCTTAAGACTGATAATTACATCCTTGGCATAAATTATTTTTATTGGGGGTCAATACTATCTCAATGTAGGGTGTATTTCTTCCCTAAAAAACAGATTTAATTAATAGCAGTACAGTACTTTAATCCATCAATAAAATGATTCCCTGGTTGCTGAGGTCCCATCCAATTATAATAGTCTCTGAATTCTTCTGTATCTCAGTTTATTCTTGCTATATTCTTGCTGTGAAAGTAGAGATGCCCATACAATTTCTCCACCTTCTTGATAAGAATTCATTTAGGAGATGCTGGTAGGGAAATGACCTGTTGAGTAGAAATTATTCATTGAGGCATAAGGAAAACAAAACTATGTGGTTAAAGGAAATAACCAGAACAGAGCAGGCTTTAAGTTGCCATTGTGAAAGTTAGAGCTGATATGAAAGTTGGAGCTGATAAATCACTTTAAGTGCCGCTTATCACAGCAGATATTTTTATCCTGGTTTGAATCCTGTGGTACACAAAAGTGTTTCCACAGTGTTTTAACTAAGGAAACATTATGCTTTGAAATGTAAACATATGACTCTATCTGTCTTTAAGGAAAGAAATAATTATCACACTTAATTAAACACCTGGAAACATTTATTGCCACCTTCTAATCAGATCTGTCATGGGGAGTTGTCAGCAAGTTATTGTTAATATTCTAGCTGGTAACACAATTGGCTTTTTTGTAGATTTTTGGGGCGGGGGATGCCAGTTCCCCTTCATATACATTACTTGTCTCTGCCACTTCTTGCTCAGCTTTTGAGTTTTTAACCTGTAATTTGAGTAAATAAAGTTTAGGGAAGTGGACTACCATCTACCTCCCTGTAAAATATGAATAACTTAGGTATTGAATGTTTGGTATTAAGGTCTTTGCATTAACAGATATAGGTCTTCTAAGCCATTATATCCATCTAGATTATCTGCTAATTTAAGAATCATTAATAAATTATTGAATATAAGAAAGTTCCCCCCAAATTGTAGTGATCCTGCACAGATGCTCCTTTAAATTTTTTTCTTTAAGAGAGACTTGAATCTGTAGTGCCTTTTGTTCTAATGCGTTTAAATTCAATGAGAAAAAGGGTGGCATGAGCTGGAAAATCTGCTTATCTTTGTTGCCTCTTAATTTTCTGTTTCTGACTATGTTGCTGGATATAGTCTTCATCTGTGTTGTGAGTGTTGCAGACAGGCTGTGCTGGGAGTCCAGCAGAATGGCAGAAACTGAGGGTGAGCATACACACGGCAAGTGCCAGGAACAGAGTATTTTATGAGGACTGTTCTCTGCAATTTTTTATTCTGTTGAAATTGGAGGAAAGGGTGTGTGGAGAGAAATGATTGCATTCAAACAGTACTCTTTAGGAAATGCTGTTTGAAGGAGGAGGGGATTTCTAGGTGGTTTATGACTTGGGGAACTTCAGGTAGCTGATCCTTGAAGCTGAGGCTGCCACAGTGCCGGGCACTTGCGAGACCTCATAGTTAATTGATTCAATTAATCCTTGTCTGCTTGGATCAGCCCCTTGGAATGAACACATTTCCTTCTTGGAGATTTCTTTCATCCTCAATCAGAATTGAGCTTTGCTTCCACACCATGCAGAAGAGTCCATTCTCCACCCCCTCCATTCTTGCCTGGTACAAATTAAGGGGTTGACCATGGGATGCCCTCCAGGAGGCAGGGGAGGGTGGGTGATAACAAATAAAGGCCACCTGTTTTCTCACGGAGGTAGAAGGGAGCGTTAGCTCAACCCCATTACCATGGGCACTGACTCGGGCACTGGGGACATGCACAGGGGCCAACCTGGACAAAAATGGGATAGTTTTCCTCAGTTTGGCATTCACAGAGATACTCAGCTCTGCTGCAGAGTTTAAGAGAAGGCACCAGTAGTGCCAGATAAACTTTTATCACCTCAACTGTCCTCACGCTGCCCACATCCTGCATTTAATACCAAATGCACAGAGTAAGCATTCATCAAACACCGAAAAGGAGCTTTTAACACCCCAACCTTCATGTTTCCCTGTGAGAAGCAGTTTACTTCCTGCTCCCCCATCTCTGGTTTTGATGACTTTGGCCCTGGGGTCTGAGCCAACTGCAGTTTGTAGACTTTTGTACATCAGTGGGGCTTCCCAGTAGCTAAAAACAGACAGTTCATTGAAGGTAAAAAAAAAAAAAAAAATCAGTGAACCTTGTTGCAAAATGTAAACGAGGTCAAGTAGTAACCAGTGAATGTCAGTTCGCATTCTACATTTTGGCCTTAAGAAAAGGAAGTGAGCTACAAGAAGGAGGTAGATAATTCTAGAATGTGAGAGACACCATTTGACCCATGAGTCTTAGACTACAACAGTGGCCGTTATACAAGTTTGGAGGTGCATCCCCTCTGTCCAGCTTGCAGGGGCACCATTCATTCATGCAGCAGGCATTTATTGAGCTCCTACCGTGTACGTGGCACTGTGCAACCCTTTCATGTTCACAGTGAGGCCTGGGATCCAAGAGGACCGGTGACTTGCACAAAAATGTTTGCTGGTAAGAACGAGTCCCTGAAGATAAATTGATAATGGCAAAGATGGGTTCAGAATTCTTATGAGTTTCACAATGGAAAGTAAAGGCAATTCCTTAGAACAGTAGATGAACCATTTTCAAAATATTTTTTATTTCTCAATAATAAGAAGTTGAAATAAGTGTCTTTCATCTGATGTCTGTTTCAAATCACCAGTGGTATAACTGCAATAAACCTGATTCCATAAGATTTGGTTTTCTTGGCCTTGCATGTCAAGCATGGAAGTTACCTGAGAAATTTGTTTCAAAATGTCACATGCTCCAAAATAATCAAATAACATCCACCCATCCTTTTAGGGATAGGTTGCTTTTTCTCTAGAAGCAAGTGTTTATGGTTCAGAACCAAGGTAGCAAAGATTCAGAGCCAGCTGTAAAGCTGGATGGGCGTCAGCAAGTTTGTTTTCCCAGAATTGTAGAGGTTTTTCTGGGCTCCCATGCAGCTTGTGGGATCTTAGTTCCCCAACCAGGGATGGAACCCGGGCCCTCTGCCCTGAAAGCTCAGAATCCTAACCACTGGACTGCCAGGGAATTCCCGGATTGTGCTTTTTTATATAGAACAAGAGGGGTGATTGACCAACATGATGATATTTCACTCAAGGTGATCAGGGGCTAGGCACGCAGCCACCTTCCCTACGAAAAAGGAACAAAAAATGGCTGGGAGGTCCCAGGAATGGGCCTCCCCTGGAACAACCCAAGCTGACTTATAAGCACATTGGGGTTTGTTTCTTTAATAACAGAGAATGGAATTAAGTCCAAAATTCCACTTGTTGTCATTTCCTTAAACATTGGGAATGAAGATGACTTTTAGTTTAGTCAAAAAGTGGTTGGGTCACGTGACACTGTTGGAATCAGCTGTTCATATTTCGGCCACCACTAGCTGTGTGACTTGGGATAAGCTACTTCAGCTCTCTGAGCCTATTGCTTTACCTAAAAAGTGGGGATGGTATTTCTATCATAGGATTGTTGTGTGGATTAAGGCAGGATGATCCTCTCCTGGTGTCGGATGTGCAGAAGCAAGTGGTCTACTTTGTTGGATTGGCCAAATTGCTCTCATTTCAAGATGATGGTGTTTGTACTGGGCCATAGCAGAGCAGAGAGGGAGAGTGGTGACTGTTACCACATGTGCTTTTAGCATGAACTTTCCTTTTTTTGCCTCTGGCGATGCCAGAGAAGCCCAGAGGAGGGGGTGCATGTAGCGCAATTTCAGTTATTCCCAGCTGCAGGGTCATGTGATTATATAGGGAAATCTTGCTGCTGCTGCCGCTGCTGCAGCTGCTAAAGAGAAATGAGCCAGAGCAGGGCTTCTGGGTTTTACGTGTCTGAGCAGAAGAGCCATGGCATCCAGTAACCCTCCCTATGCATGAGAGACGCTTTTAAAAGGCCCGTTACAGTTCATTTGTGAGCAGTGGGTTGGCCTTTAGCCTATGGAGGCCCTTATTTAAAACAGGTAATGGATATGAAACCAGGTTTTCCAGGCCAGACAGGAAGCTGTCTCAGCTGCCCTTGGTGATGCAAAGGGACTCGGGCTGGCGTGTCCTCAAGAGAAGTTGTGAGAGTTCCAAGGCGCAGAGGGCAGGGACGCTATCTTCAAGATTGTCCACTGGGGCAAGCTCTTCTGGGAACACAGCACTCTGCAGGGCACACTGGACACTCATGAATACTTGAAAGGAGCCAAAAAGGAAGAACCAGCCCACCTGGCCAATACCCTCCCTAAGCCTGGCTCTTATTCCTTCAAACCAAATTCATTTAGTTCAAACCTTCTCCACTCCCGGCTGTTATTTTATTTATTTCAAAAAATGAGTTCCTTATAACATGACTGTCAACCAAAGTGAGGGAGACAGAGTTTGTGGTGTGTCCTGGTGGAGTCCTCACTGTCTTCATCTTTCCCGTCTTGGCCTCTTGAGTTGTGCTTAGACTCTCACATACATGTAGATGCAACATGTTCTATGGAACATGTTGGAGTAGGGAGTTCTATGGAAATGCCACCGTCTTCTGAGAAAAACTGCAGGTACAATGTTGGCCAGAGGTTGCAAAGTTCAAAATAATCTTTGATGACTCAGACCTTTAAGAAAGAAGTTCAATACCTGATTCTACCCCTGTGTGACTGGGAAACAACTCCCTTTTTCTCCCTTTCTTCTCTCTTTAAAAAGATGAGGTAGTTTTCTGGGAAGTGGATGGTGTTTGATTCAAGACTATCACCGCCCTGGAATGGCAGAGCAGTCTAGACTTAATGATGGAATTCTTTCTGCCTTGGTGCAGAGATAGGCCTCCGGTGACTCACAGAGGGTACCTGGGAGAGGTGATGAGCTCAGCGCTCCCTCCCTGAGCATCCGGTGATGGCCTCTGTGTTGCACATACTTAGCCATTTTGCTCCTTTGCTTTTATGGCCTGGAACACCTGAAAGTTCTTGATAGAACGGCCGCTATTTTGCCAAGGAGAGAGACTCCGTATCAATAAGGAGCCTCCCGGGTCCCTGCCCTGGGTTCCTGCCCTGTGGTTTGAGAATGCAATTATCTGGGCAGCCACAGAGGTGATCTCCCAAATGAAATTTTGAACTTGTCCAACGTGCTATGTTTTAGGGCTCATCTGGGGCCATAGTTCCACCTACTGTGGCATCACCAAGGCCAGGCCAGGGAATCTGCATTTCTAACAATTCTCTCCCTGCCCCCCTATGCCCACCCCTGGTGACTGATGCACAACGAACTGAAAACCCCTAGCCTGGGAGATCAGTTGTAATGTCTCGTTCTGTAAAGATTATTCAGGCAGCAAGTATCTGTAGGTGTTTCCCCACCTTTTTTTTTTTTTTGGCAGTGGAAAAGTGCAAATCTCTTGAAAGTACAGAGTGACTTTAAAGTTTAAAGAAGATTAACATGAACGTGCACGAAATGAACACCTGTGTACCCGTCCTAGGAAATAACAAAGTGGTTTTTCAAGTAAATCCTCACTGGGTTAAAAAATGTCCAACAACAACCAGGTCAAGAACAAAAAATAACAACCAAAACCAGTAGTGGCATCCCACAGATAGATCCAGGAATTGAAAGCCACGAAGCAGAGACACCAGGGAGTCTGCTCAGTGTTCATTTGTTCACAGTCTAGATTTCGAATCACTGGCAATGCTGACCTCATCCTTTAGTGTGCTGCTGACTTGAGGACACCTCACGTCGCTTTCTCACGTCGCTTTGTAGATCACTGACATGGGATGGGCGCCCTTTTTCTAGGAGTGGCACCTGTTGGGAGGAGCTCCAGGCCCAAGACTCTTGAGTTGCCAAGTAGCCTGTTTTCCCTTCCCTGGGTCTACTCCCTGTCCTGAGGTCCTGGTACCTCCAGGAAGCTATCCTGTTGTGAGAGTGCCCCTCTCATGTTGAAATGGTGGGTGATGGGAAAATGGAGAATAAACTGCTTTCTTTGAAGCTGTCTTGCTGTAACTTCCTCCTCCTCCCCCTCCCTCTCCTCCTCCTTTCTCCTCTACTTCCTCTTCCTTCTTTTGCTTTTTTTTTTTTGCATTTTGAGTTGTGTAAGTACTTGAGACTTTCTTCTCTACTTCTGAATTCTGGTCAGTTTTCAATTTCTCATTCTAATAGGGGCCTTGAAAATTATTGAATAATAATGGTCTGCTACTGATGATACATAGTCCTAATTTTAGTAGAACCACTATTTTTTCCCTCTAGTTTTAAATATTTGACCAGGGACCCACAAGTATAAAAATGGACTGATTTGAGTCTTGCCTCAGCCTTACTCTCTAGCCAATGATCTTCCAGGTTTGCTGCTCCCGAGTCCAGCACACGAGGGGCCTTCTAGACTCACAATTTGGGCAAAGGGGCAGGTGGAGGAGGTTGGGAAGTGACTTGCAGAGACAAACCACGGGGCAGAGAATGAATCACCACAGTCTTCCTGGTGCATACCTGGTCTCTGAGTTCCCTACAAGCATGTCCACCCTAAATTTTACCGTTCAGTCAGTCTTTTTTAAGTTCTGTTTCCTTTCATGGTTGCCCTAGTATTTGTATATTCATGATAACAGATAGTATACCAGATCACTGTAACAGTTTGCTAGGGCTGCCATAACAATGTACTAGAGACTGGGTGGCTTAAACAATAGAAATTTATTTCTCACAGTTCTGGAGGCTGGAAGGCCAAGATCAAGGTGTTGACAGGTGTGGTTTGTCCTGAGGCTCCTCTCCCAGGTTTGCAGATGGTCACCTTCTCATTGTTTTCTCACATGGTCTTTTCTCTGTGTGCATGCATCTGTGGTATCTCTCTCTCTTTCTTTTTATGAGGACAGCAGTCATATTATATTAGGGGCCCACCCTTTTGACCTCATTTAACATTAATTACCTTTTAAAAGGCCTTATCTCTAGTCACACTGGGGATTAGGGCTTCAGCATAGGAATTTGAGGGGAAGGGGGCAGAATTCTATCTATAACAATCTCTTTTGTAAAGGTATTATGGGGAATTCCCTGGCAGTCCAGTAGTTAGGACTGGGCACTTTCACTGTGGTGGCCTGATTCAGGAGCTAAGATGCCAAAAGCTGAGCAGCACGGCCATAAAAAAGGGGAGGAGTATTACAAATAATACCCTCTGTGTTATTATCATATGGTTTATGTCTACATATATAATCTTCAGAAATCATGGTTATTATTTTTTACTTTAAACAATGATCTTTTGAAGAAATTAGAACATGAGAAAAAGTTTTTTATATTTATCCACTTATTTGAGGCTCTTCATTCTTTAGTGTAGATCTGTTTCCATCAGGTATTTTTTAATCCTTCAGCCTGAAGAACTGCCTTTAATATTACTTGTAGCCCAGAGCTGCTGGCAACAAATTCTCTCAGCCTCTTTTGTACATGTGCCCCTCATGTCTGTGTGTCCAAATCTCTTCTTATAAGGATACCAGTCAGATTGCATTAGGGCACACCAGAAGAACCTCACTGTAGTTGAATCACCTTTTTAAAGACCCTATCTCCAAATACAGTCCCATTTTGAGTTACTGGAGGTGAGGACTCCAACATGTGAATTCTCTTGGTGGGGGGGGGGGGGACACAATTCAGCCCATAACAGTTAGGATGCTTTAGGCTGCAGGTAAGAGAATGCCCAGCTACCAGTGGTTTGAACAGTAAAAACATTAAATTATCTTACGTGAAGGGTAGTCTGGGGTTGATCCAATCCAGAGTTGAATCAGTGCCTCAAACAGTATCATCAGGGACCAGGTTCTTTCCATCCTTCTCTTTTCCCATCCTTAATATGTTACCTTTTTTTTTTCTGCAGACTTGCCACCTCATAGACAGAAAATAGTTTCTTCTGTGGTGGGTATCACAGGCTTCTCCAAACTCATTCAAAGACAGGAGGAGCTTGTGGATGTGGGGAGAGGGGTGGGCAGAGAGGGCAGCAATAAATCTGTTCTCTTGTAATGTCCATCTCTTTTCTTTTCTTTTTTTAACATCTTTATTGGAGTATAAATGCTTTACAATGATGTGTTAGTTTTTGCTTTATAACAAAGTGAATCAGCTATACGTATACATATATCCCCATATCCCCTCCCTCTTGCATCTCCCTCCCACCCTCCCTATCTCACCCCTCTAGGTGGTCACAAAGCACCAAGCTGATCTCCCTGTGCTATGCAGCTGCTTCCCACTAGCTATCTGTTTTACATTTGGTAGTGTATATATTTCCATGCCACTCTCTCACTTTGTCCCAGCTTACCCTTCCCAATCCCTGTCCATCTCTTTTCATCAGAGGATAAATCTTTCCTGAAGCCACTTCAGGCCTCACTGACCAGAACTGAGTCACAGCTACAAGGGAAGCTGTGAAAGTAAGTAGTGGACATTAAGGGAAAACTTCTACTTTGGGAGGTTGGCTGTACCAATGGGAACAAGGGAGAGAGGCATGATTATTGGGCAGATAAATAATATCTGCACCAGCCCCAGGCTCCCATGCTCTAGAAGCTGTATAGCTGAGCCATCACTATTACTGATAATAATAATCCCAGGTTTTACTGGAATTAAAATTATCTACCCATGATGAGTAGTTGGGAGAAAAACAAAGCAAAGATGTGGAAGGTGTTAATCACATATATGAACTTAATTACTACTAGTAGTGACTTTTTAATGTTGTGGGTTTATAAAAATAGCAGTATTTACTTTGGAGACAGCATGCTGCATTGAAACCCAGAAGATGTTCATCAAATAGAGAGTTCTTTATGTTTATGGAAATGTTTACACCCCCAATAACTGTAATCATGACAAACACTTTTTGAGTACTTATGATGGGCTGGGCACTGTGCTAAATGCTTTATACACATTATTATTATTATTATTATTATTATTTTTTGCGGTACACGGGCCTTTCACTGTTGTGGCCCCTCCCGTTGTGGAGCACAGGCTCCGGACGCTCAGGCTCAGCAGCCATGGCTCACGGGCCCAGCCCCTCCGCGGCATGTGGGATCTTCCCGGACCGGGGCACGAACCCGTGTCCCCTGCATCGGCAGGCGGACTCTCAACCACTGCACCACCAGGGAAGCCCTATACACATTATTAAATTCATCTTCCTAACAGATCTGTGAGAAAGGTATTGTTGTTAATCTGCATTTGCAGATGAGGAACTGAGGCTTGGGGAGGTTAAATAACCTACCATAGATGCCTGGCTGAGCTGGGAGTCACACCCTGGCAGCTCAGCTTCATCCCATACCTGTGCTCTGAATTGCTACAGGATATTACCCCTCAACACAACTGCCCAAAATTCCCTCATTTTCTGTAAACTCTCAAAAGCTGTTATTTTTCCAGCCAGTCAGAGTGTATCTCATAGTTTGTCTCATTTTATTGTTCACATTTTAAGATTGAGATATAATTGACATTCTGGCGTTTTTAGTAGTGGAAAGAAGAACCTTGAGAGTGTGCCCAGCTGACACTCACTCACCTGGTGACCTTCAACTAGCCACCACAGTCTCCTCTGCGAGGTTCAGATTAAGACTGAGTCTGTGGGGCCACATTCAGGCACTTAGGGTCTGTTGTTCACAGAGTGTTGCCCTCTGCAGATTGTACTAAAAGTCCTATGTTTATTTCAGATGTGATTCACAAATGTATTTCAAAGTAAGATTGTGGAAGTTCAAGATCAATGGAGCTGCACTTTCCAAACTGAGAAGATAACATTTATCTCCTTTTTCATATTGGGAAGAAGTTGGACAATTTTAATAACCCAGAGGAATGTATCTTTCATTATTGGCTTGTACAGAAGAGTGCCAATCTGAGTGATGGCAAATTTGTCCTCAGGTTATAGAATCTTTGTGTGAGGCAAATTTAGTAAAAGCTGGGAAAATTTCCTGATGGTCATTGTGCAGAGACTGCACCCTGCAGAATGCTTGGGCATCTGGAAATTGGCCTTAGCAGAACCAGGGCTAGGTGTGCTTCTCATCTAGTGATTCTAATAACAGGGATGCAGTGGAGACGCTGTTCCAAAATGCAGTGCAGACATCGGGAGCCTGTGTTTCTTCTCTTAGTCCTGAATTCATGTTGCTAAAGTTGTGATAACATCTTGCGTGTGGTAGTTCCCTTAGACTTTAGGATGTTTAATGTTTGGGGAAAATTGTTTTTTCATTTGTTTTTTTTTTGTTGTTTTTTTCGTTACATGGCCCTCTCACTGTTGTGGCCTCTCCCGTTGCGGAGCACAGGCTCCGGACGCACAGGCTCAGCGGCCATAGCTCACGGGCCCAGCCCCTCCGCGGCATGTGGGATCTTCCCGGACCGGGGCACGAACCCGCTTCCCCTGCATCGGCAGGCGGACTCTCAACCACTGCACCACCAGGGAAGCCCTGTTCATTTGTTTTTTAATTGACTATTGCTAATAACTTGAGTCTGGAACTGAGTATGGGAGTAAGGGGTGTAAGTTTCTTGTCTAATTCAGGGAACTCAAAGCTACCCTAGGTTTGTATGCTGAATGCTACAACTCTGAGTCAAGTGATTAATCTTATGTCTGTGAGAAATCAACACCCAACAGCTCTTTGCAATTCCATTTAGGCATCCTAGAGGTCACTTTGAATTAAGAGCACCTTTGAGATATTTTGGAGTACATGATTTGCTATAAGCTTTAAAAAATGATTTGAAGTGTTATAAGGCAAATTTTCATTAAAACAGTATAGATGAAATCATTTACTGTCACCATGAGCAGTTCATTCAAACAGAAGTCCTTCATAAGATACTGGCTCCCAGCTGATTGGCTGCTTGGCCCCTTCCCCTCCTCTGTTGCCTTGCTGGGTTTTCCATCAGTTGGCTCTTATTGTGCTGACTTGCATAGATTCTTTTTTTTTTTTTTTTAACTTAGTGACATTTTTTAAATTTAATAATTGAAAATCCATTCAATGTTTCTGGTCAGAAAAGTCCACATTGTAAAGACTGCAATTAAAATTGTGGTTCCATGCAATTCAGATGAAGACTCCAATTGGATTTTTAATTTGAAAACTAGCAGATACTATTTTAAAGCACATCTGGAAACACATATTCTTTTTTTTTTAACATCTTTATTGGAGTATAATTGCTTTACAATGGTGTGTTAGTTTCTGCTTTATAACAAAGTGAATCAGGTATACATACACATATGTTCCCATATCTCTTCCCTCATGCATCTCCCTCCCTCCCACCCCTCTATGTGGTCACAAAGCACCAATCTGATCTCCCTGTGCTATGCGGCTGCTTCCCACTAGCTATCTATTTTTCGTTTGGTAGTGTATATATGTCCATGCCACTCTCTCACTTTGTCACAGCTTATCCTTCCCCCTCCCCATATCCTCAAGTCCATTCTCTAGTAGGTCTGTGTCTTTATTCCCAATTCTTTTTTTCATAACTTAAAAAAAAAAAGAAAAGAAAATGTTACTTTATTGCTTTTTCTTAATTGAAGTATAGTTGATTTATAATATTATATTAGTTTCAGACGTACAACATAGTGATTCAATATTTTTATAGATTATAGTTCATTTAAAGTTATTATAAAATATTAGCTATATTCCCTGTGCTGTATGATATATCCTTGTAGTTTATTTATTTTGTACATAGTAGTTTGTACCTCTTAACTCCCTTCGTCTTGCTCCTTCCCCCTTCCCTCTCCCCAGTGGTAACCAATAGTTTGTTCTCTATATCTGTGAGTCTGTTTATGTTTTGTTATATTCATTTGTGTTATTAGATTCCACATGTAAGTGCTAACATATGATATTTGTCTTTCTCTGTCTGACTTATTTCACTAAGCATAATACCCTCCAGTTCATCCATGTTGTTGCAAATGGTAAAATTTCTTTTTTCATGGCTAATATACCACTTCTTTATCAATTGGTCTGTCGATGAGCACTTAAGTTGCTTCCATGTCTTGGCTACTGTAAATGATGCTGCTATTAACATTGGGGTGCTTGTATCTTTTCGAATTAATGTTTTCAATTTCTTTGGATATATACCCAGGAGTAGAATTGCTGCATCATATGGTAGTTCTATTTTTAGTTTTTTGGGGAACCTCCATAACTGTTTTCCATAGTGGCTGAACCAACTTACATTCCCATAACAGTGCACGAGGGTTTCCTTTTTGCTACATTCTTGCCAGCATTTGGTATTTGTGGTCTCTTTGATGATGACCATTCTGAAAGGTGAGAGGTGATATCTCATTGTGGTTTTGATTTGCATTTCTCTGATGATTAGTGATATCGAGCATCTTTTCATGTGCCTATTGGCCATCCGTATGTCTCCTTTGGAGAAATGTCTATTCAGGTCTTCTGCCCATTTTTTTATTGGATTATTTGGTTTTTTGATATTGAGTTATATGAACAGTTTGCATATTTGGATATTAACCCTTTATAGGTCACATCATTTGCAAATATTTTCTCCCATTCAGTAGGTTGTC
The DNA here is from genome assembly GCF_026419965.1 of Kogia breviceps. Lineage (NCBI taxonomy): Eukaryota > Metazoa > Chordata > Mammalia > Artiodactyla > Physeteridae > Kogia > Kogia breviceps. Next base: position 98,024,521 of record NC_081313.1, read on the forward strand.
TTTTCGTTTTGCAGATGGTTTCCTTTGCTGTGTAAAAGCTTTTAAGTTTAATTAGACCCCATTTGTTTATTTTTTTGCTTTCGTTTCATTTGCCTTAGGAGACAGATCCAAAAAAATATTGCTTCGATTTATGTCAAAGAGTGCCTATGTTTTCTTTTAGGAGTTTTATGGTTTCCACTCTTACATCCTTTACCATTTTGAGTTTATTTTTTTATATGATGTGAGAAAATGTTAGATTTTCTTAATACTTTTCTTTAAACTTTTTATTGTAAACTAAAACACAAATAACAACAACAAAACACACATATAACAAATGCACACCTTAGTGAATTATTATAAGGCAAACACTCATATAACCATCACTCAGGTCAAGAAATAGAACTTTGCTAGCTACCCCAAAAGTACCTTCACATACCCTCCCTAATCACATTACCCTTCCTTCCTCCAAAAGTAAATGCCATCCTGACCTTTATAGTAATCACTTCCTTGCATCCCTTTATAGTTTTATCACCCAGGTGAGCAGCCTGATACACTGTAGTTTAGTCTTACCCATTTTTAAAAAACCTTGTATCTTTGAAGTCTCTCTCTTTTTTTTTTTTTTTTTTTTGCGGTACGCAGGCCTCTCACTGTTGTGGCCTCTCCCATTGCGGAGCACAGGCTCTTGACACGCAGGCTCAGCAGCCATGGCTCATGGGCCCAACTGCTCCACAGCATATGGGATCTTCCTGGACCAGGGCACGAACCCGTGTCCCCTGCATTGGCAGGCAGACTCTCAACCACTGCGCCACCAGGGAAGCCCTGAAGTCTCTTTTAATCTACGGATTTCCTTAACATCCTCCTTCATTTTAATTATTTAAAAGAATAATTTTGGGGGGGGCTGTTTGATCTGTAGAATTTCCACAGTCTTATTAACAAGAAAGATGCACCCCCCCCCCCAGGTACATTTCAACTTATTCCTTTGCCCTCTATTTCCTGCATCTGGGTCCAGAGGATTGATCAGACTCAGGTTTGATCCCTTTGGCCAGATTACAGGTGCTGTTGTATCCTTTCATTGGAAGGCACACAACGTCTGTTTTTTCTACTCTTTTTTTTGCCTTTAGAAGTTGTTGGTCCTCAATGTCTAAACCTATTAATTCATTGGAGATTGCAGAATAGTGATATTCTAATTCTACCATTTTGCTTTACTTTATTAGCTGGAATTATTTTATAAAGGTAGACTTCCCTTCAATCTGTTATTTGATTACACAGTTTTACAGGTCACATAGAAAAAACAAGGTAAATGCTCAGTTCTTTCCTTTGATTTACCCAGTTTTTGAGAATTGGTTTCTTGTCATTCTCAGAAGGTGACCAATGGTTTTTTTAACCATTATGATCATGGAATTAAATATACTTAATAAGACTCAGATTGTCCCATCTTTGACCAGTGGGAGCTTCTTCATGTTGGCTCCTAGGTCCTTCTGACATGACCTTAGCTTCTGTGTTATCTGGTGTGTTAAGGTGATCCAGGCCTCTCTTGTACATTTTCTGCCTAGACCTGGATTCAACCATTTCTTCAAGAATCACTGGTTTCTTTTAATGAGAATAGTGTTTCAGGACCATAACCCAGGCACTAGAGATGTGCATTCACTGCAGTGGTCATTATTTCTAGGCTGTTTCATTGGTCAGAGCTGAGAAAATACACTCTCACACACACACACACATTTACATACAAACATATGTACACATATAAAGATAAAATACTTTGTGAGTTCATATTGATATTTCCAAGTCAAATTCGAGACTACGGGGTTTTGTTTAACTTCTTCTATGTTATGTTTATATTTCCTTTCTTTCGTATTTAGAATCTTTGCTTTTTAGACCCAAGGGAGAAAGAATATCTTTTAATTACCCATTGTATTACACATACACATACCCCAGTCTGCAAGTATTACAGATACACCAGTCTGCAAGTAATCAGCTATGATTAATGAAAACAATAAAAATAATTTATTTGGCGTATGCCCTACTCATTCTTCCCCAATTTTTTTTATGGTTGTACTATATCTGCATTGTCAGATCATATAGCCATTATATACTAAAATATCTACCATTCAATGCACATTTAGTCTTATTTCTACAGGTAACTATATATGTCATGCTTATCATCAGTCCTCATATCATTGTCTCTATAAATTTTGATTGAAGCTGTTTCTCTAGTGGATTCCTTAGGTAGGATTTATGGGAATAGTATTCCCTAATTCCTTTTTTCCCCCTTATTTATTTATGTATTTATTTTTGGCTGCGTTGGGTCTTCGTTGCTGCGTGCGGGCTTTCTCTAGTTGTGGCGAGTGGGGGCTACTCTTCGTTGCGGTGCGTGGGCTTCTCATTGCGGTGGCTTCTCTTGTTGCAGAGCACGGGCTCTAGGCATGCAGGCTTCAGCAGTTGTGGCACAAGGGCTTCAGTAGCTGTGACTCACAGGCTCTAGAGCGCAGGCTCAGGAGTTGTGGCGTATGGGCTTAGTTGCTCCGCGGCATGTGAGATCTTCCCGGACCAGGGCTTGAACCCGTGTCTCCTGCATTGGCAGGCAGATTCTTAACCACTGTGCCACCAGGGAAGCCCTCCCCCTAAATTCTTTTTTTTTTTTTTTTTTTGCAGTACGCGGGCCTCTCACTGTGTGGCCTCTCCCGTTGCGGAGCACAGGCTCCGGATGCGCAGGCTTAGGGGCCATGGCTCACGGGGCCAGCCGCTCTGTGGCATGTGGGATCTTCCCGGACCAGGGCACGAACCCGTGTCCCCTGCAATGACAGGCGGACTCTCAACCACTGCGCCACCAGGGAAGCCCCCCCTAATTTCTTGATAAAACTTTGTGACCTTTATACTAAAGGTCAGTTTTGCTGGTTAGAACATACTTGGCTCACATTTTCTTTCCGTGAGAATCTTAAATATGTTACTTCATTTTCTTCAAAGTATTCTTGTCAAAAGTCTGATAATGATGATAATCTAATTTTCTTAGCCTCTATAGTTCGCTTTTGAGAGCATCCACTATGCATCTTTTTCCTTCAATCTACTGTCTGTCTAGCATTTCTGCACAGTGAGTAGTGAGCTTGTATGTTACCAAATCCAATTTTATGACTTGGTCAACCCTGGTGCCAAATAATTTCTCTCTCCTGTTAACCTAGAATGAGCCACTTGCTCTTAGTAACTGTAGTTTTTTATCTTTGTAACCTCAGCTGTGCCTTGTAAGGTGTACAGAGTTAGCACTAAATATATACTTGTTTATGCCATAAATGAAGTGGAAGGATGTGGGTTTTTTCCCTTTCCTTTAGCCTGTTAGGAACTGCCCCACCCCTTTGACTCTTTTTGTCCAATCAGGCGCGGCCTTGCCTCAGACACAGCTGTGCTCACAGAGGCAGGCTCTTCCCTGAGCAGGTGTGTGGGTGCTGCACCCGTGGGACCTTGTCCCCATCTTCACTGTGTTAAGTTGTTAGACCATGTTCTCATGATACTGCTTTTTCAAGACGAGCACACTAGGAAGCCCTGTCTCAGAGTGTTGGCTCCACACCAGATGCCAACTTGGTCCGCACACCTGCTTGCCCTCTGTGTGGTCAGTACTTTGACTTCTCCTTGTGGGTGTTAACGGCCCAGGCCCCTGGCATATGGAGCCCAGACCCCCTCCTCTCTGAGGGTGCTGGGGCTGCTGCCTGCCCTTTTCTTTCTTGGCTGACCTTTTTCCCCTTCACTTCTTGGTCTCCAGAACCCATATTGGGAACCCTCACCCAGACATGATCCTCGATACACTTTCTTCAACATACACACTGTTTAGGGTGTTGTGTTTTTTTTTTTTTTTTTTTTTTTTGCAGTACGCGGGCCTCTCACTGTTGTGGCCTCTCCCGCTGCGGAGCACAGGCTCCGGATGCGCAGGCTCAGAGGCCATGACTCACGGGCCCAGCACTCCGCGGCACGCGGGATCTTCCCGGACCGGGGCACGAACACGTATCCCCTGCATCGGCAGGCGGACTCTCAACCACTGCGCCACCAGGGAAGCCCTTGTTTAGGTTTTGAAATGTAAATTCCAGTTGATTGGCACGCATGCCACTTTGGCCAAAGCCTCTTCTACTTGCTGCTTTACTATATGGATCAGTCACGCATTTCGTTTATCCGTTGCATTTGTGACCTTTGACCTCTGGTATCCCACACTTCTCGGAGCACTATCATATGGGCATGACCTTGCCCAATTTTAGGCCTGGCCTGCACTATAATCCAGTGATGTCCCTGCCTTGGCTCTCCTTGTTACGTCTTGGCCTGTGGCTGTGCATTTTTTTTTTTTTTCCTTTCTTCTTGAGTACCTCAGGGCAAGAACATTGTGATATATGGCTTTTTCTTCTTTTTCTACTCCTAGCTTCCTGTGTTTTTGCCTTATGCCTCTCGTTGGCTCCCGGTGAGCCAGCTGTGGTGGTAGAGGCTCAGTATTCATTGAGAACTTACTATGTGCCAGGCATTATACTAAGTTCAATAAATGTTGAGCCTCTACCAAATCCTAGGTTCTATCATTATTTTATTATTTTTATTTATTTATTTATTTATTTTTGGCTGTGTTGGGTATTTGTTTCTGTGCCTGGGCTTTCTTCTAGTTGCGGTGAGCAGGGGCCACTCTTCATCGCGGTGCGCGGGCCTCTCACTGTCGCTGCCTCTCTTGTTGCGGAGCACAAGCTCCAGACGCGCAGGCTCAGTAGCTGTAGCTCACGGGCCCAGTTGCTCCGCGACATGTGGGATCTTACCAGACCAGGGCTCGAACCCGTGTCCCCTGCATTGGCAGTTAGATTCTCAACTACTGCGCCACCAGGGAAGCCCTAGGTTCTATCATTATTATTCCCATCTCAAAGATGAGGAAACTGAGACCATGAGAGTTAAAATCCTTATCCAAGGCCAAAAGCAGAACTGATATTCATATCCTTTGGTTCTTAACCACATTGCTGTATTTCCTCATGAAGAAACATAGGCTCAACAAGGACCTACTGTATAGCACAGGGAACTATATTATTCGATATCTTGTAATAGCCTATGATGGAAAAGAATCTGAAAAAGAATAGATATATATGTAAGTATAGCTGAATCACTTTGCTGTACACCTGAAACATTGTAAATTACCTATACTTCAATAAAAAGATAAAAATTATATATATTAAAAAAACCCCACAGGCTTTACCGAGGAAGCTTGTGGGTCTTGCCCAAGTTCAGTAACCTTGCTGGGCTCTGGAGGTTGGAGGGTGGAGCTGACAACTCTATAATGTTTAGATCTTGAACAGACTTTTCTCAGAGCTATTCAAGATCCCTGATTTAGACTGTACAGCATGAATGGGAGGGGGAGTGGGGAGTAATAGAAATATGGCCCCAGAGTCTCACAGCCTGGAATAGTCCCAGGTCTGAAAATCTATTGTCAGGACTGCAGACAACTTGAGAGCTGCATGTCTTGCTGATAACAAGTCAGCAGCGTTAGCGGCACTTGCTTGTTAACGCCTCCACAAGGGGCAGAAGTCAGGTAAAGCTTAAATATGTCAATATTGACACTTGTTAGACATTCTAGTTGTGAATTTGGTGGAGGAAGGAGTTTAAATTATCTAAAATAAGGTTTTTAAGAGTTTCTTCCTATCCGTGCTATCTCTACATATGTTCTCAGAATTTTTTTTAAGCATTATTATTTCTACCCAGGGAAATGTTATAGACCCATTTTGCTTACATGATGTTTTTGAAATAACTGAGCAGAAGATGCAGATGTTATTTGGTACCACGTAATGGAAGAAGCTCTGGATAGGTGAGTGGGTGCTCTGCAGCAGCTGGCTTGGCTGGGTGATTTTGCTGAGGCATTACCCCTCTGGGTCTTAATTGCCACATCTAAGGAATGTAAGGTGTAGACTACATAATCTCTAATCCCTTCCAGCTCTAAAATTCTGCGCTTCTGATTGTTGATTGTTATCATCTGCACTTTTCATTGCCATTTTAAGCGTGGAAACCAAGCCACTGGTAGAGCAAGAGGGGTAGAGCCCTGGATTCGTCTGGAAGGAGGAATTCCACCCTGCCCCAGTGTGGAATGAGGAATTATATACCAGGGGCTCAGGGTGGGGAGCTAGAGCTCTGACCCTGAGTCTTTCCAGGAAGCTTTAGGACACTACAAAGTGAGATACTCCTGTGAGTAAATTTATTTTTAGGTTATCTTTGTGTTCCCCTTCATAAGACAAGTGACTGCTAACTATACTAACATCCTAGGAAATTTGCTAAATGATGTCTTACACCAGAGATCCCATCTGTGACTATCCACGAAGATGATACGTGTGACCACAAGTGAATTCAGTCTGAGATAAAGAGTTCATTGCAGTCTTGTTTTTAGGAACAAACAAAATGAAAACTTTAAACAACTTAAATATGCATCGCCAGCTTATATACGTTACGGTACTTCCATGAGATGAAACATTATGCAGCTTTAGAATAAGGTTGGTCTCTGTGCACTGATATGGAAAGATCTCCAGGACAGATTAAATCAAAAAGCAAAATAATGATCTCATTATGTTTTTAAAAAATATATATTATATGTTTATGAGTGCATAAGCTTTTTTTAAAGAATGAACAATACACTATTAATCGTGGAACTTTGGATTTGAAGAAGGGAAAGGAGGTTAACTTTTCATTTTATACCTTCTATCATTCTTAAATTTCATAATAAAGATACACTTGGTAAAGGAGAGAATTGAGATTTCAGTTGAGTTTTTGAGGCAGTCTAATACTTCCTTAGAAAAATCCATATAAACAAAGCATACTGGGCTTCCCTGGTGGCGCAGTGGTTGAGAATCCGCCTGCCGATGCAGGAGACACGGGTTCGTGCCCTGGTCCGGGAGGATCCCACATGCCGCGGAGCGGCTGGGCCCGTGAGCCGTGGCCGCTGAGCCTGCGCGTCCGGAGCCTGTGCTCTGCAACGGGAGAGGCCACAACAGTGAGAGGCCCGCATACCGCAAAAAAACCAAAAAACAAACCAAAAAAAACCCAAAAAAAACCAAAGCATACTGAGCAAAGCAAGGTGTTGTCTATAAACACTAGTCTCCCAGCTTTAGGTAAACCCCCCACCTCCTCTTCTTAACACACAGTCTCAGATTACGCATCCTCTAACCCCAAATTGTCAGTGGCACCCAATGTCTATCAGAAACAAGTCTGAGAGCAATATGGCAGAGTGGCAGCACATGGGCCTACTGACTTGTCATCCATGCATTCGGCAGTATTTGTCAAGGACCTGCTGGGCACCGGACATAACGCTAGCTCTGGGATATGTAGGTGATGGGTGTGCTTTTCAGAAACTGTACGTGACTTCTTGGAGCCTCGGTCTTCTTACTCGTAAAACAAGTTGTTGGGACTAAATAGAACAGCAAATGCAAGACTCCTTGCCCAGGCCCCAAAGAACAATATTTGCTCATTTGCCTCACCCTTCTCTCCATATTCAAGGCTAGGTCTGAGCCCCTCTGCTCTTCTGCATGTTTCCTTTGGTTCCCTTTCCTAAATTGTGCATTGTTCTAGAACACACCCCAATCTTGCCTGCTTTTGTCTTTGCTGGTTATATCCCCCTTTCCTGCATGCCCATTGCTTCTCTTTCCTGGACAAATTTAAACTTTCCTTCAGGATCCAGTTCAAATGTTGCCTCCTCCATGCAACTTTTCCTGGTTCTGTTCTTTACCAGGAAAAAAAGTCCAAAAGTAGTCTCTTCCTCTGAAGAATGTGAATAGCTCATTCTGGTCTTCCTATCTTTATGTTGATTAAAAGTTAATGACATTGCACCTTAATTTGCAGCTGTCTTCGCCCTACTAGGTATCTTTCCTGAGAGCAGTAACTAAGTTTTGTTCATCACTAGAAGTTATCTCTGTCCCCATGTTCTCAGGAAATATGAATGACTTCATTTTTATGATTACCCAAATATCATTTTACATTCATTTAAAATATTATTTTAGTTTCATTTTCTTGAAATCCACTACTAACAGAAGGTTAGACAGAGTTTCTTTCCCCCTTCAGGGATTAAACTTGGAAATTGTGGAGTTGCTATCCCTGAAGAATGTTCAGGAAGAGACAGGCAGGCATCATTCTAGGGTGGTCCAGGCAGTTACTACCCTTTACATGAGTAACTGGCTCATAAGATCTTGTCTGATGAGGTGAGTTCTTATCCTGATAATTTAAAAAAGCAAACAAGCTATACCCACTATTAAGACAACTCCAAGCAGAAGTAAAGGAAATGAGAAAGAAAAAAAAAATAGTAAGATTTTAGATGTGTGTGAGCCAACAACTTGTTTCATTTTTCCTGTTTCTTTCCATCCTTATCCATAGTTAAATATTATAGCTGTGGCCATAGCATAGACACAGTTTAATATTCTGCTTTTCTCTTAACATTATTTCCTACACAATTTCCTATGTTTTTATGGACATTTTGATTCTGTTTTCTCAGTGAAATGATTGGAATTCAGTTGATGCCTTTCTTGAGCAAGAAATGGAGATTATAAAGCAAAGATGTAGCCTGAGGGAATGTCAGCATTGTGTATTTTTAAAAGACATGATCTTATTCTGATATTGCTGAGATATACTGGAGCAAAAATATTAACAAATGATTTGACTGAAGTTTGCAGCACAATAAATTAGATTAAGATCGTGAGCCACTTTAAAATGTTTTCTTAAATGAAATACACATCTTTAAGAGATCAGACAGAGTTTTGCCCAAGCAATGGCTCTTTATTTACAAAGGCTGTTGGGAACAGCTGGAAGACAGCCTTTTCTTATCAGTAGGTTTGTGTAACTAGCCTCAAGTTGTTTGCTAATGAAGTTCAGGTCTCCCACACTAATAGAATGGAATAAGTTTACATGGAAGAATCAGACCCTAGCCTCCTTTTTCAGAAGAAACTAATCTGACTGGTGCCTATAAGCAATGAGGTGTGTTTAACATGCGGAAATCATTAGGCTAAATACCAGGATCTCTTTGAGGTCTGTGGATATAGTCTCTAAAGAGAGAGAGAGGCATTTAAAATTAAGCTGCACAGAATTCTAACAAGCACTGTATACTCATTCTTGGAACGAATCTTCTTTCTCTGGCCCTAGGCTAAATTGACTTGATTTGTACTCCCTTTGTTGATTTAAAGCCACATTCACTCCTTTTTAAAATGAGAACCAACTGTCTTCTAATGTGATTTTGTAGCTTTCCTATCTGGAGGTTCTTAATTATTTTGCTATTTCTATCATCTGTTAGAATCATTCATACAAATGTCAATTCAAGGTAAGTTTACCTTCTGGGCCAGCTTGCCTGTTAGGAACTAGTATATTTTATAATTACAGACGGTCCCTGATTTACGTTGGCTCGACTTACAATTTTTTGACTACAGTGGTTGGAAAGCCTTGTGCATTCTGTAGAAACTGTAGTTGGAATTTTGAATTGTGGTCTTTTTCTGGGTTAGTGATAGATGGTGCGTATTCTCTTGTGATGCTGGGCAGTGAGCCTCAGCCACGTGATCACGACGATAAACTACCCATGCGCTTACAACCATGCTGTATCCACATGAACATTCTGTTTTTCACTTTAAGTACAGTATTCCATAAATTACATGAGATATTCAACACTTAATTATACGAAAGCCTTTATGTTAGATGATTTTGCCCAGCCATAGGCTAATGTAAGAGTTCTGAGCACATTTAAGGCAGGCTAGGTTAAGCTATGATATTCCATACATTGGTGTATTAAATGCAATTTCAACTTATGTTATTTTCAACTTATGATGGGTTTATTCGGACCCCCATTGTAAATTAAGGAAAGTCTGTATCCTTGCTTTACTCTAGTTATTGTGTATAACCGCCTATAATTTAGCATAGGAATGATGATTGTATTTCTTTGTGTTTTCTAGAGGGGTGACTGCATCCTTGTGTGATTATCTATGGTTTGGTCTATAAAAGGACCCCAAAAAATTGGTCCCGTTTTTTTTTTTTTTTCTGCTTTCATTTATGGCTTAAAGAGAAGTATTCAGTCTTATTAGTCACCCAGACCAGCTACAGTGAGTCCCAAGAAGACCTACGAGGACTCTGTTAGACCCTAATTTAGTCTGAATTCCAAAGAGGACCTGCACTGGGCTGGAGCCTCTCTAAAATATTAGAGGATTCACAAGAAATCTTCTCAATGAGAAACCTATGAAATATCTTCGGTTCTAGGGATTCTACCAGATTTAGGCTGTTTAGACACAGCTGACCAACAGCAAACCCTTTAAGTGGTTACTATTTATTGTTGCAGTCTCCTCCCCCCCCATCCCATGCCTGACTCCTGCCCTGCCCCACTGCCTATGTATCGCCTGTGACACTGTGAAGCTGCTCTTGCCCTGGAATAATGTCAGGGTGGGAGGCAAGACCTGAGGTAGAGATGACACAAGGTTTCTCTGTATTCCTGGCAGTGTTTCCTAAAAGCCAGGGCTGGGATCAGAATCCAGACTACCAGCTGTTACAACTTTCATGCTACCAAGTCCATAAATTTAAAAGAAAAAAAAATTACAGAATCAGCCAAACTGATATGAAGTCAGCCCAAGGCACAACTTCATCAATGGTTTCATTTGGTTTTTCTGTTCTTTTATCATTTAGTCAACTAATGATTACTAAGTGTCCTACTATAGCATGGAGAGAATTGAAAAATTACAAAGAAGGTCCCTTCCCTCTTGGAAATGTTAACCTAGTTCTAGGGAAAAGGTTAGGATGCGAATAATTGGAATGCTGACTGCTACTGAGAGGTGTATTAGTTATCTATTGCTGTGTAACAAATTGCCCTAAAACTTAGCAGCTAAAAATAACAATAAGCACCTATTATAACACACAATTTCAGTGTGTCAGGAATTTGGGAGCAGCTTAGCTGGGTGATTCTGACTTGGGTTCTCTCATGAGGTTAGAGTCAAGAAGTTGCAAACATCTGAAGGTTTTTCTGGGGCTTCTTCTGGATTTTTTTTCTGAGGATCCTATTCCAAGATGATTCACTTACATAGCTGGCAAGTGGGTGCTGGGTCTGAGCAGGAGGCCTCAGATCTTCACTATGTAGCCCTCTCCATAGGTCTACAGGAGTGTCCTCATATGGGGTGGATGGCTTTCCCCAGAGTGAATGATACGAGAGAGCACAAAGTGTAAGCCTCACATGTCTTTTATGATCAAGCCTTGGAAGTAACACACCATCACTTCCACAGTATTCTATTGGTTACACAGGTCATTGTGTTCAGTGTGGGAGGAGACTGTATCAGAGAGTGAATATCAGGAAGTGATAATCATTGGGGGGGTCAAGAGGAGACTGGCTCTCTTAAGAAGCAAAGATCTTGTTCAGTAATGAAAAAACAGTGTTGGGAGTGCCCCCGGGAAGGAGATAGAATGTGAAACTGATGGATTTAGAATGTAAAACTGATGGATTTTCAGTAGCTGAGGTGGTGGGAAAGAGTGTTGAAGGACAGGGCATCAGGAGATAAGAGGGGATTGGACAGCATTAGGTATTGGTGTGCTCAAGGAACTTTCGGTTGGAGCAAAACCTGGCAAGGAGAAAGACGCAGGGTCTGTGAGGTCTAGAAGGCCAAGCTGGGGAGTTTGGACTTTCTTTGATTCTTAGTGATGAGTCCATTGAAGGTTTTTGAGCAGGCGAGTGACATAATCATTGACATTGTTCAGTTTTAATCTATGTATGAGCTTTAGGGTTTTGGTGCCCTTACTTCTTTTTTTTTTCCTTGGTATTATCCAAGTTGTCAACTCTGTAATTTCTAAAATTCTGTAACACTTCTAACCATGCCCCCTAATCACATACTTCCTTGCACTGTTTAGCTTTTCATGTTTTTGTCTTATCACAAGTAGATTACAAGGGCCATAAGGGCCATATCTTTATCCATTTCTATTTCCCCTGCTGTGCCTAGCGCACTGGGTACCCAATAAATGTTTGCTAACTGATTGGATAATAGCAGCCAATTACTATGTTTAAGTATAGCCACCACTTCCTTCCTGTGGTGCATAATTTGGAGCTAAACATTTTTCAAAAGAGAGAGCAACTCTAGTAGATTTGATTTATATAGATTTAAAAAAAGTGTTCAGAATCAGTACTGTGTCCTTGGTATTTGCCAACATATTTATAGGAAACTTGGGATAATAATTTTATTTTTAAAATCCCATGGATTATTTTCATCCTCAAACAGAGTTCTAATTTTGCCTAAATTAGGCAAATGGAGTAATAACCAGACACAGAGTGAAGTCAAGGCTGCTTTCCTCTGAATAGTAAAGAGCAGCCTTTTTTCATGCACATGTAAAGACACTGATGAAATAAAACTCTTGTTTAGAATTTGGGGCAGGGTTTTATCTCCTTCCCCTTAGCTTGAATGAAATTTTCTCATCCCTGTAATTTCATTTACCAAGTATTTCACCACAGTCTCATGATTGTTGGAGACTCCTGGTTTCAAGCTAGCAAAGACAATTTTGCTTTCTTCTCTTGCAAATACCTCCAAACAACTAAAAAAGGTAAAGGACTAGGAATATTCTCTACACACACTATAGTCTCATAAACTTAGGAGATGTCTATAACCCTAAACCACACAGGACTTGAAGAAGGAAAGCAGATGAACTGATGACAAATGAGTACGCAGAGAGAAATGGTCAAGAATAAAATACCTGCAGGAGGGTGAGGGGAGAGGACCAGAAGCAACTGATGTGCTCACAGAATCCCAGGAGAGCTCAGAAATGAGTTCCCATGTTCCCCAGAGGTGAACAGTGGGCCTTAAGATGGGAGAGAGGATGTGAGAGTCGACAAGAGGTGAAAGGGAGTCTGACGTTGACTAAGGAGAGAAATTCTTCAATAGCAGCTCTGGAACAGAGAGAATAGCCAGTCTGGAATGGAGCAGAGTGAAGAGGGTCTCCAGGAGAGATGTTTCTGGGGGGCGGGGGAGGGACAATGAAACTGACTAAAAAAGAAGAAAAAAGAAAAAATGGGAAGTTCTGGGTCTAAATCCTGTCTCTGTTACCAGTGAACTGTGAATCTAAGCAAATCAGTTAATGCCTCTGGACTTCAGTTTCCTCTTTCGTTAAATAAAAGGTTGCAACATGTGATGTTTAAGGTCCATTCAAACTCTAATATTTTGTGATGCTATTGGGTAGAAGGCAATAAAACCCCAGCAATTCCACTTCTAGATATCTGCAAAGAGAAATAAAGACATATGTTCACACAAATACTTCTATGAAAATATTCGTAGAAGCATTATACATAAGAGCCAAAAACTGGAAACAGCCCAAATATCCATCAACTGGTGAATGGATAACAAAATGTGATATATTTATACAATGGAAAAGTATTTAGCAGTAAAAAAGAAGGTACTATATCTGCTACAACATGGATGAACCTTAAAAATATTATGCTAAGTGCAAGAAACCAGATGCAAAAGACTACATATTATATGATTCCCTTTATATGCAATGTCCAGAAAAGGCAAATGTGTAAAGGCAGAAAGTACATTAGTGGTTGTCTGAAGCTGAAGTGAGAATGGGGATTAAGGGCAAACAGGCCCTTGTGGGATGATGAAATGTTCTAAAACTGGCTTGTGGTGATGCTTGTAGAACTTTCTAAATTTACCCAAAACCACTGCATTGTACCTGGGTTATAAATTATACCCCAATAAAGCTGTAAAAAAGAAAAGGTAACCAACAAGGGATAAGGGATGGAAAGGTGTAAGTGAAATAAGATTGGCAATTTGTTGATTATTGTTGAAGGTGGGTGATTCATAGTAAGGACTCATTATACTCTTCTTTCTACTTTTGTGTATGTTTGAAATTTTACGTAATGAAAAAAGTTTAAAAATATAAGGATAAAGAGAAAAAGGCAATCACAAGCCTATTATTGTGTGGATGTTAGATAGCACTTGGCAATATGTATTTTACATGTTATAGTGGGGAACGTTCTAGACATTCTTGGGATATAATTTAACCCCCATCGATAGCAAATCCACAGTATATCAGGTCATTTTTTTTCTTTTTTAACTTTAAACGAAAATTGAGATACAGTTGTACAATATAAGTTACAGGTGTACAACATAGTGAATCACAATTTTTAAAGGTTATAGTTCGTTTATAGTTATTATAAAATATTGGGGCTATATTCCTATCAAGTCACTTTTATTATTTATTTATTTTAAATTTATTTATTTATTTTTGGCTGTGTTGGATCTTCGTTGCTGTGTGCGGGCTTCTCATTGTTGTGACTTCTCTTGTTGCAGAGCATGGGCTCTAGGTGCGCACGCTTCAGTAGTTGTGGCATGTGGGCTCAGTACTTGTGGCTTGCGGTCTCTAGAGCTCAGGCTCAGTAGTTGTGGTACACGGGCTTAGTGGCTCCGCGGCATGTGGGATCTTCCCGGGCCAGGGCTCGAACCCATGTCTCTTGCATTGGCAGGCAGATTCTTAACCACTGTGCCACCAGGGAAGCCCCAAGTCACTTTTAATGTGTTAGCCCTTCCCTATACCTCATAAGGTACTTGAGAAAATCATGGTGATCACATTGTCAGAAAAAAGGTTCAATTTTGATCAGCATATTCCATTTAAGTAAGTGTCACATATTTTAGAGAGGATAAAGTTAAAATAAGCTTGACAGCTTTACAGGGAACCCTCAATCTTAGAAAAGTAGACCATCTAAAACCATGTCATTTGTAATAGTTGTCAGTAGCTGGATTTTTTTTAATACTTGAAACTTAGAAGCAGTATCCCATTGTAGATGCTTTTTATTGTCAAAAGTGGGTAAAAGAATGAGTATTATTTTCCATGCTTACTGTATACTTGTACAAAGATCTATTTTTAAACCTCATATCAACATTCTAAAAAAGATCATTTTTTTTGTTCCTATTTTATGATGAGGAAAGTTAAGGCCAGAGAGGCTGGATAAAGTACCTGAGTTCAGGCAGCTGGTAAATGTTAGTGCTGGGACTGCCTGTGACTTGACAGGCTGTTCTCTTATCAATTTTACTCTCCTGGTTGTATTGGAGCATATTTTCTGTCAGAGGCCTTTCTTCCACAAACCTCAGCCTAACTGTTGTGATGTACTCCCTTTGTACAATGCACTTGAGGTAGATGAGAAAGAGGGAGAGGCATTCTTCTGGGGTGAGGTACTGTAGGTGTGGATGCTAATTACGGCAGTGACCATCTTTGAGGCAGGTTTTAGGCTGCCTCAAGCTAAAAATGTTACAAATGGGTCCCAAGCTTTGATTTGAAAGTGATGGAGACAATTGTCTGGAAGTCAGATCGCTAATTATAAGCATGATTATTATGTCTTCGCACCTGTCTCTTGGCTTCCAGTCCATTCTTGCACTTGTCACCCAGTTGTGTTACTTCCATGTGTAAAAACCATCAATTAATCAACCACATTGCCTGCAATTAAAGTCTGAACTCCTTAGTGTTCAGAGCTCCTCATGTCTTGCTTCACCCTGTCTTTCTATCCTCCCTTCCACCGTTGCCCATTGGGCACCCTATTCCCGGGCCATCTGGAATACTCCACAGTTTGTATCCTTCTGTGAATTGTTTTGTTCCTACTGATTATCTTTCCCTGGTCCCCCTTCTCTACTGGGCCAGCTCCTAATCAGCCTCCAAAGCCCCAGTGAAACATCATCTCCTGCGGGAAGCCTTCTCTGATCCTCCCTCAGCAGCCCTAGGCACTTCCTTCTCTGGATCTTCATGTTACTTTCTACATAACTCAATTATATGTGATTTTTGTCTGTTATTTATGTGCCCCAGCTCCTTCAGGCTGAAGACCTGGTAGCCCCATCTTTGTGTCTTATCACTCACTTCTATGTCTGATATTTACTAGGCCCTCAGGGAATGTTGGTGGAACCAATTTTTCCATAGAACTCTGACTTACAATTTTTAAAGACTTTTAACAAATTGTCTTTATGTGGAAAAGAAACGGGAACTGGCCTGGAAGTATCAAGACAGAAAGGCAGGGTTGGTGAATCATTCACTAGATATTTTGAATCATAGGACCAAATGTGGTGACCTATTTGGAGTCAGACTGGCCAGTGCATTGAACTTGACTTTCAAACCAAGTCAAGTATGTTCAGGTCATTTGGTTCTAAGCCCTAGTTTCCTGTAACTGCTTACTGGTTTTTTATGGACAAGAAGATCCCTGTGCTTTCCTGGTGATAACCTCAGAAGGCTTATATTCCAAGGGAGATAATCCAGAAATATGGGCATCAGTTTATGAGAGAAAATAATTTCTACAACCTTGAATAGTTATTTTTTTCCCTCTGCTTCTAGTATGTTTCCTGCTAGTCACTGGATAATGTTAAAAATAAAAATTCACCTTTCTTTGGGAAGGATGGGCTGAAAATGACTTCTGTTTCCCTTGAGAATTGGTTCTGCAGAACTGTCAAATTATTCACCCATATTGAGCAGGGGGGCATCTGGTTTTCCACCGTGTCCCCCCTCCTCTTTAATGGAATGTTTTATGAGCTCATATGGAGAGTGTTTCTCATCTGACCATCATCTTTTCATCAGGGTTAGCTGGCTCAGTGCATTAATTTCCATTCTTAATTAACACTAGAAGCATATGAGCTAAGATGGTTCACCTACAAAAATAAACAAAAACCCCAAACTGCAAAACAAAGCAAGTTTCCCGTCATGTGCTGAGGAGAAAAGGAGAAAACTGAAAATAACCCTGGACTTTCTCCCTGTCCTCATTTTGCATCACCATTGAAGGAGAGATACTTCCTAACTTGGATTTTCCACTTCTCATTAGATATTTGATATTGTAAATTGCTTTACTTTGAGCCATGAAAACTATAATTTCTGCCTTCATTCATTTGATTTTATTATGTTTTAGAACTTTGTTTGGGAAGACCTACCTGTCATGCCTGCCATATCCTACTCTGCTTCTCTTCTCTGAGAATGACTCTTCCTACGCCCTAGAACCCTATAGAGCAGAAACCACAAAAATCGGAGAAACTGGGGAACTGGGGCCTGGTTTCCGGGTGGATTCCTTTAGGGGAACAGCTCTGCAGCCAGAATAAACATTCCAATTTGGTTAGAGATAACTACTTGGTTTTCTATTACACCAGCGAGGCCATAAAGAGTATACTTACTGTAATGAGCATTGTGTTTTGCTTAAAGTATTTGTTGCTTGGCAGAAAATGCTCAGAGTTCAGAAGCCAGAGGATTTGGTCCCAGTTAATGTTTTGCTACTGACCACATGTTACGCAGAAAACACTTCACCTCCTTTCTCTTCCCTCTGCTGTCTCCTGCTGTGTACAGCGTGAGGAAGGCTGTGCGCTCTGGGATGGGCTCAGGTAGATGGACCTGAGCCTCTGGAGGGTCAGCACCATTACTCATCTTGACTTGAATCTCAGAGCCCTCAAAGATAGGAGACAGGGCTTTCTCTCCCGCCATCCTGTGGGTACAAGTGGGTGAAGTAAACCCAAGGAGATATATTGTGGCATAGAAACCAGAAGTGTTGAATGCTTGCTTCAGACAAATAAAACTGAAAGGAAAAACAAGTTGAATTCAGCAGATGTTCCACGCAGGAGCAAGAATAACCATGGGTAGAACAGGAAGCCATGGGAGGAAAGGGCGAGCCTCTCCCTAGCACTGGCACATGCATTCATAAGATGGTCACCCTTCCTGTAAGTTCTCGCTTGTCGCATTGTGTAAGTGAACCCAATAGCAAGAAGTAAATATAAAACAATAGTTAGTTTCTATCACCTTGTGCAATAGTTTCCCACCATTGTTCAGGGGTGAAATATTTCACCTAAGTAAATTTACCAGGTAAGTGGTTTCCAATTGTCGACATTTCAACCAGTTTGAATGGAAATATTCTCAACCTTTCTGCCCTCTGTCTTCTGAGTATAAATGGAGAGACTGCCCTCCATGGGTCTTCCTGCTGAGGGCTCTTTTCTAGGACAAGAATCCCATCCTGTCCCGCCCAAGCTTCAAATTCTCAAAATTGCTCCCCCCTGTTTTCAGGATCAGTTCCAGTCCAACTTTCCAGCCTCACTTCTCCTTTTCCAGAAGGAAAAGGTCTGTACTTCAGCCCTTCTGAACTATTTCTTACAGTTAGTTGACTCTAAACTTTCACACATATTGTTCCTTCTGCACTAATGGCCCACCTGCCACATTGCTCTGGACTCCTGATTTGAGATGCTCCGAAGTGTGCCCTCCTTCTCTAAACCCCCGATGCCCCCATATACATTAGATGCTCCCCTTCTGGATTCCCCCAGGGCCTTGACTCTACTGTAGTTGTGGGTCTACTGGCCTACCTCCCCCACACCAATAATTAGAATAGCATTTATTGAGCAGTTACTAAATACTAGGCACTTTTTTAAGGCTTTAATTTGTATTAACTCATTTAATCCTCATACCAACATTTTGCAGTAGATGCTATTATTTTCTCTATTTTAAGGATGACTAAACTGAGTCACAGGACATTGTACAACTCACCCAAGGTCTTGCTGCTACTGTTGATAGAAGTAGGATTTGATCCCAGACACAGTGGCTCCACAGCCTGAATCACTACACCTTCTGCCTGTCTGAAGGGGCTGGATCCCTTGTAAGGGAACACAGTGGGAACGCTGTATTTAAGGGAATGAATGAGTGAGTGAATGCAATGATGCAATGTGAGCTTACAGAGAGGCCAGTTGGTCTGAAACAAGGGGTATACCAGCGTGGCATTTAAACGTGTTCTGTATAACTTGACTTCTTCCTCATTGTTGGTTGTCAGTTTTTGATGTGCTCCATACAAATCTTACTTTGACTCTTAAGAAAAATCCTTATTATCTTCTTGTTAAAACACAGATGGAGTCGCTTAGGGAAAAGAGCTTGTGGGGAGGGGGTAGAATGGTGACTGCTGCAGAAGATAGTGACGGCCTTTTGGGAACTTGTGGCCCTCCATGACCCAGAGAGAAACCTGAACCCTTTTCCTACTTTGATGATTCATGGTGCAACCAATGTCCTCAAAGCCTGCACTTCGGGATCCTTATCTGAATATAATGCATAGTCATCACCATTACGTGCTTATTGGCGATGTTGTGAAATCAAAGGCCGTTATTACGTGAACACTTCTCTCAGATGAAAGTAGCATAACTATCCCTGTTTTCTTTTCAGGGAATAATTTCCTTTCAATAAACTGATAGTATCCTTTTAGAAATTATTTTGAGTGATCTTCTATATAAATCTTGTAGCACAGGTTCTGTTTTGGATGCATCAGGAAGCAAGTCAATACATCTCTGTTTAATACCAACTGATTTAAGTGATATATTTCCCTAAATTCTAACCCTGTGTTTGAAGCTGCACTGCACCAGAACAGAAAAGTCCTGAAGGAATGGTGAGGTGAAAATTATTGTTGAAAGAGGACATATAATTAAATCATTTATAAGTACGTCAATGTAATATGCCTTCTATCATGATATAAAGAGCAAAAAATTGCCACATTGCTTAGAGGGAGGAACGAGGTAAACTTAAATCTTTAAACTCCAAACTTTAACAACAGAGGAAGAGGCATTTGAAATGTAAGTTTTGGTGCTGTGAGCGCTAGGGTACAGGCTCACCCTATGAGCAGAACTTAAGTAAGCTGATTTGCAAAAGAAAATGGAAGGTCTGAGAAAATATTGGGTATTTAAAACATCCTGATAGTCATTTTAGGAGTTGCTCCCCTCAGAAATGAACTTATTTTTCAAGCGGCCATTTTCTTATTTTAATAAATAGAGGAGGGGTATACTTTCTCATCAAGGAGGAGATGAAATTTCCAAGTGTTTGCTTCAGTTTATAACAACAGTTAGAATATAAAGGTCTTAATCCCAGGTCCTCCCTCTTTGAATGGTAGTATCAATTCTAATTTTTATTTTTATTTTTTTGCTTTCATTTGTTTTTTTTTTTCATTTTCTTTTTTTTTTCCATTTTCTTTTTTTTTTCAATTCTAGTTTTGAAAATCATTTAGAACAAAATTTGCTAAACTCTGTTACCTGTAATCTATTTTCTTTATGTATTATAAAAGTTACCCACCTTATGTGACAGATGCAAATATTCAGATCACGGTAACTCAGGCCTCTGTTGGACTGCTACTGGAAATTTCTTTGCCTTAGACCTGGGTAGGCCAGAGGATTACCATCCCCGCCTCCTCTGCCCCCCTCACTAGTAATTCCAAGGATGGAGGACCAGAAGGTGAGAAACACTGCCCTAAAGTTTCACCTTCTGAGGGTTCTCCAGGGCCTGAGCTTACCTGTGCTCAGGACCAGGCCCTTGTCCTGGCTGCCATCCTCTGCTGGTGTGGTGGACCTTGGCCAGACTCTGTCTCCGCCCCCACCCGCCTTCTCCCTCAGAGAAGAACACTTGCTTGCTTTGCTTCTCCATCTTCCCAGAGGGCAAGACTTACTCTGAATTCCCAATCCTCTCCACCCCCAGCATGAAAACCAAGCTATAACTTTTGGTAAAACTTGCCTCAATGATCAGAAAGGTTCTGCCAGGTGCTCAGGATTTCTTAGTGAACTTCCTCCTTCTTGGTCCTTGCTCTTCATTTTTTGTAAAATAAAAAATCTCATGGGGGTGGTTTTCCCAAATGGGATAGCCTGCTCCAGTGGCTGTCCAAGCCACTGCTTTTTAGGAACCTAAGAGGTTCCTAAACCACTTACATGTGGTTTGTTTTGTTTTTATTTGGCAGTGATATGTATTCAAGGAAACACCTCAGACCTTAAGAAAGAATATAGGAAAAGTAAAATAAAACAAATAAGCATCTATTTCTTCTCCTCTGTTACGATTAGAAGTAATTTTCCAGAAAATTTTTATGCATGTATATTCAAGCATGTATATTATATATGTACACAAATAGGATCATACCACTGTATTTCATGAACTCTAAGATGCCATTGCTTGGACACTAATTTCCCAGATGTTAAGATATGAAGAAATGTGCATTTTACAGTCAAGAAGATATGGAATGTTACTTTTAAAACTTAGACCTTTCTTTTTTCACACATATTCAGTATCTCGAGCATCAGTGCATATTAGCAGAGAGATCTACTTCATTCTTTTTACTTCATGGTATTCCGCATTCCAAATCTATATTCAAATACATATGCCATATTCCAAATCCATGACTGTGTCATGATTTGTTTAAGAATTCTCTTATTGTTGAACATTCATGGTTTTATAGGAATATAGATTCTTTTTTGTTTGTTTTTGTTTGTTTGTTTGTTTTGTGGTACGTGGGCCTCTCACCGTTGTGGCCTCTCCCGTTGAGGAGCAGAGGCTCTGGACGCACAGGCCCAGCGGCCACAGCCCATGGGCCCAGCCACTCCGCGGCATGTGAGATCTTCCCGGACCGGGGCACGAACCCGTGTCCCCTGCATCGGCAGGCGGACTCTCAACCACTGCGCCACCAGGGAAGCCCAGGAATATAGATTCTTTATTTTTTTTAAGTTGAATGAAACATTCTTTAAATTCTATAGCACTTTATAATTTTCAAAAGTTTCACACACAAGATTTCATACAATCCCATAATAACCCTTTTCCCCTCCTACCTTTATATTGCCCCTCCCCCCTTGCCTCTCCCCACTGGTAATCATTTCTTTGTTCTCTATATCTGTGGGTCTGCTTCTTTTTTGTTTTGTTCACTAGTTCGTTGTAGTTTTTTTAGTTTCCACATATAAATGGTATCATACAGTGGAATATAGGTTTTTATATTCCAAGTAATGCTACAGTAAACATCCTTGTTTATATGTCACTGTATTCAAGCAGTTATATTTATGTTTCTAAGAGGTAGAATTGTTGGGTCAAAAGGTGTGCACATTCATTGTACTTTTTTGTTTTGTTTTGTTTTTTTTTGCGGTATGCGGGCCTCTCACTGTTGTGGCCTCTCCCGTTGCGGAGCACAGGCTCCGGACACGCAGGCCCAGCGGCCATGGCTCACGGGCTTAGTTGCTCCGCGGCATGTGGGATATTCCCGGACCAGGGCACGAACCCGTGTCTCCTGCATCGGCAGGCGGATTCTCAACCACTGCGCCACCAGGGAAGCCCCATTGTACTTTTTTTTAGTGCAACTTTTTTTTTTTTTTTTTTTTTTTTTTTTGGGTACACGGGCCTCTCACTGTTGTGGCCTCTCCCGTTGCGGAGCACAGGCTCCGGCCGCACAGGCTCAGCGGCCATGGCTCACGGGCCCAGCCGCTCCGCGGCATGTGGGATCTTCCCGGACCAGGGCACGAACCCATGTCCCCCGCATCGGCAGGCAGACTCTCAACCGCTGCGCCACCAAGGAAGCCCTTAGTGCAACTTTTATAAAATTCTTTTACTGGCTTTTGTGTTTTCAGTGTCAGGATGGAGCCAAAGACACAGATGCATAGCTTCTGCTAGGGGTCCCTTGTTGAGAAAATTTGCAGAAAGGTGGATAGACACATCTAGTTAAGCATCTATATTTATCCATTCATACCATAGTCTTTTATTCTCAGTTGGCTATTTTTCATTTTTTTTAACGATTCTAATTGGAGATGCACTGTAATGTTGTAGTCCTTCCCCTAAAACTCCTGCTATTAAATTGTGTATCCTACAATCAGTTGAATCAAAATATGATGTATTTTACTAGGTGTGTGTGTGTATGCATGTAGATGCCCTTCAAGACTTATTTGGAAACGATTCTTATTCTAATTTAATGATGAAAACATAGTTGTTATTTTCACATCGAAGCAGTCTTGAAGCAAAGCCAGAGTTTCACAGGCACACTGTGTTTATCATCAGCTACTACTCTCCTTTAGAGTCTGCACATGTAATTTAAAAACACACATTCACTTACTGAAGAGCCCCTTTTCAAGGAGAAATCAAGTCACAAACAGCACCTTGAGAAATACTAATGCCAGTTCACTTAGAATTACAGAATTTAGAAGCTGTTCCAACCTCCTTAACTTACAGAGGAGGACTGTAACTCATGACTCAACATGTGGTATTCTGTGCATCATGCCCTACTGATGATTGATAGCAAAAGAATATTATTAAGTGAATATTGCAGAGCTCTAAGGCACACTTGAGTCATGAAATGACAGTGTTAGTGCAAACGACGGCTTTCCCTCCTGTCCTGCTGACATTCTCACAACCTTCTACCTGCAAATTCTTTTAGGGTAACCTGCGTCATTTCCCAGGGGCTTGGCATTGGCAGGCCTAGCCCCTCACACCTGTTTCTCTCTTTCTGTTTAATTTATACAAATCTCCTGTATTTTTCTCTCCACCACTCTTCCGCCACCTTTAATTTTTAGTTTCTCAGCTGGTGTGCAGTACATCACGCAGGCTGCCCTCTCCAGCCTCTTGGCACCAAAAGGCTTCCATTACATCAGGGGTGGCCTTGCGAGTAGGTCTTAAGCAGTTGACACTTAATAAATGTTCTTGGCTGTCTTAGCTTTTTTGGTTTCTCTTAAGACTGTTCTAATAGTGCCCTGGCAGTCTTTCTGAGCCGGCGTGCCCCTCTGTGCCCCATAGAAGCTGACTTATTTTCTTTCCAGCTATTTATCATTTACCTAGTTGAAAAACAAAAGCAGTTGTTCATGTGTGTAAGAAAATGGTTAAAACTGATTCTTGTTAGCTGTCAACCGGTATTGAAGGAGACAGTTATTTACATTTTCAGTTGCTTTTTGTGAAATGCAAAGATCAAAGACCTCTGCTGCAGTTTCCTCCTCAACTAAAACCACGGTTTCCTTCCTCTGGATTAAAAGCCTCTGTAACATGCGTAAGTATTCAGTTTTTCTCACCCTGAGTGGCAAATAATAGTTTTATTGGACCAAGATGACATGTGGCCACTTCATCTGTGGGTGCCCCGTATCTCTGAACGGAAGCCCTTGCAACACACTTAGAGGTCTATTTAGAAGCATATTTTGTTTTTCTTTCTTACAGGAAAAAAAGACTTTGTGGGCGTGCTCCTCACTAGGTTCCAACATTTTTTTTGGTTATGGACCCTTCTGAGCATCTGATGAAAGTTTGAGGGGGGTGAGGCTTGGTGACCCAGGATAGCCGTGGTTCATTCCAGCACATTCTCCAAAAGTGATACCCTTTCAAGAGTTGTTTAAATAATATGTTAACAAGATGGCTCCTCAGACTAATGAAAAGATAACAGTAGAGGAATTAGGGTAAGAGCGAGGGTGGGCAGTTCTACACCTGATTGAAGCATCAGTGCTCAGACTGTGAGAGGGGCAAAGGAGACCAAGTGGGGTCATTTGGTGACACCCCCCCAACAAAAGACACAACACCCCAGTCTCAGGACATTCTGATGCCCCCAGAGCCCACTCGGGGGCTGCTAGGGATCTGCAGCCCTCAGGTTGGAAAGTTCTGCTCTCGGGCTTGACGGGAGTTATGTGTGGACCTAAGAAACCTAGGGTGGGCCATTAGCTGAATTTCAGCTCTAATGCTTCACAGGTGTGAGGCCTTGCCAGTCAAGTTACTTCACTTCTTTTAAGTCATTGTTTTACCACGGAAAGTGGAAAGAAAGAAAACCAGGCACACAGGATGGTGGGAGGCCTAACTGGGATGACATGAATAAAACACCTGGCATGTTCAGCAAATGGCTCTTCTTTTCCCTTTCTTTGTCCATCTTTGGCTTCTTTTGTGGGGAGACATTTTCTTCCCCAAGGAGATGGATTTCACAGAGTAACAGAAATCCCTAGCTGCACTGGGGCTAATTGTATCTCAGAACTCAGAAGCCTTTGTAGAGGTTGGGAAATAGATGTCACTCCTTGACGCTCCTCTCCCCTCAAGATGTCCCCGGGGGCACTGGAGCTGGCTTTGTCTCTGGTGGACACTGCATGAAGACTGGAAAGGCAGCGGGCCCATCCTGGGAGGGCCCCGGGGGAGGGAGCTTGGTGCTCACTCGTGGAAATGGAACCTCCCTCTAGGACAGTAACCCCAGCAGAAGACGCTCCATTGGGGAAGGAAAAGCAGGGCAGCGCCCCCTAGAGGATTCCAGCTCTCCACAGTAGAGGGAAGGAAGGTCTCAAAGCTTGGAGAACACAGAGAACCAAACCTGGCTGGGCTAAAGCCTAGTCTTAGAGCTGATGAAAAGGCTCTGAGAGCAGGGGTTCACCCTTCCTTTCCTTCTCCTTTTCCTTCCCCTTCTCTTTTCTCCAAGATCCAGAAACACTATACTCTAAAGGCTTAAATATAACCAGCTTTGGTTGGTGTTTGTTTTAAAGGAAACAAAAGGAGTAAATAAATGGCAACATGAATTTTGAAAGGTAAAATGAGTATAAACCTAATGCACGAACCCTTTTATATCAATAGAAGGGGAAAGTAAGGTGATTAGCAAAAGTGGAGTAAAATTAGTAAGAAGTGCTGATGAAGGGACCTTGTGGGTGTTGATTCAGGAAGGAGGAACAAAGCTCAGGTTTGTGGAGTTTGGGTATTAAGCAGCAGAATACAAGTATGTACAGACCTGTGGTCCTTTTGAGGTTCAGCAGAGTGTTACATCTGTTGCTTCTCTGGGATGATTGCAAAGTACAGAACAGGGTTCCTCCTTGCAAAGTATTTCTTCATCCAGTTTCCATCATATCCTTGAAGGACCTCTCCTTCCCTCTTTGAATTCTCCTTCTTCTGCATCCTTTGTATTTCTTTCCTTCCCCACCCCCCCCGCCCCGGGCTCTTTTTGTTGTGCTATTACAAAATAGATGTAGCATCATAATATGGACTATTGAAAATAGCACTAGCTGATAACCCTGTAATTATAACTCAGAATCAGTGTAAATGGAATTCTTATCTAGAACATTTTCAGTGGGAACCCAGGCATTATGTTTATCAAGGGCAAAATGTTGGCTAATGCAGAGCTGTACTAGATCTTTGTCCTTTGGGATGTTACTTCCCACTTTTCTAATAGGCAGAGTTTGATAAGGCCCAGGGTTGGGGGGAAGGTGGACAAACAGGGGCATTCTCAATCTCAAACACTATTGATAAGATTGCAAATTGGTGACTTTCTGGGGAGCCGTCTGGCAATATGTATCAAAATTTGAAACACATATACCTTTTGACCCTGCCATTCCACTTCTAGGAATTTATCCTCAGGTAATAATTGGACACATGCATGAATGTGTTATGCTCAAATGTATTCTTAGGATATCCACTGCAATATTACATGTAACAGAAAAGGATTGGAAACAGCCTAAATGATCAAGTTTAACCAAACCTAGATTAACTAAACTTAAATTAGTTATGACACTGCCCCATGGTGGACTAGTGTTGAGCCATGACAGGAAGAAAAAGACCTATATATTCACTTTGAAAGTTGCTCATAATATATTATTGAATTCCAAACTAATGTGTATAATATGATATTTTTAGGTAAGAGTGAAGGCATTGAGACAAGGAGTAGGCATGCCTGTTTGACATTTAAAATTTTGGGAGAGGGAGGTGGAAACCAGTGACGGTGGTCAAAGGATACAAACTTCCAGTTATAAGATGAATAAATTCTGGGGATGTAAAGTATAGCATGCTTACTGTAGTCAACAATGCGATATAGTATATCTGAAAGTTGCTAAGAGAGTAGATTTAAGAAGTTCCCACCATAAAAAAGAAAAAATTTGTAACTGTGAGGTGATGGAAGTGTTAAGTATCCTTATTGTGATAATCATCTTGCAATCTACACATTTATAAAATCACTGTGTTGTACATCTTAACCTAATACAATGTGTATATCAATTATACATCAATAAACCAATGTTATCAGTGATTCTAACTGGGGAAAGATTGGGAAGGATACTATAGTTTGACACAGCAGCTTGAGCTAGAGTTTGTATTTGTTGTTGTTGTTTGTTTTGTTTTGTTTTTTAAATTATTTTTTGTTTGAGCCAGGGTTTGGAAACAGAGATCTGGATTCAAATCCCAGCTCTGCTCCTTCCTAGTGTCGTGACCTTGACATTTTGCTTAACCTCTCTTTCTCTGTGCAGTGGAACTCATCATGGCACTGACCTCATATTGTGAGGATTAAAATCAGACTAAAAATATAAGGTACTTAGTTCAACACTTGGCACACAGTAACTAGTAAGTGTTCAGCATACTGTAATGTTTATAAAGAAAATATCTTACTTTTATTACAGAAAAAGGAAAGCTATTTCAGTGGGAAGTGGTGGTTTGGGTTAAGCAGCTTAAGTAACATTCTCAGGAACTAAAATGTAATCGCCACAGGGGACAGATTTGTTAACAGGGAAGAGTAAGAACTTGTCAAGTTTGGGAAATAAGAATGTGAAAGAATATCAAAGGGCAGAGAGAACCTAAAGGCAAATGGAGTAAGTTAAAGTTCTGTAGACACTAAACAGGATACAAATCTTTAAAGAGAAAATAAGTTAATTGGGACAATCTGTACTTGGAAAAAAGGCTATTCAATAAAAACCAGGACAAATACTTGTTTTGATTGTAATTATAATCTTTATTTTGGCTTCAATATTAAAAGGGGTTACATATATTGAAAGGATATTATATAAGGTAAAAACGGTTGATAGTACTCCAGAAACTTTCCAGAACAATTAGATAAGAGTGGAGAGCTTTGTATTTGTCACAGATAGTTAGTTCAAGGTCAATAATTTATGTTTGATTTCAAAGCTACTTAAAAGTTCCAAAGAAAATTATTTTCTACTTATTTTAAAAGTCCACTTTTTGAAATCAGCCAGTCTCAAAGGAGTTTTCCGGAAACCTTAAAGACAATTGGAAGTCTAGCTGGGAGTGCTCAGTTTATAAAAGGCACAAGGCTTGGAGCAGCTTCTGTCAGGGCCAGGGTGCGGGTGGAAGGAGAGAGTGGGGAGACCACTATTGCCAGACCTGCCAGGGTGCTGAGGCTTCCTGAAGGATCCCATAGTAGGCACAGGTTTTACCATTTTGTTTTATTCTACAGGTGCCCTACAACAGGGGAGGGTACAGCATTTGCTGAAGTTTAATACATTCTAGAATATGGGAGCTGTCTTATTAACCTGTGACTGATTAATAGAATTCTCAACACCTTTACTAACTTCATTAAAGTACAGACAATGTATGCTTTATTTTCCCCTAGTTTTATTGAGGTATATATGGTATCTAACATTGTGTGAGCTTAAGGTATTCAATGTAGTGATTTTATATATCTATATATTGCAAAGTGTTTGCCACAATAAGCTTGGTTAATGCATCTGTCACTTTATAGTTATAATTTTCTTCCTGTGGTGAGAACTTTTAAGATCCGCTCTCTCGAATATACAGTACAGTTTTTTTTTTTTTTTTTTTTTTTTTGTGGTACGCGGGCCTCTCACTGTTGTGGCCTCTCCCATTGCGGAGCACAGGCTCCGGACGCACAGGCTCAGTGGCCATGGCTCACGGGCCCAGCTGCTCCACGGCACGTGGGATCTTCCTGGACCGGGGCACGAACCCGCGTCCCCTGCATCGGCAGGCGGACTCTCAACCACTGCACCACCAGGGAAGCCCTACAGTACAGTATTGTTAAATTTAGTCACCATGCTGTATATATCCATGATTTATTCATCTTATAATTGGAGATTTATACCCTTTGAGGCATCAAATTTATACCCTTTGAGACATTCACCTATTCCCTCCTCCACCCCCTCCCCTCTGGCAACCACTCTGTTTCTGAGTTTGGGGTTTTTTGGATTCTATGCATAAGTGACATCATACAGTATTTGTCTTTCCCTGCCTGACTTATTTCATTAGCTTAATGCCCTTGAGTTCCATTCCAATTGTTGCAAATGGCAGGATTTTCTTTTTTATGGCTGAATCATTTTCTTTACCAATCATGCATTGATGGACACTTAGATCTTTTCCATGTCTTGACTATTGTAGATAATGCTGCAGTGAACATGGGGGTGCAGATATCTCTTTGAGATAATTTCATTTCTTTTGATATAACCCAGAAGTGGAATTGCTTGATCATATAGTAGTTCTGATTTTCATTTTTTGAGAAACCTTCATACCGTTTTCTACAGTGGCTGTACCAATTTACATTCCCCAGCAGTGCACAAGCCTTCCCTTTTCTTCATATCCTGTCAGCAGTATCTTGTCTTTCTGATGATAGCCATTCTGACAGGTGTGAGGTGATCTCTCATTGTGGTTTTGATTTGCAATTTCCTGATGATTAGTGATATTGAGTACTTTTTTCATGTACCTGTTGGCTATTTAAATATCTTCTTTGGAAAAATGTTTATTCAATTCCTTTTCCTATTTAAAAATCAGATTATTGGGACTTCCCTTGTGGTCCAGTGGTTAAGACTCTGCGCTTCCACTTCAGGGGGTATAGGTTCGATCCCTGGTTGGGGAACTAAAATCCCATGTGCCATGCAGTGTGCCCCTCACTAAAAAAGTCAGATTATTGTTTTTATTAAGTTATATGAGTTCCATATATATATATATATATATATAT
This sequence comes from Kogia breviceps, assembly GCF_026419965.1. Taxonomy (NCBI): domain Eukaryota; kingdom Metazoa; phylum Chordata; class Mammalia; order Artiodactyla; family Physeteridae; genus Kogia; species Kogia breviceps. The sequence goes on from NC_081313.1 coordinate 98,053,889, forward strand.
GGATATCAACAAAACTTATCAGATATGTGGTTTGCAAATATTTTCTTCCGTTCCATAGATTGCCTTTTTATTTTTGTTGATCATTTCTGTTGCCGTGCAGAAGCTTTTTAGTTTGATGTAATCCCACTTGTTTATCTTTGCTTTCCTTGCTTGTGCTTTTGCTGTCACACCCATGAGATCATTGCTACGGCCAATGTTAAGGAACTTTTACTCTGTGTTTAATTTTAAATCTTACATTTAATCCATTCTGTGAGTGGTGTCAGATAGGGTTCCGGTTTCATTCTTTTGCATATGACTATCCAGTTTCCAGCACCATTTATTGAAGAGACTGTCTTTTCCCCATTGAATATTCTTGGCTCTCTTGTCAAATATTAGTTGACTATATATGCATGAGTTTATTTCTCAGCTGTCTATTCTCTTCCATTGATCTATGTGTCTGTTTTTATGCCACTATCATACTGTTTTGATTACTACAGCTTTGGAATATATTTTGAAACCAGGAAGTGTGATGCCTCCAGCTTTGCCTTCTTTCTCAGGATTACTTTGGCAATTTGGGTTTTTTTGTGGTTGCATATGAATTTTAGGATTGTTTTTTTTCCTATTTCTGTAAAAAATGTCCCTGCAATCTTTATAGGGATTGCATTGAATCTATAGATGGCTTTGGGTAATATGGACATTTTAACAATTTTAATTCTTCCATTCTATGAGTGCAGGATATCTTGCCATTTATTTGTATCTTCTTCAGTTTCTTTCATCAGTGACTTATAGTTTTTAGTGTAGAGTTCTCTCACCTTTTTGGTTAAGTTTATTCCTAAGTATTTTATTTTTTGATGATACTATAAACATTTTCTTTTTTTTTTTTTTTTTTTTTTTTTTTTTTTTTTTTTTTTTTTTTGCGGTATGCGGGCCTCTCACTGTTGTGGCCTCTCCCATTGCGGAGCACAGGCTCCGGACGCGCAGGCCTAGTGGCCATGGCTCACGGGCTTAGTTGCTCCACGGCATGTGGGATCTTCCCGGACCAGGGCACGAACCCATGTCTCCTGCATCGGCAGGCGGATTCTCAACCACTGCGCCACCAGGGAAGCCCATAAACATTTTCTTAATTTCTATTTTGTATAGTTCATTGTTAGTGTTTGGAAATGCAACTGATTTTTGCGTATTGACTATGTATCGTGCAACCTTACTGAGTTTATTAGTTCTAACAGTCTTTAGGTGGACTCTTTAGGATCTTCTGTGTATAAGATCATGTCATCTACAGAGACATGTATGCTTCTTTTAAATTCTGAGATTGTATATTACGAAGCAGCCCTAAGATGGGGTGGTTTTAGTTGGTACAAATAAACAGAACATGATCCTTGTGCTTAAGAAGTTCATACTCTGGGGGGACAAAGCTAAAGCACATGAAACATTTTCATGCATCTAGCTTAGTTTGTAAACTGAGTGCTAACTTTTATGACATTGGCGGATTCATTTATTCAACAAATACTTGAGTGCTTACTATGTGCTAGGTATTTGTGTATTAGGTTGGAGTTAAGGGCAAAATCAAATTAAATTTTCCACACTGTAGAATAATAATAATTACTCCACAGTGTTGAATAATTTGTTCAAATGCAATTAGCCTACAATACAGTAGTGGCAATTGTAGCATAGTGGTTATGAATGGCCTGTGTTTGTTTTGTTCACCCATGAATCTCCAGCAAGTGGGAAAGGATCTGTCTCATAGTAACCATTTACTAACAGCTGTGGACTGAATTAATACTCATAGCAATAGTCCATGCCCTTTGGGAACTTACGAACTAGTGGTAAAGCAGTTTTTCTCAGGAGATATGTCCTATACAATTTTTTTTCCCTTTTTCTCTCTCATGAACACAAACAGGTTTCTTTGACAAATAAGTGGTGCTCTGCTCTGCAGGACCTCTCATTTTCATTCCTCAAGAGAGGTGCTAGATATAGCACATAGCATTAACTAAACTCATTTGAACATTAATGTGTATGGTCCTGGCATCTTTGGGAGAGGTGGATTTGGCCATAAAAGTCCCAGGAAATCTGGAGAAGGAACACGCCAGGAGTACAGGGAACTTTATCTCTTAGACTCACTGATCTATCTCTAGCACCAAAAAAAATGCTTGGCAGTGCTTAATAAATTTGGGAGGAGGAAGGGGAGCACCCCAGATTCAAAGATGAGAGTGTCTCAGTAGGGTAGTTTTGCCTTAGACAATTTTTAACATCTATCTGTCTGTCTATCTATCTATCTATCTAACTAACTAACTACCTATGAATAAATGAATGCAATAAAGGATTCAAAGTGAGCGACATGGGTCTTGATTCAGACGTGGAGAACGGGACTCTCAGATCCAGGTCACAGAGGTTAGTGTGAGCAGAGAGTGTTTGGGGGAGGTAGTGGAAGTTGGTCCGACTACAGTTTTGAGGTTTTGTAGTGGGAAATAGTGAGGAGAATTCTGGATGGCAGGAGCCTTCAGAGGTGTGCAGAAGAATTGGGGGCGTCATAAAGAGGGAACTCTTGCAGATTTTTTAGCAGAAGAGGGACAACTTGAAAGCAGAACTGAAAGAAGATTTGATATCTGTGTGCAAGATGGGTTGCAGTTATGTGAGCTGTTTTGAGCCAGAGGCACTTGCAAATCCAAGAGTGAGAAATGAGAGAATCTGAACAAGGACAATAGAGCATTAGTGAGAGACTTGAAAGAAGAATCAGTAAAGCATGGTGATTGTGAGGAGTCAAAGCTGAACTCCAGGATTAATTTTGGGCAGGTTCAAAGACATACACGGTGTCCTGTGGTCTTGTTGATGGAGTCTGGGATGAAACTAGATATCATACATCCTCTCTGTATCTGGGAAAATTTCTCCTAACCTAGCATTTCTAACCCAAATCATTGAGAACTTGAAACACTTATAATGGGTGGTATTCAAGTCATTGATTTGGGTTCCTTTTGGAGAACCAGGGGAGGCAGCATTTTGTGGTGGTTAAGACCATGGGCTTTGGTGCCAGAGAGAAATGGGTCCGAGTCCTGGCTTTACCTTGGATAAGTTTCTTAAACTGCATAAGCCTCAATAACCTTATCTACCAAATGGGGATAGTACTGGCATCTCCTTTACAACTGTACACATTGTTAACACTCAGTATACAAATTGCTGGTTAGTGTCCTTCCTGAACTGGGAAAAGAATCACTTTAATGTTTGTATGCATATGTCTACTTGCTTTTTTCCAAATTAAAGAACAGCAGTCATTCTGTTAGCACAGCCAGTAGGTTGACACGTGGTTGACGGGAAAGCCACAGCCAGAGACCAGGCAGTTAGGGGAACAGTGCCCTCTGGGGAAGTGCCATGCCATTCTCTGCAAAAACTGGAACTAAGCCCAGTGTTGTTGAACATACTGAGGCTGGCAGAGGACACACAGGTGTAAGGGGAGGAGGGAAGAATTTGGGCTGTTCATGGCCTTGGAGCTTTTGCACAGGACTCAGACTTTGCTGTCAGCTCCAGGTAGGTCCCTGGTAATGTAATCTACTGCAAAGATGAGACCCCCGAGAAAGGGCTTGATTTCAGTTCCACTGTGGGTTCTCTGAGTGTCTTTCCAGCCCACAGATGGTTTGTTTGCTTGTTTATTATTTTTAATAAACTCAGCATTTCTCCAAGGCCGGTTTACTGGTGCTCATTAAAGAGATGGCAGCTCCAAAGTTTCTTCATTGTACAGCTGGTGTTGTCATCCTGTGAGGACATAGTTCTGTTTTTCCTGTCTGTGAAGCTTGGTTTCTAAATCACCCCAACTGCGGAGTATTTGCAGATACAGTGTTAAGATTCAAGTAAATCTTTATGCTCTAGTTCCTATCCAATCAAAAGGAAAAAGAAGTTGGTAGAGCAGAGTTACAGTTAACCTTTTTCCATTTCCTCTACCTTTTTTTGGTTTACTGTAATTATGTAGATTCTAATACCAAGATAAGAATACGCTAATTTGGAGGAATAGAATGCATTTTTGTGTTGCCTTAAATTGATTCAGGGACTTCCTTGATATCATTGATACACTCTAGGGCAGAGATTCTCACACTTGGCTGCATATTTTAGAATCTCCTGGCTTTCAAAAGTTCAGATACCCAGCACCTAGCCCAAATGAATCAAATCAAAATCTTGGGGGGTAGGGGAGGGTAGGATAGGGTGAGACTTGGAATCAGTATTTTTCAAAAGTCCTCAAGTCCTGCCAGTGTGTAGCCAAGAACCAGTGCTTTAGAACAGTGGCTCTCAACCAGGGGCAATTTTGCCCCCAACCTCCAGGGGACATTTAGCAATGTCTGGAGACTCTTTTGGTTGTCACAACTAGGGCAGGGGTGTCCTACTGGCATCTACTGGGTAGGAATCGGAGATGCAGCTAAACAACCTGTGGTGGAGCTATTCACAGGACAGCTCCACCATAACAAGTAATCCCTGGGCTCTAAATGTCAGTAGTACTGAGGTTGGGAGACAATGCTCTAGAATAAACAGGCCTAAGAAATGAGATGTGCCAGAACAATGTATATGCCCATTGTGAGGAAAGCATAGCACGTAGAAATTTACATTTTTTGCCTCCCAGCAAGATGAGGGGAGGGAAGTGCCTTAGTAAATGCCTCTACCTCTTGAGTCTTCTGTGTCTGCCATCACAGGGGTCTGATAATGTGGTGCTGGCCTGTCCTTGTAGCTGGTGTATCTTCTGGTTCTGATTTTTTAGACAGACTGTCTTCCTGTGGTTCCATAAGTTTATTGCACTGGAATGTCTTGGAATTTAACCTATGTAAATTAGCCAAAATAAATAATTTTTAAATAAGCTGTTTTTTTAAAAAAATTATTTATTTATTTATTTATTTATTTTGGCTGCTTTGGGTCTTTGCTGATGAGCGCGGGCTTTCTCTAGTTGCGATGAGCAGGGGCTACTCTTTGTTGTGGTGTGCAGGCTTCTCACTGCGGTGGCTTCTCTTGTTGTGGAGCAGGGGCTCTAGGCACAAGGGCTTCAGTAATTGTGACATTTGGGCTCAGTAGTTGTGGCTCGCGGGCTCTAGAGCGCAGGCTCTGTAGCTGTGGCGCACGGGCTTAGTTGCTCCGCGGCATGTGGGATCTTCCTGGACCAGGGCTCAAACCTGTGTCCCCTGCATTGCCAGGTGGATTCTTAACCACTGTGCCACCAGGGGAGTCCCTAAATAAGCTTTTGAGTTGCTTGTTTTTTTAAACAAAGTTTTCTAAAATTAGGGAGTGAACCATTTGAAAGTGATTATACATGGGCTATAAGAAATATGATTTTGTGTGCTATAGAGCATTCTTTTTCTTCTTTCGATTGGGTAAGAGGAGGCTAGGAAAGTCATTTTTAATTTAACTGCAGTATAGTTTTCTTTAATTTTGAGACATTCAGAAGTACTTTCATAGCAGGTTCTTTAACCTACATTTATTATATTGTGTAATTAATTTAATGAACTTTATCTCCCTCTGCACACACCCAGTTTTCCAAAGTGTAACATACATAAAAGATATTTGCCATAAACAAGTTGTCTTTTCCTGGGTACACTTGTCAGATTTCATTGATGTGGTGAAATTTAATATTAGATATAAACATAACCTATTGAATCTACTCAAAACTGTTTGTGTTTCCAAAAACCTATGAAAGTAGATAGCTAAAGCTCTTGAAGTTGCTCTGAATTCATTGATCCTTATGCAAGTGGTTGATTACCAATTTTTCAAAAAAAATTTGTCCTTTAAAGAGATTTCAAGAGATTTTAAGCAGTACTTTTAGTGCTCTACATCAACCTTTTGTACTAGAATTAAATTCATGTATATGAATCTGGGGTTATATCTATAATAGTTTTTCAGCTTTTTCCTTTTTGGATGGGGTGTACCCTTTGACTCCAATGTAATGCAGTTTATTCATTCAGTAAATATTTCAGGGCCTACTATGAGCATTTTGTATTAATTACAATAATGGCTTTAAAACTGTTTTACTCTAGTTTAGTGTGATTTGAGGCACTATGCCAAAACTCTTTTGTGCTGTGTCCCTTTTACACCTAGTGGTTGGAATGTTTTAAGTTAAGACTAGAAGAATAACAGCTCATGTAATATTTGGCATGAATACTCCAAACTTCTCTGTTGGGATAACGTATCCCAGTTTTCACTGAGTTTTAGCAATGACTCCATAATCCAAGGGTTACTTTAATTTTAATCTAAGCCTGTTTTTTTGTAGCTGTGCTTTTATTAATTTAGAATTGCATTAAAAAATTTCTCTTTGAGTATATAAACATCTAGTTTTGACTTTGGAGTTTTGTTGAATGAAGTTTGCAGAAAATTAATCCAAATTTATGATGTAGAACTTACTGAAAACTTGACAGCCATGAGAACCATCACAAGGTGTGCTTAATAGTAAATGGTCAGTATCCTGCTGAGACTCTCAGTGTGCATATGTGGGCTGTGTGTGTGTGTGTGTGTGTGTGTGTGTGTGTATGTGTGTGTGTGTGTGTTGGGGGAGGGTGGGAGCACTTCTCTACTGGGATAGGGGGACAGGATGGAGAGAAGAAGAATTAAATTAGTGCTTAAGGATTAAATGGATCAAGCCCAAACCTAGAAGTAGAAATCACCCAGAGACATTCTGGTTTCTTGGAAATGAGGGTTATTGTGGGTAATCTGTATATCTATGGGTGTAACTTTTACTGCATTATGCTTGTCTATACCTTCATCATATTAAAGAACAACTGGGTTGATTGGTAGCCCCTGTCTAGATATTTTCTAGAATGGGGACCTATTTTTCAGCACATGTAAAAAGAACAGATTTGGTTTGGGACATATGGGATTAATAAGAGTGCAGAAAGAGTTAATTGTTTCCCAATGTTTGAAAGACATAGAAGAGGGATTAGACATGTTCTTTGTATCCAGGAGGTATGGAACCAGAGCCAGTGGATTGAAATACAGGAAAACAGATTCTGGCTCAGCTCAAGGAGTATCCAAAGAGATCATAAACAGTAGAGTTGTGAGGAGTTGTGAGGAGTAGGATGGATGGAGTGAAGAGGTGTAGAAATTTCCTTTCAGTGGATGTTGTCAGGAAGACCATGAATGGGAAGGGACATAGGGGATTTGGCAGTGGACTAATAGTGGACACTGGACAAGATGATCTTTATGTTCCATTCCTGTCTAGCCATTCTGTGATTTTTAGGACATATTACCTCCCCTGAGCAATGAAAAATGAAGACACCTGGCATTTGAAGGGGAATTACAGTTTCATTAGTTTAGGGTCCTTAATGGCTTTTCCTCTCCAACTTCTGCAAGTCCTCCTGCAACTATACCCCCTCTTCTATAACATTCTTTACTTTCTCCGTGTGGGAACATCCTCATCAACATCAGAATATGTCTTTTTGTCACTCATCTTAAAAAGTGAATGATGCAGAGAAGAATGCACTTGTGCAAAAAATGTCAGCACGTTGAGACTCAGAGAGAAAAAATAAAACAAAAACAAATGAAAAAGAAACTTCCTAAATCCAAAGTAGCCTTCCAGCTCTCACCTTACTTCTCTTCTCTTAGGTCCGGTGCAACTTTCCCAAGGAGTTATGTCTGCATGTGATCTCCCCTTCTCACTGCCCTCCTCACCCCTCCCCTCCTCCAAAGCCATTCCTGTCAAGGTCACCAGAGACCTCTATTTTAATGAACCCCGTGGCCACTTCTCCATCCTCATTGCCCTGAGCCTCAGCAAAATTCAGCATTGTTCATCCCCCCCTCCTCCTGAAACACTTTCTTGACTTGGCTTCCAGGGCGTCACACCCACCTTTTCTTCTACCTTCTTAATTCCTCCTTCTGAGTGCCTCTGCCATCTCCATACACTCTGAGCAGTGTTTCTTTACCTGACTTGGGTAAAAAATTGAGAGAGAGGCCAGGTCTCACTCAAGTCTAACTAATTCAGAATCTCTGGGGAAGACTTGTGGGCATCAGTTTTTAAATTAAAAAAAAATTTTTTTAATTGAAATGTAGTTGATTTACAGTGCTGTGTTGGTTTCTGGTGTACAGCAAAGTGATTATAGGTTATTACAAGATATGGAGTGTAGCTCCCTGTGCTCTACAATAGGCCCTTGTTGGTTATCTATTTTATAGATGATAGTAGTATGTATATTTTAATCCCAAACTCCTAATTTATCCCTCTCCCCTTTCCCCTTTGGTAACCATGCATTTGTTTTCTATATCTGTGTGTCTATTTCTGCTTTGTAAATAAGTTCTTTGTATCATTTTTTTAATATTCCACACATAAGCAATATCATATGATATTTGTCTTTGTCTGACTTACTTCACTTAGTACAATAATCTCTAGGTCCATCCATGTTGCTACAAATGGAATTATTTCATTCTTTCATTCTTTTTTATGGCTGAGTAATATTCTATTGTCTATCTGTACCACATTTTCTTTATCCATTCACCTGTTGATGGACCCTTAAGTTGCTTTCATGTCTTGGCTGTTGTAAATAGAGCTGCTGTGAACATTGGGGTGCATGTCTCTTTTCGAATTACAATTTTCTCCAGATATATGCTCAGGAATGGGATTGCTGGATCATATGGTAGCTCTCTTTTTAGTTTTTTAAGAAAACTCCATACTGTTCTCCGTAGTGGCTGCACCAATTTACATTCCCACTAAAAATGTAGGAGAGTTCCTTTTTCTCCACATTTTGTTTTGCTTGTTTGTTTTTGTTTCTGTTACCTGGCTATATTAACATGCAGCCAGGATTGAGAATCCAGGTGATTTCATCTAGTCCCACAGAATAAATACCAAATTCTAGCTAACGACTCCCAAGTTAACATATGTCACACATCTTTTCCTAACTCCAGACATGGTGATTCTGTTGTCTCTTTTAAATTTCCTCTAGGAATAGACTTCTTGATTCCACCGCCACCCTTCTCCCCTTACCCAAACCTGCTCCTCTCCTGGGTTTGTCCTTCTCTGTCAACACATTTGTATACAGAGCTCTCAGGCGAAAAGCTTCGGCGGCATCTTGATCCCTCATCATTTCACAGCTAGTCCAACAGCCAGTCCTGTTCGTTTCTCTTCCAAAGCATATCCCACATCTCACCACTTCTCCTGCTACCACCGTTTCTCATCTCAATGGCCTCAGTAGCCTCCTAACACCTCCTGTGCTCTTGCCTCCCCCTTCAGCCACTTTTCATGTAGTCAGAGTGCTCTTAGAAAACCCATCAGACCGTGTCACTCCCTTGCTCTAACCCCCCCTGTGCCTTCCCATCACAATCAATAAAGTCCACCCTCCTTACCCTGAGCTAGAGGGCTCCCTTGACCTGGCCTCGACCTAACTCTCCAACCTCATCTCCTACCACCCCTGCTTCCTTCACTCCTCTTAGACCACATTGCCTTGCTGGCTCCTCAAGCTCTTCCAAGCTTGTTCCTACCTCAGAACCTTTGCACCTACCCTTCCCTCTGCCTGGAAGGCCCTTCCTCTTAGCTCGTTCCTTGGTTCTCTCCCTCACTCTTCAGATACCATGCCATCCAAAACGCTCCTCTCTCCCAATCGACCTCTCCCTTTCTTCTAGTTTATTTTTTCCTTCCACAGCATTTATCTCTGCTTGACATCCTTTTTTTCTGGCTGTTTCACTAGAACTTTTGTCACTGCTCTGTCCCCAGCACTGTAAGCAAGCAGTGCCCATACACAGTAGATGACCAGTAAATACATTTCTTTTTGCAGTAAATACTTTTGACTGAACAACAGAATGCCACTTGTGTAACCTTGTGTTTTGTCACTTCTGTGGCCCTTGGCCCCTCTTCCAGCTCCTGAGCAGACCACACTGGCTTATGGCCAAGATCTCCTGCCAGGTTTATCTCAGAACCTTCTCTCTTCTGCTGCCTCCCATCTGGGCCCTGCCTGCTCACAGACAACTCCAGAAATATCAAGGGGTGGGGAAGAAGTCAAGCAGCATCTGGCATTTAAATGGTGGGTGCATGGCCACCATTCAGTTCCTTCTTGATGGTTCAGCACAAATCCCTACTGCTCCTGGTTTCTATATGCAGTCTTTTCCTTGACAATCCACCCTCCTGATTTCCTTCTTTTCTCTCTGTCCCTTCTCAGTCTCCTCTGCAGGCTCCTTCCTCTTCTTTGTCCATCCCTTAAATGTCAGTATTTCTCAGGGCTTTGCCTGGGTTCTCTGCCCTTCTTTTTTTTTTGTGGTACGCGGGCCTCTCACTGCTGTGGCCCCTCCCGTTGCGGAGCACAGGCTCCAGACGCGCAGGCTCAGCGGCCATGGCTCACGGGCCCAGCCGCTCCGCGGCATGTGGGATCTTCCCGGACCGGGGCACGAACCCGCGTCCCCTGCATCGTCAGGCGGACTCTCAACCACTGCGCCACCAGGGAAGCCCCGTCTGCCCTTCTTATTCCACTCTTTCCCTTCATGATCCCATCCATTCCTAGGCCTTCAGAGTCTCTACATGGTAATGACTTCCAAAGTTATATTTCAAGCCTAACCTAGCCTTGTCTGTTCAGTTGTAAAGTGTTTATCAATACTTGGATATCTCACAGGCAACTCAAATTTGATGGGAAGTAAGCTGAACTTACTTCCTCTTTGAGTTTTCCCCTCAGTAGATGATCCAGTTGACTATCCAGAAACCTGAAGGCATCTTCCTGTACATCAATCAATCGCCAATATTATCAGTTCTCCCATTAACTAGCTGTAGAATCTGTACACTTCTTGTCACAGCCTACTGCCACCAACTAAGACCAGGTCACCACCATCATCTCTTACCTAGATTCCCTTAAGGACAGTTGACATGCCACATGCCCCCCTACTCCCCCCTCCATACCAGTCTGGTTCCCTGTGCTTCTCTTGGTCTTTATAAAATATCCATCTGATTGTGTCATCCCCTGCTTAAGACACTTTATTAGAGTTTTGATAAAGTCTAAAATTTTAAATAGGGCTTGTAAGATCCTTAATAACCTGTTCTCAAACTGACCGTAGCTGTTAGAGTATCTTGGAAGTATCTGGTTCCTTTCCTTCCTCCTTCATACCCCATCCTACCTCCCCAGGGGCTACCATTGAGTAAGGCCTCAATAAATATTGTTGAATGAATGTGGGAAGGCAGAGGCCCTGGACTGTAATTGTGAGTGTCCTCAAATTATTATTATTTTTTTTTAGCAAGTGAAGTCATTTTACTTTTAAGCTTGAAATATCTTTATTAACAGCCTTTTTAAAACGGGTTCAGATTTTCAATGTTTTTTAGTGTCCTCAAATGCTGATTTAATTTATCTTAAAATTTCTAAGGTTTCCAGAATAAAAAAAAATTCGGTTTTTGTGTACAGTCCCGTGTATATGTTTCCCTCAGCTCCGTGGCTTCCAGGGTTGTTAAAAACAGAACTAAAAGTAGTATGTGGGATTCTGCTAGCAAATCATTTCCAATCTGTGCTCTCTGAGTGGCTGTTAAGTGCTGAGCTCAGGAGGCTGCCAAACAGGACATGGGAACCAAACCGCATTTGTGAGCCAGTGGCCAGCAGGGAGGCACACTGGCTGAATGGGCCTCTGCGGTTAACTTTTTCAACTTGGGCTTGCGTAAGCCAGCGTCAGAATACCTGAGACTTGTTGTGACTTGTCTGAATAGTTTATTACATTTTCAAACCTGTTTGGGAAGAAGGCTTAGGCACAGCAGAGTGTTTGGGGCTTGCAGAGTAAATCTTATTTAAAAGAAATAGACAAAAATGTAATCATGTTTAACCTGTAATAATGTAAGTGAGACTGTGGATCTCAGTTGTAATGAATCTAAAGAAGAACGTTAAAAGGCTTTTTCCTTAGAAGATCCAGGTTGGCATTTCAGACTTCAGCCCCAGGGCTGGGAGCTCCTGGGTGAGGTTTCCAGGTCTTCATCCTCTTCTAACTTCTTTAAAACGAGGATCCGAGGGGCCTAACAGTCAGTGCTGAGTCAGAGCGATCAGCAAGAAAGGAATGTCACACTTCCTGCCTGAAGTTCTAGGGAGTTTTTTTGTTTGTTTGTTTTTCTGTTTTGCTCTGAAGATTCCCTAAAAAGACAGAAGATTGCCCTGGCCATCTCTTGATCAGCAGCCTTTATTATTTGGAGGAAATCTACCCTGCTATACCTTCTTGTTACCAGCAGGTTTTTGAAAACATTTTTCCCTTATTGCAAAAGCATCACATGGTAGTGTAGTGTATTTTATCTATTATAATTTGACAAAAAAGTGAAAAATGAAAAAAAAAAAAGGTTACTCCTTAATTTCAGCACTTGGAAACAAACATTTTGTGACTATTACCCCGGGCTGTTTTGTGTATGCCTGTAGTTTTTCTCTACAAAAATTGTATAGTACTTAATGTGATTTCTTTTATATATTGCTCTGTAGCCTTTGTGAAGAGTTCTCATGTTACTAATTACTCTACAAAATCATTTTTCAAGGCTGTCTTACATGCCATTGTATAGACATGCCATAATTCACTTAACCAGTCCCCTATTTGGACAGATGAGCTGTTTTTAACCTTCACCATTGTCATAACATCACACAACTCCCTTGCTCTTAGCGGCTGTCCATACTTGTCTCTGTTTCATTGGATGTGTTCTTGGAAGTAGTTCAAAGGACATGTGGAGTTTGAAGGTTTTGATCTTTATTGCCTCTTTGCCTTCCAGACTTTGTCCTGTTTTACATTCCCACCATATAGTACAAACTTCTTACCATGCCCTGTGTGGCCCTACCTACTCTGGCCTTTGCATGACCCCCAGCTGCTTCTTTCTGTGCTTCCAACACTACAGCCACACTGGCCCCCTTTCCACTCCTGTCCCTGGAGTGGGCCAAGCTTGTCTTGTCTCAGGCTGAGCACCTGCTCCCCCCGCTGCTTTTCCTGCTCTTCTTCTAGCTCTTGACATACACCTCCGGTGCCACCTCTGCCAGAGTGGTCTCCATCAGAACCCCCTGTCCATGTCCATCCTTGCCCCTCTTGAAATCTGTCCTTTAGTTATTTCTGTGTTTACTTGGCTGCCAGATCTTGCTCCCATTGAATGTCAGTTCATGTGTTTTATTTCCCACCATGTGCCCAGTGCCTAAGTCAGTGCCTGGCATGCAGGAAGTCCCAGGTAAATGCAGGTTAATTTTGTTGAATGAATGAAGAAATCTCCCTGTTGCCTAGGGAAGTACAGTGTAATGGGATGATGAGATGTATACAACAATGGCTCTCCCTTGGGGCAAAACGGGCTAAATGTGGTAAAGAAGCTTTGAAGTTGCATGGGAGACAGAGGAGTAGGAGCTAGCTGCAGGCATCATGACAGGCCTGCTGTGAGCGGAACCTTGGGAGGCTGGCAGTGTTTTGTAGCTGATGATGGTGGAAAGGACCCCAGAGGCCAAGGAAAGCGGGTGAGCAGGGGCCCAGAAGTAGAACAGTGCTAAGCCTGATGGGGGCAGGACTGGGGACTGCTTTAAATCCTGTGCTGACAGAGTGTACTCTGTTCCATGAGCAGCTGGGAAGCACTGCACATACTTCATTGGAGAGTGATGTCATAAAGTGAGGATGGGGAAGCCCTTTTTCTGCTCAATTCTAGGCACAGATAGTGACGTCTTGGTGCTAGAGCTGTGCTTTGAGAAGGTGTGCCATGAGGGCAAGTGAGTGAAAGGAACAGGAAGTTGAGGCCAACGGATGAGGCCTGAGATAGGATAGGGCATTGGGGCTGGAACAAGGGGGAGGCAGAGGGGCACTGCAAGAGTGGGGACATGTGAGAACTTGGTGGCTGGCAGGAGGAGAGTGAGGTCCACGATGACACTGAGGTTTCAAGTCTGAACGGCTGATGGGAAGATGAGATATGGAGAGAGATGAGATATGGAGCCCAGAAGAGAAGCTCTTTTGGGGTAAGGAGGCATTTGAATTTAGTTTCAGCCCATCCTTTTGCTATATTTTTTCTTACATATAAATTTATTTATTTATTTATTGGCTGTGTTGGGTCCTCGTTGATGCATGCGGGCTTTCTCTAGCTGTGGTGAGCGGGGGCTACTCTTGGTTGTGGTACACGGGCTTCTCGTTGTGGTGGCTTCTCTTGTTGCAGAGCACGGGCTCTAGGCACATGGGCTTCAGTAGTTGCGGCACGCAGGCTCAGTAGTTGTGGCTCGTGAGCTCTAGAGCTCAGGCTCAGCAGTTGTGGCTCACGGGCTTAGTTGCTCTGTGGCATGTGGGATCTTACCAGACCAGGGCTCAAATCTGTGTCCCCTGCATTGGCAGGCGGATTCTTAACCCCTGCGCCATCAGGGAAGCCCTCCTTTTGCTGTATTAGTGAGCATTTTCCAGATTAAAATAGCCCATGTGCTCTCCATTGTCCTGAAGGACTTTGGGTGACGAGAGGATAGAGGAGGGGAGACAGAAATGTACCACAGGATAGGAAACTCTGGGCTCCAGTGGCCCCTCCTCATCTGTAAGAGAGGACTGCTTAGTGGGAAGGGAAAACGGGGCTCCGACATCTCTCCAGGAGGTGAGAGGTGGTTTGCTGGCAGTGTCTACTCCTCAGTCACCACATGGAAAAAGCTTGTTTGATGTCAGCTTGTCGTTGGGTAAATTTGTTCAGCTGTAGATGGAGGAGGATGGGGTGGAAGACAAGTGCTGATGGTGGGTGCCTGAGCAGGAGGGGCTCTGAGTACAAATGGGATGAGGCCCAGAACTGGGGGACACAATCATCCTTCCCCTGCAAATGGTCAAAACTGGTGTGTGTGTTTCCTGGGGGCACAAATCAAGGAGAAACTTTACTCAAGACATGCTGTAATTTCTAATGGCTCTCTAACTTGAAACATTTCTGAAAGTTGTTGTTTTAAATTTAGCTTTCCAAATAGCCACATGGGTAAAACTACAAAATGAAAAAGCTCTCTGTCCTCTAAAGGAGAATGGAGAGTAGAGCTGCTTTGATGGCCTTCTCTAGAAAGCTGTCTCTTCAAGAAAATAACCTTCTGCCACCTTGAAAGCAAAGGGTTTAACAGAATCCAAATGAGAATGGTGGAAGCACAGATGGAAAGACAGCAGAACTTGGTGAATGAGAGACCATCCAAACCAAGAGAGGAATCAGTGATAACTGGCTGACAGGGTGATGATGGGATCCACAGAGGTTAAAGGAGGGAGGGAAATGATCAGGTTTGGCCATGGAAGGAGCATGAGGAATTCAGCTTGGGAAGTATATGTTGTGTATTAACTAGAAATTCTAGAAATTTATAGAGAAATTAACTCTACCACTGGAGAGTTTTTATTGGCAAATTTAGAGTTTAATTCGTTTAGTATTTTATCACAAGGGATCGTGTTCAATTTCACATGAAGGTTTGCAGTGGAAGAATGCTATAAAATGTCAGGACTCTGTGTATGTTCAGCTCAGCAGAAAATAAACCACATTCAAGTGCCAGCATATTTATTGTAACAGGCGCTGGGTGTTTCTGTGCTTTGTAAAGGCTGATTTAGTGTTTTCATTGGTGGTGCGAGTGTGAAGAGAGATTGGAGCCTGTATCATAGGAAGACAGACATACATGCTCCTTCTAGAGTCCTGAGATCTGATTCTCGCCACCACTGCACTGCTAACCAGCCAAGTGGTTATTTATTTATTTATTCATTTGTTTGTTTGCTTGCTTCTGAGTAACATTTTATAAAATGTATCCTTAAAACCTACAAACACGTACTATGTGATAGAAAAGTCTGCCTTCCCACACTTATTTTTTATGCAGCCCCTCTAGGAGGAGGCTGCAAAGTGCAGTCAGTGTGAGGATGGACTTGAGAAATCTCCACCCCCGCCCTGTCTCTGGGGCCAGGGCTTGGCCCCCAGCAGCTCCCATTCCCACTGTTGAACTCACTTCTCTGCCCAACCTTGAAAGGTGGGTTGCCAGGTGTTCTCTTTATTTTCCAGACAGTTCCCTATTTGTGCTTTCTGTCTGGTGAACCAAGGATGATTTTGTGATATGATATGAAGAGAAAAAAACCAACAGATGTGGAATGAGATCCTTATGTTCCTACCTTGGCATTGCACTGAGCAGGTATGTTAAATTTATGGAGCTTAGTTTCCTCGCCTGTAACCCGGGGATAATGGTGCCCACCTCCCAGGGTTTCGGTGAGGGCTGAGTGAATATAGGGAAATCATGCACGCTGCTCGGCATCTAGTGGGATTTCCCGACCAAGGTCCAGGCATAAACTATGCGCTTCTATGCTGGAACAAGCCCTTTTGGGTGAGGGAGGGTGAGTCTGACCATCCGCTGTCTCTGTGATAACATCCAGAAAAACGCTTCTGGAGCACCTTACCAGTCTCAGGCACTGAGTCCCCTGGAGTAATTCCCCTTTAGCGTGCCTTCCTCCCTTGCCAAGGACTCCTTCCTCCTTGAAGAAGAGCAGATGGGCAAAGGAAGCAAGTTGAATCAAGGAGGAGACCCTGCTCAGTTCTCTGGTTTTAGGGAGGGCATTGAGAGGTTGAAATGGCTGGGAGAAGGCCAAAAAGGAGGGTCCAGATGGGACTGATGGGGAAAGGGGAGGGTCAAATGGAAAGAAAACAGCACTGCTCTTGGCAGTCACTAGATCATGCACTAGGGGCTAGGGAGCATATGGGAATGCCAAAGCATAAAGATCAAGGTGTTTTGCAGACATTTCCAGTTCTGACCCAGAGACTGTAGAATCTGGTGAAATAAACAAGTGAAATGCAAATTTTCACACAGCCATGAGGATGTGGATGGCCATAGAGGAAATGTTTTTCCTGGGGTGTGTAATAAGCAGTCAGTGAAACTAGGCCAGAGAGAGAGCATGTGTTCTGGAGATCACCCTGGGTCTCCTGGCTTAGAGCTCATGGCTTCTCTTCTCAGCCCTGCCCCACCTTGCAGGGCCCTGTTGGATATGCTGCTTCACCTCTTTGAAATTGCGCTTGCCACACACCTTCCCGGAGCGTGGAGACAGTGGATTAAAGTGATAGTGCCTTGCTCGAGATGCCTAGATAATGTGGAGAGCATGCACACTCAGGAGCAGAATCTGGTTTTCTAAAAGCCACCATCATGTGCTTGCTTGCAGATAGCTGGAGAAGAAATACCACATAAGACACACTCAGACTTCCCTAATGACGCGTTATTTAGTGTCGCTGCCAAGCTCTGGAGTGCCTCTATCACCAGCAATGCCAGTTGCACTCTTGGGGGTGTTGGGGTGCTGAGCGGTACCTAGCTTCAACCGCAGAGCTGAGCTCACCAGAAAGAGAGAGAGCCATGCGTACTCCTGAGCACCAATCACCTTTGTAAGGCTGGATCTGGACAGAGACCTCGGCCACTAGGCCATCACGCAGGGTTTCTAGGGATAGAAGTTCCGGTTGCCTCCCATCTCCCTGTCTCAGGGCACGGATGATGCTTCTGCACTGGGCGACTGTCACCACTGTTGATCCTTAGATCTGTCAGGAACGTCCTCATTGCAAGTCCCAGGGAAGCATAGGAGAGCTGTGTTCGTATCTCCAAAGGCAACTGAAGTGAGTTAGATACGTTGTTAGATAAGGCTATTCTGTGAGTTTGGAGTGCTCCACAATCTCCCCGATCTTTAGCCTCTGTCTATGATTCTTCTTTCTTTCCAAATGGAGGATGAGCAGAATTTAAAATTACAACCGCTGGGACCGCTTTAAATGGCAAACTTTGAATAGCTCTGAATACGTAAGACCTCGGCATTCTGGTCTCAAGTAAGAGAGGAAGGAGGGATGTCTTAAGGACATGACATCCTGCCTGATCTGTAGCCCATTCAAAAGTGTTGCTTTTCTTTGGCTTCACCGCGTGGCTTGCAGAATCTTAGTTCCCCCGCCAGGGATCGAATCCGGGCCCCAGCAGTGAAAGTGCCAAGTCCTAACCACTGAACTGCCAGGGGATTCCCTAGATTTGTTGCTTTTTATTCTCCCGTTGTTGGAGTGCTCTCTCCAAGATCAAGAATTGGTTCTCCTGGGTACAGAGGTGCCCAACTGATACATGAGACTCTAATGCTTGCAGCCTTCTCTGCCCTTGCCTCTCCCAGGCAAGACTTCCATGACTGTATCTGGAGCATGTGTGAGGGCTGTGCTGCCATGCTGGCAGTTGTTTTCTGTGATGCTGTGCACCTCTCCCTCCTGCCTTCCCTTCCTGCAGCTTCACTGTGCTGTGCTATTCACAGCAGTGGACAGAGTGGTTCCTGGTAGCCACCTAGCCATGCAGCTACGCCCGAGGCCACATTTTAAGGAAATGTGAGACCCTGCTTCCTCTGTTTAGATAAAACATTTCTGCTTTTTACATTTTGTAACTTACCCTTGGAATTGCCAGTGTACTGGGGTTTGAGAGCTCTTTCTGATTTGGAGTCCTTCGCTTCCAGGAGGAGTTTTCTCTTGGCATCTTCTTTGACCCTTAGTCCCTGATGAAGTTGTCATAGCATCAAGGGGCCAGTCAGAATTTGGGGAGGTAACACAAAGGAACACAAAAGGGAGGTTTCTAAGGTATAAACTTCAAACCTCTGTGAGTTAGTCACATGATAATGCTGGCTGAAGGAAATGAGAAAAGTGTTTGTCAGTTGGTGTTAATTTGGTATTTCTTTCAGCCTCCTCCCTGATTTAGTAGTAGGCATTTGATTTTTTTTTTTTTTTTTTTTTTTTTTTTTGCTGGGCACCTTGCGGGATCTTAGTTCCCTGACTGGGGATTGAATCCGGGCCACGACAGTGAAAGTGCCCAGTCCTAACCACTGGTCCGCCAGGGAATTCGCTATAGGCATTTCATTTTATTTCAGGTCAACAATGATGCTTATTGCTATTTGAGCATTTGCTGTGAACCGGGCAATATGTTATTTGCTTCACATGGTTCTCTTTACATCTTGATAGCAATTCTACGAGGTAGATGATGTTATTCTCATTTGACAGAGAACAAAATTGTTCAGAGAAGTGAAGTAACTTGCAAGTCTACAAAACCAGGAAGTGGCGCGGCAGGAATTTAAACCTGACCTAGCAGACTCCAGAGCATTAGTCCATTGCATTCCACTTGGGATCTTTTTTGCTGAGTACCTAGTAGGCTCAAGGCAGAGTGTTACTGCTGCAGAAGATAAAAATAAAATCAACAAACTTGGGCTTGCCTGGTGGCACAGTGGTTAAGAATCCGCCTGCCAATGCAGGGGACACGGGTTCAAGCCCCAGTCCGCGAAGATCCCACATGCCGTGGAGCAACTAAACCTGTGCGCCACAACTACTGAGCCCTCTTGCCACAACTACTGAAGCCCGCGCACCTAGAGCCCGTGCTCTGCAGCAAGAGAAGCCATCGCAATGAAAAGCCAGCACACTGCAACGAAGAGTGGCCCCCACTTGCTGCAACTAGAGAAGGCCTGTGTGCAGCAACAAAGACCCAACACAGCCAAAAATAATAATAATAAATTAAATAAATATTTTTTAAAAATAAAATAAAATAAACAAACTTAACCATACAGTTGAAGATAAGATAGATATGCCACCAAAGATAATAGAAGGACAACTGTTAGAGGTACCCAGAAAGCGTTACCAAGGAGGCTCAATCGAGGTGCCGTGGTGGTTAAAGGAAGTGGCTGAGATGCTAACACCTGTTTGGGATCCTCAGGAAAATGATTGAGAGAGGGGGTGCACTTGAAGTGGGCCTTGTGGGACTGGCTGAACCCTGCCCGGTGGGGAAAGATTTGTGGATGATGATAACTGTCAAATGCCCAGGTAAATAAATAAGCTTCTAAAGAGACTATTAGAATGTAAATGTGCATATATCTCTATGTATGCACATGTGTGTATTGCGTGTGAGTGAATGCAGTCGTACATACATTCTTTATGAAGACCTTATATTCTCTTCAAAAGCAAAAGACTAATGATTTTAAGTAGCAATGTTGTCCAAACTCTATTCTCCAGTTTTCCTGAGAACCAGAACACTTTTAAGCAATACTTACTATTAATAGACATTCATGTTTATACTGGCCAGGTAGGAATGAGGTTTTTTAATTTTCTTTTTTCTAGGCATCTATGATTAGGGCTACTCCCTTTTTTTTTTTTGAAAGTATCTGCTCCTCTTTCCTAGCATGTTGAAACGTTAGACTTCCTGTTTCTGCTTGATTTTGAAACTATCTCCTGTTCACCTATCACAGGTAATTCCTGTGTCTCTGTGTAGTCATAGTTTACAGGTAGCAAGTGCAGGCAGCAACCAGTCCGTCCCACTGTGGATGCGGAGACCTCTCTGGAGTCACAATTAAAGGCTGCATAATGCATTCCACTACAGGTGACGAAACCCAGGTCCCAGAATAACAAGCAAAACAACTTTGAAAGTGACTGTTGTTGACCACTGTCTTCTGTGCCATTGGTTTGGTAAACTTATGGTTGATTTTTCGAAAGGACGCTATAAATTCTGTTGAATTATTCTCGGGGAGGACTGACTCTCCCTGAAGGTGATACGGATGCCAGAGAATACACATCAACAGTGTGGCTGTGTCTGTTCCTCTGGTCTGTGTGACTCTACCAAGGCTCTGTGAAGCTGTCCTTCTGATTGATACGGGGGAATATGCTGAAACTACGTGAGTTAACTGTACCCTCAGACTAACTTCGATGTAACATCTTTGTCAGAATCTGGCAGAATGTTCAGATGACTAAACTCCGTGGTGTTGCTGTCTACAGGGAAATAATCTTTGGTCACGGCTTTAAAGTAGTTGCGTTCACTGTTTTGTTTTGTGTTTTGTTTTTGCTATGACTCTGGGTGTGGAGAAGCGGTATTAAGCTGAGGGACGTTTGAGTACTGTGGGTGGAAAAAATGGCATGTGAAGTTTGCATGTAGACAGTTTCATTTGTACACAAATGAAGGATTGAAATGTTTCAGAAATGGGGCTCTGAACCGATCGAGAACTTTTTCACATAAAGTTTCTCCTTTTGACAATTTATATGTGTTTACTAACTCTCATACGTCTCTGGATCCCAGTGGTCTGGTAGTGGCGGTAACACCTTGAGGAGAACTGCAAACACAAGGGTGTTTATTTCTGTTCTCGCATTATGTAGGGATTTGTCAGAATATCACTGCTACCATTTCCTCTAACAGCCAATAAGGGATTTAACCGCACACATAAGGCCTTTTGTACTTTAAAAATATACCGTAGGCTTGTTTTCAGCCTTACTGAATGCTTCTGTAAGTAAACTTAATTTTAAGATAAATTGGAAATGTTTTCAAGGATTGAAATAAAGAGAGCCTTTTAAAATAGCCCTTAAAGTTATATTGGTATTTACACACTCTTGTTCAAGTCTATACATAATATTTGTTGAGGTTTATCTAAAATTTTTCTGCTCAAAAGACTTTCTGGACCTTAAATTGAATACTAGGAAGGAACTAGAAATTGGAAGACATAGATGAGTGTTAATATATCTAGTTTCTTGGCCCATGAATTGAAACTCTGGCAGCCAATGCTATTTCGTAGAGCCGTGACTGCTTCTGTTATGCGGAACGTGGTCACCTGCACATAATTTATATGAAATGTACATTTGCCTACCAGATGCCCAGAGCTGTGTGTGTGATTGTCTGTCAGCTTTCTCTATATATGTATATAGGCACATTCTATCCAGTATATAAAACTGGTTATATGTCTGTGACTGTATATCATGGCATATGTACAGTTGGAATCAGAGCCAGGTTTGCTTGGGCAGGTTTTGTGGGAGAAGTGAATTTTGGGTAGAGTTCTACAGCGGGGGTTAGGGTAAGTAATGTACTTTGGCAGAAAGAAGCGGCCATAAAACTTCCAAGGCGGGAGTGATTATATTAAATGCATTCATGAGTTAGCATGAACCATTTAGGAGCAAACGTAAATTATGGTTGAAAATAGCCAGGCTAAAAGTGAAGAGGAGGCAAGGAGAGAAGTGTATCAGAGAGTCTTCTTTCTTCTGTGTGGCTGGTAAATGTCAGCGGTGGATACCAGCACACCCAGACCATGTTGCCATCTAGTGGAACTGGCTGAAATGCACGGGGAGCATCAGCACCTCTTCTCATTGCAGGTTAAATTAATAGTGTGGTCATCTTGGCAATCTTTCTTCTCTTTCCCCTGGGGATTTTAGATGCAGAGTTTGAGAAAGGAGATGGATGTAACTGTGCTGCCCCCAAAAGTATTAATTTTGAGTCTTGATAATGGAGCTGAGCACCAATATAAAGAATCTCCCATAGACAATGTTTGGAGGCCGTGGTCTTGCTGAGAGTGTAGGGTGTATGTGGCCCTTCAGCAGCTTAGAGCATGGAACATGCAGGAAGCAGCACTCGAGAGGGTCTGCAGCAGAGTGAAAGCCCACCACATACGTCTCTGGGTTGGCTTGTTGTTTCATGTGGTTATGCAGTCCAACCTGTACGGTGATGGCAGAGGACAGCCCTTCGGCCATGGACACCGCAGCCCACAGACCTTGGAGCTGGAAGTCATGGTAGAGAGCTGTACGCCTCCTGCCCTCCCTTCCACCCACCCGTGCATGCATCCATTCAGCAAAACTTAATGAATTCCTTATCTGTATCAGGGACTCTTCCAGGTACCAGGGATACACCAGTGAACAAAACAGAGAGAAATCCCTGCCCTTGGAGAGTAGACATTCTACTAGGGGATATAGGCAATAAAATAAATATGTAAAATATATAGTAGGTGGGATACTATTAAGTGCTAAGGAGGAAAAAAAAAATTTTAAGCTGAATAGGAGGATAAAGATGTGTGTGTGTGTGTGTGTGTGTGTGTGTAGGATTTGCAATTGTGTGTCCTCACAGAGGATGTGATATTAGACTCACCTGAAATATGTGAGGAAGCCGCAACTGTGAATAACCTGGGGAAGAACACTCCAGGCAGAAAGAAAGCAGATGCAAAGGTCCTGAGGTGGGAGTGGGCATGGTATTCCAGAAACAGCCCTAGTGCTGATAAGAAAGAGGACAGGGGATGAACCAGAGAGATGGTGAGGGGCCAGATAAGGTGGCATGTTGTGGACAACTATGATGAATTTGACTTTCACTAGGCATGAGATGAGAAGCTGTTTGATTTAGTCTAATATTCTCATTTTACAGATGAAAGTTAGGACAGAGAAATCAAATCAGGCGTCCATGGTTATTCAGCATGATAGTGCCAGGGCCCGGATGGGAACCTGCCTCCTAACGGCCCACTGCCTGCCCAGGTGGGGTGCACAACCACACACAGGCCCACACTTCCACGTGCAGTGGTTTAAGAGGAAGCCAAGGGCTTCCCTGATGGCTCGGTGGTTGCGAGTCCGCCTGCCAATGCAGGGGACGCGGGTTCGTGCCCCGGTCCGGGAGGATCCCACGTGCCGCGGAGCGGCTGGGCCCGTGAGCCGTGGCCGCTGAGCCTGTGCTTCCGGAGCCTGCGCTCCGCAACGGGAGAGGCCGCGGCAGTGAGAGGCCCGCGTACCGCAAAAAAAAAAAAAAAAAAAAAGAAGAAGAGGAAGCCAAGTGCTGGGGGCTCCTCCAGCAGCTGTTTGGTTGTTCCCCCAGCATAAACTACCTACCTATAGAGGCCCCACAGCAAACACAAGAAAGGAGCAGACCTCTGCACTCAGAGGAGTCCTCTGCCCAGAATGCCTTCCTTTGTTTGACTATAGAGATAAATCCTTGGATTTTCCCAGTGGTTACACGCAAGAATCTACAATCTTGTAAAGCCTCCCTACGTTCATTTCTAAGTTAATTGGATATAGTTAACATCCAATTCCTATAGTCCCAAATGTTTGATCACAGTTCTCAGTATCACACATCTCCATAAAAGTTAGTAAGATGGCATATTACATGTTACTTAAAATGAATTTGAAACAGAATTACCAGCTGAGGAGAGAGCAAGTGGTTACCATAAAATACAGTTTGACTTGGACAAATTTTGCCCAACATTCTTGCTTTACTTTGAGCCAATTCAAGCTTTTTTTTTTCTTTCTTTCTTTTCCGTCTTTCTCCTTTAGATCTCATGACAGATGTCCTCTGGACACAGGCCAAACCCTCTAATCTCACTTTCTGATGGTCAGACTAGTGCTAAGTCTAGAGGAGAATGGCTTTGTGCTGTGGTCTGCATCACCCCATGTCCTTTAATCACCGTGGTGGCCTGTATCTTGTGCACAGAGCAACATGAGGTCTTTGCATAAGGTTGTCCCATCTTGTGGAGAGAACTAACTCATCCCTATCTCTTGCCCCTTCTTTCCTTTCCTTTCCCCCTAAAGCAAAGCTCCCATTATAGGTAATGTGAGATTTATATCATCATCTTATTTTGCAGTTTGCATAATACTTTCTCTCTCATTTTCTCCCCCCCCCCGGGTTTTTTTGTTTGTTTGTGTGTTTTTTGCCAAACAAGGTAATTTCATGTGTTCATTTGTGTACATTGTCTTTAAATGAGCTCTGAAACCCCACTGCCATTAGCGTTGCATTCTTTGGAATCCTTTCGGTGGTTAAGGTCTTTGTCTCCCCCTGGAGCCAGAGGGCACAGACCCTTGTGGTCCTTTGATTCCTGGTCTTGAGGAGAGTAATGATCCTGGTGGAGCTGGCTTTGGTGAGAACCTGAGAAGGAGTGCTTGCTGGAGGAGATTCCATTATCAAAACTCAGGACAACAAAGCAAATGCAGAAGTGCAGGTACTTTTGTGGAGGTTGCTAGGAGCAGTAAGTGGGCCTTAAGAAAACTTGACAAGAACCATTTCTACATTACCGGCTTGTGAACAAGTATTTGCTGCATGTGGGTGACAGAGAATGAGAGCGCTGCGTCAAAGGTGCCTCGAAAGACAACCTAATTAAAAACTTAGATGATTTCTCCAGTTTCCAGAAAGTCCTTCTGTTGGAATTTAGTGTTTCAGCTGTAAGGCTGCAGTGGAAAGCTAAGTGTTTTAGCTGTGTGCTGTGTGTGTTTGTAACAAGCCGCCCCAAATGGACTTTGAGCACAACTGAAGGCAAAAATCTGGCCTGACCTTATTAGGCCAGTGTTTTCCATTGTTGATCTGCCCCTTCTCTGCTATTTAACAACTTCTTAGTCTTCAAGGAATGTGTCCCTGAGCTTCTCACCATACCCTTAGCTCCTGGGAGAAATTCCAAAGTAGCCCTGACCTGACTCTAGATTGGGATCTGGAGCTTTTATACACACACCTTCCCAGCTCCTTGTCCTGCCTGCCTTCCAAGTCTTGCTCTTTCAGCCCCTGTGGGGAAGGCAGCCACCCCACTGGGGCAGGGATGTCCTCACACAAGGCCCATCAAGATGTCCCATCAGGGATGGTGGGGCAGGGCCATGCTGGGAGTGGAGGAGGATGCCCAGGGACCCAGGTCCTACCTCTCATACTTCCCTCCCTGTGTGTGCCACTAAGGTATCTCAGCATCTCCTCCCCGCCGCCCCCCACCCCCCAGGTTTCTGCTCTCAACTACCACTGCCATCAGGTAGACAGGACTTAGCTCTGCAGGAGGGGGGGCATCCAGGCTGCACTATGACCTTTGTTAGGCAGCAAGCTTGAGGAAATGGGAGAGAACGGTTTGGTTAGCTGTGCATTCTCAGCCTCCATTACCCGCTGTCCTTTAGGGACAGGGCGCATGGTAAGGCTGGCAGCAAGATTAGCAGTCCTCAAGCACGCTCCTCATTTGCGGCCCACGATGTTGTATCAGTTACGGCTCCTCTTGTGCAAGAAAGGAGCCCTAGTTTAGACTGGCTCATACAAAAGTGGATTTTTTATTAGTTGTATAAGCAGAATGAGATTTGATTTAGCAGCGCAGTGATGTCAAGGACCCACTTTTTTTCCAGTCTGCCTTCTGTGGTTAACTTTCTTCCTCAGCTGGCTTCTTTCATGCTGGTTAAATGTCTGCAGCAATTCTAACTTCCTACCCACACTACAGTGTCCAGAGGAGAGAGAACTGGCTTTTGGTAATTCTATCAGAGGAGTGAGTGACCCTTTCCAGAAGCCCCCAGCACATTTCCGATGTCTCATTGACCCAGATTGGGCCATGTGCCCAATCTTAAACCAGTTAATTGAGTAAAGAATGTGCTGTGTTAATTGGCTTAGGCTTGGGTTGCCTAAACCAGTCACTCTAGGGCGAGGGGGATGGGATTACTATGACTGTGCGGAAATGGTCAAGGCTGAACTTGAGAGCTGGGGGCCGGGGTCAGTTTCTCCCTCAAACAGCATGCTGTTCCACAAGGAGCAGGCAGGCAGCCGGAAGGAAGTGATGGGAAGTCGGCCACGGTGTCTCCTGCACAGGCTTCCTTTCACGGTGTTTTTTTTTCTTTCCCTGTTGCTTCTTATTTGTTGTCTGGCTATGGTCTAATACGGCAAATGGAGCCTGGCATATTGGATTACCAAACCCCTCTCCCCACCCAGTGACAAATGACACAGATGCTATCAGGGAGAACAAGGATACAGAGTCCATGGACCACAACAGTACTGCAGATCAGAGAGGGACATTCTCTAACACAGACCCGGTCTGCTAAGCATTGAGCGATGAGAATAAGAACTAGAGAAGATTAATTACAGGCAGCCCCTTCAACCTATGGTAATTATACGCCCCCATAGAACACTGGAGTCCAATATAAAATTTTTTTAAAAATCAGTGTAAAAAGTCCATACACCCCTGTAAAGAATACCCTTATACTTTATATATATGAGCTTAATTGCCATATTTGATTATTTTATCTATTTTAATGGATATTACTGAACTCTGGATAATGTAAAGACTTTGAAACGGCACACAAATAAACAAAACAGGGCAATTAGTCATAAGCAGTTTCATTTAGTTGATGCTAGGTGAGACCTCCAGGAGAATGGCTGTCTAGGACAGGGAATGGGGCTGGAGCAACATTCAGAGGGCTCTTGAGGGAGTGAAAGGCATGGTGATATAAAGTAAATTGTGATAGAAGAGGTGCCAGTTTATCTTTGTAGATGAAATCCATGGCTAGGGTATAGGATTCCAAACTCCCAAACCTTGTCCCCAGCCAGCCAGTATCCCCTGCCACATCCCCAAGGGAATACATGCACAGAGGGCCAACCAAAGCAGAGGGACCCCTTTATTATCAGTGGGCTTTGACCCAAACCCCAGTGATGACCTCGAACCTGGATGCCCGTGTAGGTCACAGAAATCAAATCCAGGAACACTGGGCTAGGCTGCAGAGGGACCCGGAGGCTGCCCCAAGGGGTTGGTCACAGAGAGGATACCTCCACTGTGGAGGTCTCAGAGATCTACGTTCTAGTCCCCCTTAAGACGCTTGTGTGATGAGCCTTTGGACTGGTCATATCAACTTACTGGACCTGATTTCTCATCTGTGAACAAGTTTGAGGAGTGAGGAGATTGAGAGGACCTCCAAGGCTTCTTTGAGCACTAGCTTTCTGATTCTTGGATTCTATGCATAGTGTGATAGGAAGTGTCATGTGGAACTGAGATGAGTTTCGGGCTGAGGACCTAAATCCTCTTTGCCAGCACTTCTGGACAGACAGATGATGGCCCAGTTTCTGCATTACATGCCATAAATGTGTTAAATAGCCATCAAGTGGCTTGACTGGCTGAGCGCCGGGTGTGAATTGCTCCAAACTGAGGGCTGTTGGTTGGATCCTACAGATGCTGTGGTATAAGCCACAGCTCACTGAATAGAGGGATTGTTTCCTCTGCTGAGCCAGGCTTGGATTTTGGCTGCCAGCCTTCTGTTCTGGGACATCCAGATGTCAGGGATCTTGTGGGAGCAGTGAGATCAGACGGTGACTCGTGGTAGATGCTTCTGTTCAAAAGTGGTTTCAAAGCCACATGGTCGCATGGCTTATCCTGGGACAAGTGAGCCCCACTGGTGTTTTCAGTCTCCTGTGTTAAGAGTCTGATTGCAAGTGGTGCTGCACACTGTTGTGGCTTATTGTTTTTTAGTGATTCTATTACTCAACAACCCACACATGCTCCGCTCTGAAACGTAAGCCCTACCTTAGTAGGAGAGGTAGTTTGTTTTTAACATCAGTCTGCATAAAAGTGGTCCCAAACTCAGATGTCTACAAGAACCAGGCAAGAAATATCAGTGCGTTAAGTAGTGCTTTAAATGAACGGTTTCAAGTCTTGAGACCTGTGGCAAAATTGCAGAGAACAGTTCTCATCTCAAGGCGTTGAAGTTCAGATAAAAATAAAATAAAAATAAAAATTAAAAAAAATGAAAAATAAAACTTATGTGGCCCAAGAAAACTCTGAGCTGGATTCAGTCCCAAGGCTATCAGTTTGTGATTCTTGGGCTATAAGCCTGCTAACTTCAGCTATCATTGACATGTTTGCTCAGCTTCAGAGATGCCAGATTTTAGCGATGTGAGCTCTTTGTATTTTTGTTTTTATAGTATATTTTAGCTTTTTACCTTAGGTTAGAAAACTGTCTATCACTGGGGTAAGTGGGCCACCATAATTTTTACCCACAAATTGCAAATACTTGAAAAGAAATCATGTCCTCAATGAAAATCATTTCTTTGGTTCAGTGGCCTTTGGAGGCGGAATCAATTTAGAGAAGCAGAGATGGAAATCTCAGTCAAAACAATTCTGAGTATTTTACATCATTAGAAAAATTTACATCACTAAAGATATGGAACCCCAAGCATTTGAAACTCACCCACCTGCCTGGCAAGTTGTCTGCTGGGTTTGTTTACTCCTCTTTGCCTTTTCTTGGTGTGAGGCAGGCAGGAGATTAGTGAGCCGGGTGGAGTTGGGGATAGGATAAACTTGCATTTACTCTTTTCCCACCCCCACCCCTCCCCCGGCCCCACACTCTTAATTTCTGCATTCCTGCTACCACCTGGGATGCCCTGTGAAGGAACAAAGAAACCAGTGAGTTCATTTACTCTTAGATGTTAGTCATTCACAGGCCTCTCCTCCAAGGTACGCTTGTATTTTTTTTTGCGGTACGCAGGCCTCTCACTGCTGTGGGCCCCCGCGCGGCGGAGCACAGGCTCCGGACGCGCACGCCCAGCGGCGCTTGTATTTTTAAAAGAACCTGACGGTAGAACAGAAAATAGGGCAAGGTTTAGCCCAAAGCACCGCATCTCTAATGAGAGTATTTCCTGTAGTGCTAAGAGGATAATTTGGGGCTTGGGAGCCTCCCAGGCACCTTAGAGGTAACACCTTGTGTTGCTCTGTTTCAGGTAAGACCTGGTGGGTTAGCACCAGCCACTGAGCTTGGAGAAGGGGGTTCGACTTCATTTTTAAAAAAATATAATTTAAACTTGTGTGAGAGTCCATGCAAATTATTGCAAATATGTTTGTGTAAGAGATTGATGGCACCAGCTTCCCTGTGTCTGGTATTGGCCAGTGGGAGAGCTTTGTGAATTTAAATATTCCTCCAGCAAAGTCACTCAATTCAAGCTGTGCTAAAGTTGTGTTCTCTTGATAGTGCTTTCTCCTCAGAGCACTCTTCCAATTTACTCTTCTCAGTGAGATTCCATAAGTGAATAGTCCACCGCTCCTTTTTGTGCTACCTTAATACCAGTTTATTCTGCAACCCCTTGCAGTTTGGCTTTTCTCTCTAGTTCTGTTGCTACATCATCTTTCTCAAAGATCCCCAGTGGCCAGTTGATTTTCATATCCATTGGCTTTTCCTTTAATCTTCCTTTCAGTTATTCTTTCACATGTGGACTGTTAAACATGCTGTTAACTCTACCTGGAACCATTCTTCCTTCTTTTCTCTCCCATCTCCCCTTCCTTGGCTAATTCCTTGACTCTCAAGTTTTAGCTTAGGCATCACTTTTTTCAGGAAGCTTTCCTTGATGACTCCCTCCCCCAGGTCCGATTTAGGTACTTGTCCTTTGAGTCTTCATAGCACCCCGTACTTTTGTGCTATTGCACTTATTATACTGTATTTTTTTATTTTTATTTTTTTTTGTGTGGTACGCGGGCCTCTTACTGTTGTGGCCTCTCCTGTTGCGGAGCACAGGCTCCAGACGCGCAAGCTCACCGGCCATGGCTCACGGGCCCAGCCGCTCCGCGGCACGTGGGATCCTCCCAGAACGGGGCACGAACCCGCGTCCCCTACATCGGCAGGCGGACTCTCAACCACCGCGCCACCAGGGAAGCCCAATTATACTGTATTTTAATTAGTGTTCTTCACCCTCCCCCATTGTACTGCGGGCTTTGTGAGAGCAGGTACCATGGTTGTTTTATCTACACCATTTGCCTTATACCTGTACATGGTGGATGCTCAATAAATATTTGTAGAATGAAGAACTACATAAATGAAGATGACATCTGAACAGTGACGTCTTCAGCTTTGTCTAGAACAGATGATGAACCCCTGACTTCTTCCATCAACCTTTGGTTCTCCCTAAATCCCTTGGACCTCCAATTAGAAGATGTAGAGGGGTTGTTAGATACTGTCAATAAAAAGTGACATCTGACTCTGAAGAAGAAGACAGGTGTCAGGAAATCCTGACCATTCCCATTCAGCCACTCATGACGAAGCAGAAGCCCTCTGCATTGCTTATGTTGAACAAGTCAGGGTCACCTATGGATGAAACCAATGGAACATATGAGTTTTAAGGGTTCTGACCACCAACAGAATGGGAAACACATTGTTCAGGAGAACAGTCAAGTTGGTGGTGATGATTTTATCATTATTATGGAGGAAGAACTTAACGTCTTGGCAACTGTAGAGAAACATAGCCTAAGAGAGGAATTGATAAGTATTGTGTAGATACAAAACTGTGTAGATGGTACTATGCTTTGCAGGCCATTTAAGAAATTTTCAAGATAATTTTAACCATTTGCAATTTCATTTTACTGATTTTAGAACCCAATATCCCTCCTCTCATTACTCTCCTGTATTGAGTGTATTAAGAGTGTTACATCTGTCTGTAGATCTATGTATTAGGACAGGCTTTCTAGAGCAGTTAAAAAGAATGTGAAATGTTGATCGTGTGCTTCTTCTTGTCTCTTGAAATTGGGTAGGAATTGTTGACTGGGTGTAAAGACAATGAAAAAGATAAATTTACTAGGCAAGGCTTAGTGAAAAATGTAGGTCCATATATATATTAGCGAATAGTGTGATGAACAACAATAGTCTATTTTGTAGGAAACAAATATAGTATGTTCCACAGCCTTTGTTTAGTGCAGAGGAGATATCCTATGCAATCTGTTGTAGAAACGTTTTCATCAAAGGCTGTGGGGTCTGTAGACATTCCTGCCACATCTGTTCCTCCTCTGGACTTTCCCTTTTCTATTCATGTCTGGCTCCCTTTTCCTCCAAGTCAGCCAGGCTCAGAGCCTCTGAGTTGGCTTTGCTGTCTGACCTCTCTTACTGCACTCTATTCCTCTTCTTTTGGAGCATATGGCACATTTGCCTTGAATTCAAATGATCTGTGCTCTGCTTATTCAGACACATCCTAAGATATAGGAAAGTAGCATGGAATGAGGTCAGAGGGAGGGACCCGCATTCCAGTCTCAGTTCACATTCAGTCCTAACTAGGTGACCTTGGGCCAGCCACTTATTTCTCTGAGAATCCATATCCCCTTCAGAAGCAGTTGGAGCCAGTAATGCCCAAGATTCCTCCTTCCTTACAGGATTATCATGAGGATCAATGGTGATGTATACAGAAGCACTGCAAGAGCTAGAAAATACCACCTTGCTGAGATATCGTAAGAGTAGAGATATGTTCTGTAATGTGTGTGGCATAATACTTAGCACATAGTAGGTAAATTTTGATAAATTATACTTATTATTGCTGATGATATTAAGACATAGCTTAATTTAAACACATAAGTTGTTTGGTACTAAACTGGGTTGCTGGTTCAGAATCTGGGGCTATGGCCAAGTGGGATACTTTTTTCTTCCTCTGGTCCAGATAACAGGATGTTTGGGACAACCAAAGTGCTGCCTTTCTACATCCACAGGTTAATTCCATCCGTTAAGAAAACAGATGGCAACATTAACTACATATTGTGCAACAATGGATCCCAAATTGACCTCAGAAGACAGAGCATGTTGTAAGTGCAAACAGCCTCTGAGGGAAAACTTGCTCCTAAGGGACTTGCTTAATAGAATGATTATCACCTCAGAAGAGTTCATGCCTTGAGTAAAAAAGGTGTCTGGAATTCTCCTCTGGGATTTATTAGTATATATTATTCAGGTGGCCCAATGCCGGATGTTAGTTCTTAATTTAGAGGAAACAGCATTCCCACTCTGAGGAAGGTGAGGCCGCTGCTCTTTTAAAGTGGGCAGCTTCTGTGGGTACCTTGCTGGCCCTAGAAATTCCATCAACTGAAATGAAATTTTGTTCAATCCATCTTATTCATGGCTCCTAGGACAACTGTGGTGGGTTTGCTAGGGGGCTGGAGAGGTTGCCTCTTTAAAGATAAGCATAATCCATTAGTTGAAGCCTAGACTCCAGTGGCTTCTACTGGGGCTGTTTGCATTTGCTCAGCACTCTGTTTATGAGGATGTTAAGAGGAAGTGCCTCCATTCTGTGCATGTTGTAAAACAGAAGGTTTGCAGCTGTCAGAATTATTTTCTTCTTGGCTTTTTATCCGATAGAGTTTTGGATTGTTGCAGATTACCAGCCTCAGTTCTCCAGATGCAGTGCAAATTTTCTTGTTTTCTGTCTTTGAAGATAACAGATATTTATGTACACAGTTCCTTGTAATGTACTTTTGGGGTAAGGAGAAATTAGGCTTATTCTTACATGTTGTCATAATTCAATATTACAAAGTGATTGAATGATTATTTTACTAGTTATATAGTGCCTTCAGAGTATCCAGTGTGTTCTACTCTCTAGAAAGGAGAAAAAAAAACCCACAAAATATAATCTTATGTTCCAAATAGCTTACAAATCTGCTTCAGAAGACAACTAACATCCAGAGTATCAGCTTTAAGTGTGTTAGAAGTTCACAGTGGAAGTTAAGTTCACTGTGGGCTTTAGTAGGCTTTATGGAGGAGTTGAGACCTGAGCTAGGCTTTGGGGTTTAAAAAAAAAAAAAAAAAAAGAGCGTAACAGCAGAAAAAATAGACCTGCAGCCTGTTCCAACAGTGTGGCTGAACAAGATGTGTCATAACGTTTGTTTCCAGTAATTTCCAGTTAATGGAAACAAGTGTCAAAGTTTCTGAATGATTACTTACTTTTCAAATCATTCATGTGTGCTTGTGTATGGGGTGGGGAGCAGTCATGATTTTGCCACTAGTAGCATCATTTAGACTCACTTGCATTGCCAGCGCTTTCTTTGGGAGAGAGAGGTTGTTGTTCCAGCTGGCGTCCTGGACACCTGGCCCATAGCCTGCTTAGCTCAGCTGCTTTCGTGTGTGCAGGAACTGTGGCAGGTACGAATCATTGTATTTCTAGCCTCAGTGGGCATTTGATTTTTCAACCCATGGTCTCATTTAAGGGAAATCAGCTTGAATCTGTTAGATAACACCAGCTAGTGATGATAGTTAGACTAACAGCTGTGGGAACGGAGGGCGAAAAGGCCTATTCTGGAAACATTTTGACTGTGGGACTTAGATTAGAAATAAGGGGACACAAAGCAGCCTAAGCCAATGATAATCATAAGTTTCTGGCCATCATCGCCCGAGTAAGAACAAATTTAATATTATGAAGAAAACCAAGATGCGGGGCGGTTGGGGAGGGAAGCTATGTGTGACTTCAAGTATAAGGATACTCCCTAGGTGAGTATAGCCTTCCGAGGTGAGCCTAAGCAACCTTCCAAGCAGACTTGTCCTAAGGGCAGCTGGAAACATATAGGTTGGAGCAAAGGTTCCCAACATCTTAACTCATGGAAGCCTTAGTGTCTCAGTAATTTTTTCATATCATTTCTAGGATACAGGAAGTACCTAGCAGTTTCATTTATGAAGTGCTCAGGTCTCAATAACTTAATAAGTAGTTATGTACTATTAACTTTGTGAAAAAATAATACACATAAATTGGAAGGTTAAAAAATAATGTTTTTATTTCATTCTTCACCGGTTACTTAGTAATGGGTGTATCTGTTGGGCCTTGCATGTTTCAGTCAGGATCCAGTCAGGAGATAAAGCACATGATAATTTGAACAGGAAAGTTTAATATAAAGAAATATTGGCTAGCAAACAGTATGGCGGCTCCTAAAAACTTAAAAGTACAATTACCATATGACCTAGCAATTCCACTTCTGGGTATATACCCAAAAGAATTGAAAACAGGGACTTGAACATGTATTTGTATACCTATGTTTATAGCAGCATTACTCACGATAGCCAAAATGTAGAAGCAACCCAAATATCCACTGATGGATGAAGGGAAGAAACAAAATGTGGTATATACACACAGTGGAATATCATTCAGCTTTAAAAAGGAAGGAAATTCTGACACATGCTCCAACATGGATGAACCTTGAGGACGTTAACTAAGTGAAATAAACCAGTCACAAAAAAGACAAATACTGAGTAATTCCACGTACATGAAGTACCTAGAGTAGTCAAATTCAGGGAGAGAATGTAGGATGGTGGTTGCCAGGGCCTGAGGCGGGGGAAGAATGGAGAGTTAGTGTTAATGAGTATAGAGTTTCAGTTTTGCAAGATAAAAAGAGTTCTGGAGATGGATGGTGCTGAGGCTTGCACAACAATGTATGTGTACTTAATACTACTGAGCTGTACACCTAAAAAACGTCTAAGATGGTACATTTTATGTAATGTGCATTTTACCACAACTGAAAACAGTAATAAGAAAGAAAAAAATTTTTTAAAGAAATATTCATTTTGATGAGGGTTGGCTGTTAGGAAGTAAAGAGAATTCTGAAGAACAGAGGAATAACAAATATAAAGAGCAGCCTCTTCCCCTGGGTTTGAAACAAGGCACCAAACCCAAACTTGCTCTCTCTTCTACTGTAGACCTTGTTGGGGAGAGGATGGCTGGCCTTGGCTCCTTGGATGGCAGAGAAGTCACAGTAGCTCTGTGCTGGTAGAGCTTGCTGGAAATCCATCCTCTAGGATGCCAAGGAAATCTGTTCATGGGGAGGTTTCTCACTGGAGGGGCTCTGCTACAAAACCACCTAAGGGGGATGCCAGCAGAAGCTGCTGGAGGCTGGTTGGTGCTGTCCACCATGTACAGGTCAGGAGCCAGCTGCTGAAGAAGGTACCTGCATTGCAGGAACTGGGGGCTGGAGAAGCCACGTATGCTTGTGGCAGCTTGCAGCAAGAGCACACCAGAACCAGGAAACAAAAGTTCCTCTTACTGTAATGTCTCTCCATGGCACTCCACTGACAAAGCTTAGGGTAGAACCAGCTGGCAAAAGAAAAAAATATGTAAAGTTCCATCTTTATTTTTGCAGTGAATTGGAGCTGTGAGGCAATAAATTGATCACTGGCCACCTCACAACTTCTTAAACCTTGAAATCAGATTGTATTCCACTATCCTAATTTCCTATTTCACGTTACTTTTCACATAATATTTGCTTTTTAGTACAGCAACTTCCAACAACCCAGCTTTGCAAAGAAATGCTCTCATCCAAAGAAATAAAACAGTTTAATGTTACACTGTGAACTGGCTTGAACTACTAGTTCACGCAGTGTCTGAGAAATGTTGAATAATGCTATGTCTTCCTCAATAATTTAAAATATCCTGCAACCCCCCCTCGAGTTTGCTGTAGTGCTCTCAGGCACCATGGCACACAGTTTGAGGATCTCAGAGCTCAAATTGTGAGTCTCTTTCACCGAATCTGACCACATCATTCTAACATATAAGAATCTAAGGTACCGATTTGGTTAAGAGTCAGGTGTAATGTAAAAATTGTATAGGGTCAATATTGTTTCTGAACATCTTTTAGGAAGTTATCAGATTGGAGAATAACATACCATCTTCCAGTAAGTATAGGACTTATTGTAAGTGTTTCCTCCAGCATTGGAACAAGTTCCTGTTTCTTTCGGACTAGATTGGATAGTTGCCTTGTCTTTAGAGGTACTTTGACATAAAAAAAACCAAAAAACAAAAAACAAAACACGCATAGCCTTAACCACGGCATTCACCATCAGTGTATGAGATGCCTCCAGTGTGAGAGGCAATGCAGAGACAAGGGTCGGAGAGGGACCAACTAAGCCCCAGCTCCATCTCATTCTTACTCTTCAGCATAAAATCATTTCATGGTGGCTGATGCACCATTTAGGTTTTATTTTTCTCTCTCTTTCTGTCTGTTTTGGGCTGATGGTACATAATTGAATTTGAGAAAGTTGAATGGCATGCGATGGGACTTCGCTGAATTCAATAGTAAAAATTCTATTGAAATAGTTTTCAGATTTAAAAAGTTAGTGATTTGTAGCATTCTTCTGTTTCTACGAGGAAATGAATGGACTTAATAAGACCTTTTTTAGGTAGGTAGGCAGGCATACTATACTGTTCATGTCACCACTTTCCCAGAAAATACATTCACTTTGGTGATGTTTACAATTTTGTGAATCACAACTGTTACATATTTCTATAGCTCTTCTTTAAGGAGAAGCTGAATAACTTAAGTTTTGTAATCTGACCTATTCAAGAGGAAAAACTTCTGATCCATGCCTTTCAGTGCTACCTGCAAAACAGCCTCCCTTTTCTTCCTGAAACCCTGTTTGGATAAGTCCTGCTTTGGTTCACATTTTTATCACCTGCTGAGTTTGTCCGCTGAGTTTCAGCCTTGGCTCCTTTCACCTGGCAAGCCTGTCTAGCCCTGTAGCTTCACCTTCCAGCGTTTTCTGTCTCTTAAACAGTGACGAGTTGGCACGAATAGTAACTTAATAGAGAATCTACCCATGTCAGAAACTCAATGTTAAAATCCAAATATGACAACTTGGAATGGATTAGACTTTCAAACAGATCTCAGACCAGGAGTCTATGGTCCAAATTCCACATACGAGCACTACTTCCGTTTTCTTGTGGATTTCAAAAGTTTGTTCAGAAACTCCAATAAAGATCTTAACTGCTCAGATGTGGTCAAGTAGGGACACTACCCAACCTGTCTTGGCATCCTTTTCTACCCCCTTAGAGTGAACACACGGAAGAGAAAGAGATTGTCACTGCTGCCTCCTCAAGCAAAGCTGCTTGCTTCTGAATACTTCATGATAATCAATAGCAGATGTGTGGCCAGCCCTGGAAAGTTGCATAACTGTCTCACATTGCATTCGACTGCACTCACTAGCCAATACGAGGGGGTCTCCAGTAGGCTGTTGAAAAAGAAAATTCAGTTAAAAAAATCTTTGTTTATCTCATCATAAAATTATTTCCTTGCTGTAAGCAGTAAAGGTAGTGGTTAGAGTGGAAGTAGTTTGAATATTACTGCCCTTAAACTTGAATTTCCTTCATTATAAGGAGGAACTTTCTAATGATTAGAGAGGAAGTTGGACCCTGTTAAAGGAGTGAGTCTCTGTTAATAGAAGTAATCAAGGAGATTCTGGATGAATGCTTGCTGCCTGTGACGTGTCTAGGAGATTGCTTCACAGCCAGGTAGAGGATTAGAGTAAATGACCTCTAAGGTCAATTCCAAGCCTGATTTCTGTGACTATGATCATTGATCACTTTTTCCTCCTGCTCCTTTTCTGAAGATAAGCCAGGGATGCATAGGTCAGGTGTGGCACTGCCTTCTGGGCCCAGTCTCAGCCCTGCATCTTTTCTTCCTGGTGAATGCCTTCTGTAGCCCCTCTCAGGTTATCCCATGTTGACCCCGTTAACCTGGGCACAGTGAGGTTCGGCCCTTTTCTTTTCACTTTCCATCGCTGGACCACACACATTAAATTGCCCCACCTATCTGGAACTTCTGTAGGGCCAGCATTTAGGGCTTCCAAATAGATGCTCCCCAACCTAAAATAATCTGGCCTTATTCATGAAAGTATTTGGAAAAGTGATGAGGGGGACTTCATAATTTTCAGTGCTTCATCACATTCTTGACTCATATTTTTATTGTTGCTACCTTGTGAAATAAGTGGCATTATCCCCGTTTCACAGATGTGCAAACAGAAGCTCAGAGAGGTTAAATGGCTTGCTTATTTTTAGAAGAAAAGTGATAGAAGAATGAATAGAAAAATAAAATCCTAATGTAAATGAGGCAGTGCTTACTGAGTTTGTGGTAATCAGGCCCAGTTCTCCCACATTGAGTCTGGTGTTCTCTTCTCTGCTCCTGCAACCTCACATCCAAGGAGGTTTAGTCAGGGTCCTGACTGAACTTTTAATTTAAAAAAGAAAAAGAAAAGATCTGTAGTTTCATATAGCTGAATAAATAGACGCTATTAAACTTATGGTTTATTTAAAGCATTGAATATCAGGAATAGAATAGCTTTGATTTGAGGCTGTGATCTAAGCATTTGAACCGAGTGATTTGATCATTCCATCCTAGAATCATGACCAGCTCAAACTTTTTGAGAATCTTCCAGTATAGCAATCTTTCAATTATTCTTCTGCAAAATAAAGGACTTGAATTTTACATAAGTAGTTTAATAGAGTGAGAAAGTCTGGATATAGGAAACGGGAGGCCTGGTTTGCATTTGCTGTAGTCTCAAAAACATTATTACTTAGTTTTGTGACCTTGAGCAAATTTTATAACCTCCCTTTCTTTAATTACATATCTGTAAAATGAGTATAGTGACCCAAGGGAACTAACTGAGAACTCTGAATAAAACATATATAAATGCAAGGCATCATAGCTAAGTATTACAAAAGAAAGACCCAAAGACATAAGTTCTTCAGATAGTATTTTCAGACCTGATTTTGAGTGTGTGTGTGTGTTTCATCATCTGCTAAAAGTTTTTAGCAAGGAAGATTTCTTAGGAGAGAAATAAAAGCAAACACTGATAGTCTAGGAAATAAAAGCAAACACTGATAGTCTAGGAAACAAGTGTCTCCCAGATGTATTGTTCTGTCCCTGTGTGTGCTCACCCCAGACGTCAGCACTTCTTCGCATTCCCTCAGAATTAACCACTCACACCCAGAGCATTAGTGAGCCTGGAGGATACACTGAAAATGCCATAGGGAAGAATGAGGAGAGGGTTTACCCAGAACAAACTTAAGACTCCCAGGCAGGGCCCTGGGAGGCAGCTTTCCCCATCCTCCGTCTCCACACTTATCCTCAGCCTTCTTCCTTGATTCTCAGCAGTTCTGTCCCTGCCCCCCAGTCTCCTCCACCTCATCCCAGTACCAGCAGTGCATAAGCAAGAGGCCTCTTGAGGCTCAGGGCTTGGCCTCCTGAGAAGGTGTGTAAGGAACCTCCATTGTCATTTGAAGGGCCCTTTCTCCACTTTTGGTAAATAAAACTTTCTTAAGGAAGAAGAGTCAGATTACCTGGGCCAGGCAGGGGCTCTGGGAGACACCCATTTAGCCCCACC
Source organism: Kogia breviceps (assembly GCF_026419965.1). Lineage (NCBI taxonomy): Eukaryota > Metazoa > Chordata > Mammalia > Artiodactyla > Physeteridae > Kogia > Kogia breviceps. The sequence goes on from NC_081313.1 coordinate 98,093,091, forward strand.
CCTCTTTTGGAAGGTTAAATGCAAGAGAATGTCTGAGGAGGAGAAGGATGCAAGTCCTGCAGCCCTAACCAGGTGAGACCAAGAACACAGATCCTTCTGTGAGGAGAGGGATTGAAAGCCAAATTTATACATAGATCATGGAAGCCTTTAAAGACTCTCAAGGGTGTAGACATAAATAACAGAAGAAAAGGCAAGGAAAGCCTCAAAGTCAAATAGAAGAAAGCCACTTTTTATACCAAGTAAACAACTCTCTTTTTTCCCCTGACCTAAAATGTTGTTTGTACAGATTCAGCCTCTTGTCAGCAGGGTAGAAATAAAAATATTGATGAAATGACCATTTCTGTAGCATGGTATTCTTATGACCTAGAAGCTGTTAAGTCTATAACAAATTGATAGAGATGCTTAGTCTTTTTCACTGCAGAGAACTTACAACATTCTTGAATGGGAGCAGAGTATATGGTACCTCCTGAATGAACTGTACTTTCTCTTCCCAATTCTGCTGGCTTCTCTTCTGTGTAAGTCTGAACACTTGCTGCCCTCCCCTGTTCTTAGCAGACATCTGGGCCACTGTAAGCAAAAGGTCCAAAGCCCAGGCATTTTCCCAACAGCTTTATTGAGGTATAACTTAAGAGGAGATGTTTCTGCTGTTCTGTATAAAGTTCAGTTGAGAGATGGTGTTAATAAACCTTCCTTAGAACCAAGATCACTTGGAAGGTTGCACTCTTTAAGTCTCTGGTCAAAATTTACCAAAATTATGCCAGTAAGCTCCATGTGAGCAGAGCCCTTTTACATATGACACATGTAAATATTCGATAATGACTGACTGAATGAAAAATAACCAACGAAACAAAAAACAGAATCTTAGCCAGCACTGTAACTCTTCCATCTTGATACAGAAAGTGGGAGAGCCACTGTTGGACATGGGTAGAAGTTCAACATAGTATTTAAAAGCAGTTTGGTATTAAATGAGAAGTGCTGCTAACTTAGTTGCTATTTTGTATCAGGTGGTCTGTAAGAGGTTGTTGTTGTGACTTCAGAGGTATTCCAAGCCACACTAAGAGGTGGTGGAGTGTTTCTTAAACATACAGAAGTGAACAGGTTGCACTTACACCAGGTAACAAATCATTATGATGTACTGGAGCATACTTACTAGGGCTAAAAAGTAACTAATCTCCTTTTGAAAACAGAGCAAAATCAAGACGAAGTGACTGACCTAGTATCTGTCTGTTAGTGTAGACAACCAGGGAAACCCCAGAGAATCAGCTGCCCTTTGTCACCATTCTTTGGTGGGAGGGGGGCAGTGTAGCTTAAAGTTGTACAGGTGACTGAGGAACATCCTTATCCACACAATATCTTTTTTTTCTTATTCAGTGAATATTTATTGAATAGATACTATTTTTAGGCTAGTATACAGAGAGTGTTTTGGAAAAAATAAACATAGAAACCCTTGGGTAGTTTTTTTACTATATTTTATTTATTTATTTATTTTTAATTTTTGGCCACACCACGCAGCATGTGGGATCTTAGTTCCCTGACCAGGGATTGAACCCACGCCCCCTGCATTGGAAAGGCGGATTCTTAACAACTGCGCCACCAGGAGATTCCCCCCTTGGGTAGTTTTTATGATGATTTCATAGAACACATACAAAATATATACACCATTTTAACTGACATCCTCGTGTTATATATTATACAGTTGTATTTCAGAGGAGTGAAGTAAGAAGTTGGAAAGAGCTAACTAGAGGCAGACACTGAACTAATACCTTATTTTACTAACACAGTCAGCTGGTTTCTTCTTTTAGGTGGTTAAGGAGATTTAGATAAATTTACAGTTAACCACAAAACAAAGAAATAAATGCTTACAAACAGTGAAACACACTTCTGGAGAACTTCTGAGAACGATATGGACACTTTCATATGGAGACGTCCTAGAATATCTGGAATTTTGGATCCTAAAGAAGCGTGGTTTTTGCGGGGGGTGGGGGTGGGGAGCGTAGGACAAGATGGAGAGAGGCTGTGATACAATCTTTTAAAATAAACTGAGCGTGCCTTGCACTTGAGCTAGATCAGGACATTGTTCCCCAAGGTAACTTCTGGACTGCATTTAAATACAAAAGTTTTTTGCCAGGTTTCCTGAGGATCCCAGCAAAAGTTCAAAGATCCACCTAGCTGCTAAAACGACTCTAAATTGAATTAGGAGGCTGACACAGCAGCGCTTGAACTGCTCATTCAGCAGTTGTTCTCCTGGGCTAAACTGAGTGGAGCTGAAGGCCTTTTCGTGAACCCAGTGTAAAACAAGTCGGACATTAGGATGTGTACTTTAACACACCTTATGTGGTTTCTGCATAATTGGACTTGCAGGAGGACATTTCATAAATCATTCTTATGGGGGCACTTTCTGAAGGAAGAAGGTAAAAGTGAGTCCTTCCTGTGGCTGATGCGGCCTGGACTTTGGGTGGTGTGAATCTGCATAATCATCACCTTGGAAAGGTGTTGCATCTTACTCCAATTGTAGATGAATGGGAACTATCTTTATGTAGTTCACAGCCCTGGTGAGATCCTGCAGGGCTTCTGGCAGACATCTGTGGAAGTCTGGGCTGCCATGGGGGAGGGCAAGGACAGATGGCTCGTATGGGGTGAGGTGGGGAGGCTTCCTGAATGATTCCTTGGATGAGACAGGAAAGGTCGCTTCTGACGGGTAAGGGAGCTTTTCTTTGGGTTCAGAATGACCTTCACGGCTCCTCCCTAAGTCTGTAGTTGCAGAGTAAAGGTATGCATCCTAGCAGCTCAGGCTGTGTGGCAGGGGGGACCTCGCAGTTAATTGCGATTTTTGGAAGGGTGCAGCCTGTTACCCTTTTGGTGGTGAGGTCAGTTTCCGGGAGGCTCCACAATACTGATATTTTCCAGATGTGTCTCCTCTTTTCTCCTTTCTGACTGGCTATGTCTTCCTCTCATCATCCTGCCCTTTGAGTAGAACTGAGATAAAATTCTTCTTGGTGTCTTAAGCATGTTAGAATCACTCAGCAGTAGGAACTGATTTAATATCTAGGCCTTATATTAATATTTATAATAGCCTTCACTGCTTGTGAATAGAATAAACACTTCTTTTCTGTTCAAACCCAATACTGAAATAAAACCCAAGAATATCTTTTACAAAAATTTACTTTTAATGGTGGCGGTAGTTTGTAATAATCTGTGTAGGATTTTATGGTTTTCATATCACTTTTTGCTTATATTACCTTCTTCAATACCAAACATAAATTTGTGAAGTAAATAAAATTTATTAATCCTCATTTTCCAGATGAGGAAGGGGAGGCCCAGAGAAGTTAAATCATTTGCTCAAGGTCATACAAATAATAAATGGCAGAACTAAATCTTAATTCAGATTCTTTATATCTGTTGTATATTCTTTTCATTAAATTTACTATAGGGCCTCTCGTCTTGTTTTTTGCCCATATTTTTAAAAAAAGGAAACGAAGAAAAAGAAAGCAGCTGGAAAATAAATTTATTAAAAGAATGCAACTTTTCTCACAGTTTCCTATTGGATCTTTCAGGTATGTTATTTGAGGACTTGTTGCCTTAGATTGGTAATAAAACTAATGCTCTGTAAAATACCTCAGTAAGACAGGTATGTCAGTGGCAGCTCTGGTCTCCCATTCTCCGAAGGAAAAATTAAGGTTTCACAAAGCTAAGACGTCTTCCTCTCAGCCGGTTGTAGGAGCTTGTGGACCCGACCAGGGGGCAGAATTGAGATCTGTCCTCCAGGCTCTCCAGCCTCTCTATTCTATCAGCATTTCAACAGCCTGACTACCTCCCCGCCCACGCCTCCACTTTCGGCTTTTTGGAAGGAATTTATCCCTGGTAGTTGCAATTAGCGCAGGGAGGGAATCGCCCCCTCCGTCTGGGGGATGGCCCTTGCGTAACTGCAGAGGAGGTAGTGCTCCCGGGTTGGGATTTGAGTAGGAGTGCTCGCCCGGGTTATACGGAATGAGAAAGCCGCCTTGTCTGCTTTTCCTGCGCCAAGGTAAGGGGTGGAGGCTACACTCCACTTTCTGATAAAGGCCCCCCTCTTGGGCTTGTGAAGCAGGTACCTTCCAGGCACATGGACCAATATCCACGTTACTTTCTTACAAAAATAACGTATAAAACCGAGCAGCTTTAAAATCCTTCATTTTGGGCGTATAAAACCCCAAGACACAGAAAGTTAAACGGGCGTCGAGAAACGTAACCTAAAGATGGAGACGCATTCTTTGGACTGCGTATGCGTTTATGCCTTATGTAAAACAGCAGCGCGCGCCGAGATGGGTCTTTTTTCTTCCCTGCACATTGATTTACCAGGCATGGCCCGTCCGGGGTCCTGGCGGCCGGCACCCCTGTGCCCGGGCCCTCCACAAAGTCAGCCCCACCTGCGTGCGCCCGGCCACCAGCCGCCAGGTCGCCGGCGACGGGCTGGGGCGCGCGCCCCGGGGGCGGACTCCCGCCGCCCAGCTGAGACGCGATTCGTCACTCTTGCAGAACTTTCCCCCTGAAAATCCCTGCACCAGAACCAGCCCTCCCGCCCCGCGGAGGTTTTGATTTTAGTGGCTTTCCTTTCTTTTATTTTCCGTCGTGTGCGGGTTTGGGCTGCCGAGCAAATTTGCAGCTCGTCCATGTCAGCGGCAGTCGCTTCTGCCGCCGCTTACCCTGACACCATGCACTCCGAAGCAGAAGAATCGAAGGAAGGTACGAGTTTGATTTTGCTGGGGGGCCCCGCCAGATTCTGCGGAGGAATGTGGAAGTAGGGCGGAGTAGGCGAGCAGATGGGAATTTAAAAGTGAGCGATGGGTACTTTGTCCGCTCTCCCTGCCCCTTCGCTGCTCAGTTAGAGCCGAATGTGCCGAATCCTAGACCTTTCTCACCCCGCGGCCGTTCAAATGGGAGGGGAGGAAGAGTCAGACCTAGCTCAGCCAGCCCACTAAAAGCTGCTTTCTAGATTTCTCTGGTAACGAAACAGACCCAGTATTGACTCCAAGAACGCAAAATGTACTTGGAAGAGCGCTGCCGGCCTGCATCAGGACAGCCGAAAGCCGGATCCCCTGGAAGAGCCTTAAGTGTCAGGGGTCTCTTGAAAAAGAGTTTTAGAAATTGGAAACGTTGTGTGTTTCCGGCTAAAAGGGGAAGCTGCGTGGGCGGGGGGGGGGGGGAGTGAAAGATCTTTATTTGGGAAATAGGTTGGTTTTTTAGTTTTTGTTTTTATTTTCTTGTTGGCTGTTCAGCAGTGAATTTATTTTGTTGGAGGCTTTAAGGGGGCTGAGAGATGAGGGAGGCCTTGTGCAGCTTGAAACTGAGGAGAGTTTGTCTGTTTCCAACTTTGCCAAAGCAAAGGGTTTCATTTACTCCTAACAGAGAGCGGGTGACAGGGCTGGAAAAGCTCCAACCAAAACACAATTATACGCTGCTGTTAGTTCGGGGAGTTTATTTGTGTGTGAGTGTTTGTATGCTTTGTTTCCTGAAACTTTATGTATACAAAAGTCCTCTTGTAAGTTGAGGTAGGAGTAGGGATAGTTGGGGGACTGTTCAAGATTGTGAAATTTCTTTTCTTTTCAAGTAGCCTCTTGGGAAACTGGTAAACTTCAAGTCAGTCACAGCAGCTCTGGGAGCGTGAGGAACAGAAAGGAGCCCCATCGTTTCCCCATTTGGTAGATATCAGTCAGGGAGAGCCTTTGAAACTTGTCCTCTTCTTTTATTGAGTCTTATCGCCAAAGTAAAGCCCTGTGTTTCAAGATGTAGTCTCTGTGGGCTGACGTCTACTTTATTATGCTGCGTGAAGGAAGCAGGCAATAAAAACAGGCTTGTTTAATAGAAATATGGGGCTGGTGTGAATGAAAAATGACAACCAGGAGCATTGTTTTTGAGCTTGATGTGGAGTTTGGGGGATTAATGTTTCCTTGCTGCCGCGGAGTCTGTCCTGATGGAGCTTTGTGCTGATGGAGGCTTTTCTGTTCTGTCTTTTAGACAGCAATTTACATAAGTCACAAGTAGTCGGAGGCAAATAGGAAACGGGCTGAGCGAATCCAGTGGTGAACTTTTATATGAATTACGAGTAGCACTTACATTGGTATTTTTCTCCCAGGCATGTTTTTTTTCTTTTGAAAAAAAGGGAGTGGGGAGAAAGTGGGAAAACAGTATCCCAAAGCATATGATACTTTCTTCTAGCAGCACCCACATTCTTCTCTCCTTCCCAGCTCACCCATTGCAAGCCTGAAAACTGGAGTGTGAAGAGGTCTTTTAATGTGCACCCCACCTTGTTCCTTACGTTATCCCTTACGTTGTTCCTTACGTTTACATTCTACAGATCTGTAGCAAATTATCCTGCCTCTGCTCTTTACAAAAAGCTCAGAATGTTTCTTTTAAAATAATATGAGGTGCTAGAGTTTTAAATTGATGGCAGTTAGGGTAGGATATGGAATAACTCTTGAGGGAGATTGAATAAATACTTCATTAACAAATGGAATCATGGTAGCTTCTGCCAGGAAATAAAGGATGAGTGTCTGTGTATATATGTGTATTTTGTGTGTGTGTGCGCGCGCGCGTGTGTCCCTGGAAGTTCTGGCAAGACTGGTTGTCGGCTGTGATCTAGAACCCTCCATTTAGCTACCACCACTCAGAAAGAAGCAATGCTGTTTAAATAGCTCCAGTTATCTTTATTCTCTATCCTTACTAATCCTGTCCCCTCTCCTTAGCTTTTTTTTCTCCTTGTGGGCTTAATGTGTCCCGTTTAGTATGAGATCACCACAAACTCTTCACAATGTCTGCATTACAAGAAAACTGCCATTGGATGCTTCATGCCTGATTTGCTATAATGAGAGATACTTTTAAGTCATTATTCTGAACCACAGTTTGAGACTAGTATACTTTGTTTGGGGTTGAATCTGAAAAAAATATCAAGTCAGATTCAGAAATCCTCGGAGGCCAACATATTTGTGTATGTGAGTGAATGTAGAAGCAAATGACTGGGGATATTGTTAAGCCATCATAGCTTAGGACGTACTTGACTCTGTGCCAGGAGTGCTGAACCTCCATCCCCGGTCAATAGCCACCTCCTAAAAATTTGATTTAATTTTGCCTACTTACAAATGAATAGGTGATTGTGCTTGAGTATTAAACAGAGAAAAAAAAACCAGACCTCACTTTATTAAAAGCTGAATGAGTTTAAGATATCCAGACATAATATGAATAGGAAAGCAAGAGAAAGGAAGGAAGAAACCTACTTTATTAAATTGGGGAAGGGCATTGAAAGAAGGATATCAACAGTTTCCAGTGGATGGGGGCTTCCTGAGGAGATGGGTTGATGGCCATATTTTTGGCATTTAATTGATTCCTGTTGAGTAAATTACTTAATTGTAAAGTAGGGAAAATGAATGGCAGTTAAGATCTCAGAAGATCTTTCTAGTGCTAAGCATCAAGGAACCTGGGGCTCCTCTGTCCTGGTTATTGAAGCTTTGGTACCAGAAAGCAAGGAAGCCATTATTAAGGAGGGGTTGCTTTGGGCGGGTTGAGCTGTGAGTGAGCTCAGCTCCTCCGCTCTTGCCCATAATAGCACTTCCTGCCACCACCTCTCTCTTGCCTCACCAGGCCTGCTATTTCACAAAGAAAATGGTAGCCATTAGACAACCCCCCCAATTTCCTGCTTCCAAACTGACAGACTCACCTTCACACACACACCCACCCTCCCGGTGTCTGTGGAACAGGCGTGGTTCCTGCTGCGGAGCCCACCCCTTCCACCATGGGCTCCTAACTGCATCAGTTGGCCCCATGTCTTTCCTGGCTCCTTCCCTTCTGTGTATAGATGGGCTCAAGCTCCCTACTCTGGGGTGTTGGCACTTGGTGGTCTTTCTGCCCAAATTCCTTATCCTTACCTGACCCTCTTTTCCTGGTCAGGTCTTTGGAGAGGCTCTTTCTGAACCTCCAACTTAAATTAAGATCCCCTTACTGCTGACTCTCAGGACACCTAATCTTTTCCTCACTGGTACTCACCACGTGGTTTAGCATCTTTCTCTAGACCACAAGCTCTTGAGGGCAAGACAATGTCTGTTTTATTCCCCCCACTATGTCTCCAAGACCTATACAGTGAGAGGTGATCATTCAGTATTTATAAAATGAATGATCTTCATTTTTGAAAGGTAATCCTCAGTACTTTGTTCATTTTAGACACTTATTTCTCCTTTAAAATGAACCTGCTTTTTTTTTTTTTTTTACCTTTTGCATGGTTCCTACTTTCTCACTCTTTGTCATCTCTCATCCACTGAAATCTGTCTTTTTCTCGACTACTCCACTGAAATTGCCCAAATCACCAGTGATTTCCGAGTTGCTAAAATCACCAGTGACCCCGCATTCATATTTTCATCCTGATCGTGACCTTTTTTTTGCAGCATTTGACACTAGAAGACCAGTGTCCCTGCAGTTCTAAACTCCTTCCTTAGTTCCTGTGCCTCTACACTCTCCTGATTTCCCTTCCTTTTTCTAGCTGTTTCTTTCTCATCTCCCAGACCTCCAGCCTGGGCTTTTCTAAGAGCCATCTGTACAGCCAGCTGCCTGGTAAAGACCATGCTTTTTTTTTTTAAAATTGAAGTGTAGTTGGTTTACAATGTTGTGTTAGTTTCTGGTGTACAGCAGAGTGATTCAGTATACATATATATTTCATATTCTTTTCAATTATAGTTTATTATAAGATATTGAATATAGCTCCCTGTGCTATACAATAGGACCTTGTTGGTTATCTATTTTATATATAGTAGTTTATCCTAAGCTCCTAATTTATCCCTCCCACCCACTTTCCCCTTTGGTAACCTTAAGTTTGTTTTCTATGTCTGTGAGTCCAGGTAAACACCATGCTTCAGTGAATGTCAAATAGGTATCTCGCATTCAACAGGTCTACACTGAGCCCATCATTTCCTCCTCTTCACAAATCTGATCCCCCTTTTGTATCATCACTGAATATCACTGCACTCTTTTTGGCTTCCAAACTACAAATCTGCAAGTTGTCCTTGACCCTACGCTCTCCTTTATCTTCAGCTTCCACCTGGCACTTCATCTTCCTCATTATCTGTTGAACGCATCTCCTTCTCTTCATCGTCCTGGCCCCTGCCTTGGTTCAAGCCCTCAGCGTTTGTACCCTCATGATTACAATAACTACTTCCCTCATCAGGGTTCTTGGTTGAAAGAAATGGAAGTTGATTCCTGCTATTATGAGCTGAAGAAGGTATTGAAAGTATATCGGATAGTTCACAGCTCCGCAAAAAGAATTAGCCTCTGAAAAATCCGTCAGGAAATGCAGCCAAGAATCTCCTGATTAGGACCTCACCGTGGCCTTGGCCTCCTGTATATTTTTCAGTTCTGTCACTGATGGGACTCCAGGTGTGATTGAATATTTGGTCATCCTCGACATTTAAAAATCTCAGAAATAAGCCAGCTGATTTGTCAGTGCTAGATTGTGTCTTTGCTCCTTGCTGCCTGTGGGAGAGGGGACTTCTGGTTCCAGCTTTGGGAGTGAGAGGTAGGGGTGTGACTCCTCCAACCACTTGCAAAAGGAGCGTTTCTTCAGAAATAGAAAGGGACTTCTGACATGGGTCACCAAAACAGCAACAGACATCTACCACACCGCTGGACTGGTTCATCCAACCCTGGTGTTGCCCTGTTTATTTACTTCCTTGTTCCCTCAACAAATGTCGTTTCCTTTTGGGGGATCACTCTCTTGCCCCTCCTCAAGTGGGTAATGTCTCACTTACCCAGTGGACCCAGTTTGGAGTAGATGATCTTTCACGGCATTCCCATAATACCCTGTATTTCCCTCAGTAGTACCATGTTTTCATGTATTATGGCTATTAATTTTCTTTTCCTTTGCCTCCACTTCGTTATAAGTTTTTTCGGAAAGCAAGATGCGTGAATGTTTTGTTTTGTTTTTGCTTGACCTAGGGCCTCTCTTATAGTAGGGCCTAATAAAGCATTGGCAAATTAATCAATTTAAAATGAGATTAGGGGCTTCCCTGGTGGCACAGTGGTTGAGAGTCCACCTGCCGATGCAGGGGACACGGGTTCGTGCCCCGGTTCGGGAGGATCCCACATGTCGCGGAGCGGCTGGGCCCGTATGCCATGGCCGCTGAGCCTGCGCGTCCGCAGCCTGTGCTCCGCAAAGGGAGAGGCCACAGCAGTGAGAAGCTCGCGTACTGCCAAAAAAAAAAAAAAAAATGAGATTACATGGGCTTCCCTGGTGGTGCAGTGGTTGAGAGTCCGCCTGCTGATGCAGGGGACGCGGGTTCGTGCCCCGGTCCGGGAAGATCCCACATGCCGCGGAGCGACTGGGCCCGTGAGCCATGGCCGCTGAGCCTGCGCGTCCGCAGCCTGTGCCTCGCAACAGGAGAGGCCACAACAGTGAGAGGCCCGCGCACCGCAAAAACAAAAACAACAACACAAATACGATTACTTGATATGATGAAACTTTTTAGAGCAACGCTGAGAAGTTGTCTACCCTCACTCTTACAGGAATAGTGCCTTCCAAAACTAGAGGACAAATCTATTTAGTGTTTCTTAGATTCTCCACTAAAGTACTTTTAATGGCAGAGGCAAAACAAGCATGTGTCTTTGATCACTGGGGTTGGGGCCTAAGGTGGCTTATGAACATCTCAAGTTGCCTTGAAGACTGAAGAAACCATTTTGAAACTAAAATGTATTGAGTGCTTCCATGTGCCAGGCACAGTGCTAAGCATCTGTTTATGTATATTATCTCATTGAACACTTGTTTAATAACCCTTTGTTTTAGTTCCACATAACAATTAAGAAAACTAAGGTTCACAGATTTTAAAAACCATGCCTGAAACCACAAAACTAGAAAAGGCAGAATCAAGATTTGAATGGAAGCCGACTATCCATAGACCCTGGGCTTTCAACTGTGATGTGGTACTTCCAGGAATGTCCAAAAGCTGCTCTCCCCCATCCTCAAGTAATCTTGGCACTCAGGATGATGCTCTCTGTGGTCCTGTGTCCACCTGTACTCCATTTTTGAGAAGACAGGAGTGGAGAGACCAGATGTCTTAGAGGAGAAAGAGAAGAGCCCAGGCTTGAGTACATCCTCTACCCCTGATGCAGGAGATCTAGGAATCCAGCAGGACTGGGTGGGAGGTACCTGGAGCCTACTGCAGCAAGAGGGGCCAGAGTACCTGTGGGACAAGAGAGGGACCTCACTTTCTGAGCCAGTGGCCAGCTTGAGAATGGAGCGCTTGGATTCCCCAGGTCACTGATGTGAAGCAAGGTTCAGTTACCTGTGTGTTAAGTGATTACAACTGGGTGACTTTGTAGCATCCACTGAATTTCAAGTTTCTTTAAAATCTGCAAGGACTATATACACATGTGAGTGATTCTCAGCTCACAACTCAACAGTTGTGTTCTACTCACTTAATTCTTCATGCCTCCTGATAATATGTTAATTTGTTGGGCACATGCACAGGCATTTGCACTCTCAATTGTAGCCCTCCTCAGCTTTAGTATCATTTAACAGGTGCCTAATCTATTTCTCAGTGCTTCTTCAGTGGTTTCTCTGAGCTCCAGGTTGCTTTGAGTTCCATCTCGCTAGAGACTGCCAGAGCTGGGGTCCCAATTCCTGGTGGGTTTTCAGGAATGGATCAATCAGAGCGCAAGTCAAGTGACTGAGATCAATCAAGTGCCAGGACAAGGTATGCCTGAGCTTTGCACCCCCTGCCCCAGCCCATGTGCCGTGCAGAACCTTGCCGGGATCTCATGGTCAGCATTACCCCACCTCCCAGGAGTTTTAAATCTTCAAGGAGACAAAAAGTAGAGACTTCCACTACAAAGAAGGGGACCAATACCTGTCAAAGTGTTGATCATAGAAGAGTTCAGTTGTTCCATGGTGGTGATTTATTAACATCCTCTTCTATAATCAGAAAGCTCAGTGGTATCGTATAAGCTGCCCACACCAGGTGGTGTCCTCCCTGTTTTAGATAATCATGTTCATTGCTAAGCATTACCATACTGGAGTTCTCCCCTTTCCCCTCCCTTCCCTAGCCCTTGCTTTGCACAGGGAATGATAAGTTCAGGGGTGAAGCAGTAGTTTGGCTCTGATAAAATGCAGGGCACTTGGTGCAGCTGACCTTGATGTCATTTATAATGTAGAAGGTGCAGCCTGTGCTCTAAAACACTGGACTTTGATGTGATTGTTTCCATTTATATAGTCATTAGCCTTGGAGCACAATGTGCTGACAAGGACTAAAAAATGGAAAATCCATTTAGAGATCTGTGCCATACTGTCTCCTCTGCAGTGGACATCACTGATAACCTGGTATTGCCTGACACCCCCAGCTCTGTAAGCTGAATTATACCAGGGCCTTTTTCTTCCTCACTTCGGAAATTTTCATCAGACTGAATTTGCATCACACCTTTCTTGTCCTCAAATTAGGATGCCTTGGAACAACCAGGATAACATGGCTGATTAAATTCCCTGCTCCTGGGACTTCCCTGGAGGTCCAGTGGTTGCGGCTCCATGCTTCCACTTCAGGGGGCGCAGATTTGATCCCTAGTCCGGGAACTAAGATCCCGCAAGCTGCTCGGCACAGCCAAAAAAGAACAAAAACAAAAAACAAATTCCCTGCCCCTGGTTGTTGATAATCCAGGAGGTAACCAAAAAATGGGTGGGTAAAAGAGAATGCCGTAGGGTGAGAGAAAGTCTCGGGACCCACTGATTTCATTTCAGCATAATGCAGTGGCTAGATTTGCCACAAACCGTTTCAACATTTCCATCTGTATGAGAAAGATGCTAACAACTTGAGAAACATTGAGATGAACATGGTCATATACTTCATTCAGTAGATTGTGCCTGAAAAGATAGTATAAGCTACATTAAAAAAAAAAATCAAGTCAGTAGATATATATCTGAAATATTTAAGGAAGATCTACAGTGAGAAGCCTTTTATAATTAAAATGATTCCCCCTACAAATACAAGTAGAATCACCATGAATTTTTTTTTTTTTTCTGGCCGCACTGCACAGCTTGTTGGATTTTAGTCCCAGGCCATCAGCAAGGGAGAGCGTGGAGCCCTAAACACTGGACCGCCAGGGGATTCCCCAAACACCATGATTTAGAGTTAAAAGCAACTTTGCAGGTCCTATCGTCTAACCTTTTCATTTAGAAATGAGGAACTGAGGCCCAGAGAGGTGATGTTTAGGCCCTTTCTACCCACCTTGTGCCTGCTTGGCAAACAAGACATTTTGCAAGCCTAGGTTTCAGCATCCCGGATTTTTGCATGAGATCTCTTGGAAGCAGGACAATCTAATCTGTTTGTGTGGGTGTCATTCATTACCTTTTGGGGGAATTTATTTCACCTTCTCTTATGTGTACCTCAGGAAAGTAAAAGATGAGGAGGCATGTGAAATAAAATTTAGCTCTGCAATAATAGATCCTTTTAGATCCCTGGTTTTGAAGGTTGATAGACTGAGTGAGAGGCAATTTAACAGTGAGCTCACTTGTTTTCATTCCTTTGAGAACATCACTCAGGAAAATTAGCTCAATAGTTGGTTGGGCAGGGGTGCTCTTCCTTGGGGAGAAGGTGTGCATATATGTGGGTGGGAAGGGAGTGGGCATTAGACACTGGACATGCAGTTGCAGGAGCAGATGGGCGGCCCACAGCCTGTTTTTCCCCGGAGCACTGTGGGCCCGGTGCATACTGGGGAGTCAGAACATGTTCTTTTTTGAGAAGCAGCCCAATGCTCCCCCCACCACTGATTGAGATAGCTGAAAGAGCAATTGCTTAGATCTTTTTTCTTCCAGTTTTGTTAAGGTATAATTGACATGCAGCACTGTGTAAGTTTAAGGTGTACAGCATAATGATTTGACTTAACATCATGAAATGATTATCACAATAAGTTTAGTGAATATCTGTCATCTCATATAGATACAAATTTAAAGAAACAGGAGAAAAAACTTTTTTCCTTGTGATGAGAGCTCTTAGGATTTACTCACTTAAAAACTTTCGTATATAAGATATAGCAAGGTTAATTATATTTATCATGTGTCTTAAATCTTGTTCTAAACCTTGAAGGAGAGTTAGGCATAGACCTGTAGTGTGTCCTGAGTGACTGACCGCAGAGTGGGCAGTAAATGGCTGAGGGACTGCTGCTCCGGGAATCTGTAAGACTGTAAATCTTGTGTTGTTAGGTTGGTACCTACGGTATTTACGGTTTTAAAGATGTATGGGGGTTTGTGTTTGTATACATAGCATCGTCTGTGGACTTACATTGGAATTCAGTCTCCAGCTTCATCGTGAAAAACAACATTTAATTTTATAAATAACTGGGAGTAAAGTTTCTTCCAAGGAAATGCTGAAGCAAATAGGCCGCTAAGCAGAATGCCCTAAGTGACCATGACAGCTTGAGGTCTGAAGCCTTAAGACCTCATGTCCCCAAGTCAGGGTTGACTGTCAGGAGGAAAATAAGGAATTGATTAACTTTCCTTCCAGTGTGACCTGCCGTGTATCCTTGATGCCAGCTCGCCTGGCCCAGGTATGTGTTTTCATGTGGCCCCCTGTGCTAGGCTGAGGAGCTGGGGACCAGAGGTCCCCATGCTCACCATGGACAGTCCTGTTTCCCAGGTGCAGCCTCTCTCCCTCAATCACTGCTGCCTTCCCTGGGATACTCATAGCAGCAAATGTTGGCTGAGTTAGTACTTCCTCTGCGGGGCCTGGAGAAGCAGATTGTGTGTATAGAGGGCCCTGCCCTGAAAAAACTCCTGGTTCAGGCCATCACACACAGGACGTGTGCATTCATAGGACAAAATACACGATGGGGAGCTTAGGTTGGGTACAGGTCAGAAGATGAGGCAACAGACCCTTTGAGAATCTAGAGGAAAGAGTGTTCACCAGACATTGTCATGGGCAGCAGTGCCTTCACAGAGGGCTTAACTGGGACTTCAACAAGCCCCTTTAGGGAAGCAGAGGAGAGTGAAGGAAGGAGGTTTACGGCAGCGTGGAGTGGAGGGTCCATGGGCAGCGTTGGTGGGCTGTATTGCAGTGGTACATGGTGTCAGCCTAGAAGCCAAGCTGCCCGGAGGGACATTATGGGTAGCAGACAAGGCACTGGGAATCAGACCAGTTGTACTCCTGACTTTGCCCTTGGTTGTCTGTGCAACCTTCAGTCGCTGATTAGTCTCTCAGAACTTCAGTTTCCTCATTAGAATAATGGAAGGCATTGACATTAGACTGAAGCGTGCCTGAGATACCATTTAGGAGGCAAACACAATTATTGTAAAGAACTGGGGGGTTTTGAGCTGGAATAGGGTAGGTGCGAAGTAGTGTTGTAGGAATACTAAGCTGACAAGAACCCTGGGTTGGCCTGGAGGATCAGCTGAGCCCTGGTAAAGGACCCTGGGCAGAAAAGTATGTGACTCTCCACTCAGAAGAGGAGAATTGATTTCCCTTATGTGATCTCTGAGGGTAAGATTGAAGAGAGAGGTGGAGGCTGGTCTGTGGAGTTAGTCTCTGAGAATACCCACTTTTACAAGGGAAAGAGGTAGATGCATCTCGTAAAGGAAACAGAAATGGAGACACTCAAGAGGAAGGAGGAAACCAAGGAGAGAACAAGGCTTTAGAAGCCAGGAGGACAAGAGCCCCATGGAGGCAGTGGTCAGCCATGTCTAAGGAGAGGCGAGGCGCTGTAGAAAATAGCTTTGCTGTCTTCTCCTTGGACCTCAGCAAAAGCTTTGAGCCTGTGTTTGAAGAGCTCATCTGCTAAGAATACCTCATGAGTGTTCCTCATGAGTGGACACCCTAGGAAATGAGGGAAGGCATGTGGGGCCCAGGGGATGACTGCCCAGCTGTGAGCAAGCACTCAGGTTCCTGAGGAAGGGAGACTTTGATCATCCTAGGACCTTCCAAGTCCTAGTTGCCAGTAGCTTCCTTCCTGATCTCCACTGCCATCACCTCTGACGTCTCCCTGTGACATTGCACAAAATCAGCCCTGGTGCTTAAGGGTAAGAAGTGAATATAGGTGGGAAATTTAATCCAGCTCTTCATACTGGGAAAAAGTTTTGGCCACTCTGAGAATTAAGGAATTTTTTTCTCTTTCCTTTCACCTTCACTTCCTCTCTGCCCCATTTTTTTTTTCCCCCGTATGACAGGAATGCATGTTTTGGAAAACCACTGGTGGTTCTGCCAGGGCTACCCTAGATTTGACATATACTCTGAAGCTCTGAGAGTTTTAGTCTTTTACATGTTAAATAGGATTTGAGCCACACTAGTAAGTTGAGCCATTCTGAGGAATTTTTAATCTCTCCTGAGGTTAGCACCAATGAGATAATGCTTGTATCAGTGATTAGACAGCTTCACCCAGGAGGTGCTGGATAAATAAGGAGACTTATAATCACAAAGGCAGAACCCACCCGTGGCCTACCTACAATATTTACCTGGTTAAGAAGTACTCATTTCCCATTCGGTAAAACGCAAGCAAGAATGGGCTTGCTCCAAGGAATATTTTTCTTCTGTAAAGTTATCTGATAACAGTAAAGGATTAGTGCACTGACTGTTCTCCTTATTGTAAAGCACTTACAAAACCATTTTCACCTTTGAGGGTTAAAATTAGAATTAAGTCAGTTATGAAACAGCTAGAATGAAAATGCACCCCTCTCCAACATCACAAGTCTAAACGCTGGACTCCGGTTCTTCAGACAAAGGAGATAATTAAAGAAGGAGTCTCTCCAGAGTTTCCAAGGAGGTAGAATTCAGGGGCCAGCAGCGCCAACAAAAGGGAAGGAGGGGCTTCCCTGGTGGCACAGTGGTTGAGAGTCCGCCTGCCGATGCAAGGGACACGGGTTCATGCCCCGGTCCCGGAAGATCCCATATGCCGCGGAGCGGCTGGGCCTGTGAGCCATGGCCGCTGAGCCTGCACGTCCGGAGCCTGTGCTCCGCAGCGGGAGAGGCCACAACAGAGAGAGGCCAGCGTACCGGGGGAAAAAAAGGGGGTCGGGGGGGAAGGAGAAGAACTACTGGGAAACAAGAATAGTGAAGGAAGTCGAGGGAGTGGCCGTTTGGCAGGTTTTGACATGTCAAGGGAACAATGAGGAAGAAATAGTGAGTGAGTGGGAGGGAGGGGGAGTGGTAGGCAGTGGCAGGCACAGGGTGGGACCCAGACTTGATGCCGAGCCTCCTAGGAGAGAGAGGGGAAGGGAGGTGTAAGGAAATCACTTGGAAATAAAAAAAAAAAAAAAAATTTATGCAACACTAGAGAGGCAAGAGACCACCGTGACTGAGGTGAGAAGTTTTGGCAGTTTATTTTGTTTGTGCAGTTAACAGGAGGTATGAAGGAGTGCTGGTCTCCAGAGTAAGATGCAGCTTGGAGCCCGTGAACATCGTGGCGTTTGGAGGACACACAAGCACTCCAGTTCTTCTCAGGCAGGATTAATGCAGGGGCCCATAAACAAGGACGTGACATTGAGGAATGCTGCTGCTTTTCCAGCGGCTAAATCGGGGCAGTCAGAAGCAAGGGCTGTGTTGTGTTGGCTTGGATTCCTAGTGACTTTCTACTGGGTTATAAAAATGATTTCCTCAAAAAGCTTGCCAATGGTAGATGATGAATTAGAAAAGCGGTAATGCCAGACCGGCGGAGTCCTCTCAAAGCAGTCAGCTGTACCGTACCATCCTTTGGATGGAAGGCCGGCCGGTGGGACTTTTAGTTGCATGGCTGTTGGAAGAGGAGAGAGCAGTTGTCACCCGTTCCCCCAGTGAAGCTGCGCCTAATTTCTGCGGGCTTCACGCATTAGCAAGTCTCACTTGCTAAGTGAGCAAGCTCACTGAAGAATCTCAGGCTGAGGGTTTTTTTATGGGCAGAGCTGGTGTACATTATTTGGCTCACACGATCATTTGCTCTGACTTGATGATCAAGGGGATAACCCCGGAAGTGCAGGAGCGGTTACTTGACGTTCTTGTCGTCGCCCGTCCATCCCAGCATGCTTTGGGGCTGCCCCTCTGCCAACGCCTGGGGCCGGGTGTGGGGAAGGGAGGTGTTTCTTATGCTCAGCAGTGGAACTTCAGCTGGCTTGTCTCAGCATGTGTAAGGGTTAATCAGGAAAATTATAACTGAAGCCTGATATAGCCCTCAGGACTGCTAGGGAAAGGGGCTTTCTTACAATCCTTAATTGTATTCCTCTCTTTCTCAAAGATGGGTTTTTAATGTAACATTACGGTGTTTGACCAGTGGATAAAGACCTTCCTGATCTGTATTTCAGTCCCTCGTATTCTTGTTTCTTTAAAATTCTCAGGTGACCCTTCCTTTAAAATATAATTAGATTAAAATTAAACACAAAAAGGAATAAGTTGATTCTGTTGTTGTTGCTTAGTTCCTTGAGATCTTCTGCATCTTGGGGCATTTTTGTAAATGAAGATGTGGAATGTCAATTGGACTATTTAATCCAGAGGAGGAGTGAGAGAACTGTTATATTTGGTAGTAATACTGGAATATCACAGAAACTACCAGAAAATAGTCTCTTAGAGTAACATTGTATGTTCTTTTCTTTCTGTTTTGTTTTCATGGCACCATCTATCCTTATTCTGTGAAATAATCAAACCTGTTTTCATTGTATATCTTTTAAAGCTTCAGTTAGCCAGATGTTTTTTAATGTTTGATGCTGTTTTTTTATTCCATGAATGACTCAATTGACAGAATGTAAGCAGCTACTAAACTTGGCAGTTTGTTGCCATCATCATGCCTCTGGACAGGAAGTGTTCAGTATAGATATGACTAACCAGTTTCCAGGCTTAAAAATAAAGTGGGGGATTTCTGGACAGAATAGATCTTTGTCACTCAGTTCAACATGGCTGATAAGTGTGAAGCTCTCAGCAGCCACTTGGCTTTCTCACTTTTACCAGGCCGTCACTTCACCTGACATTTTCTGTTAGACAGATTGAAACTTTATGGTGTTGGTGGGTTTTGGTTTTTTTTAACGAAATAGGAGGATATTTGAATAGACGTGAGAATCAGTGCGAGTCAGTATTCTCTCCTTGTTGCCTCCTTAGCTCCTTTTAAATCATCACCCTCCCGAGGTAGGTTAATGGGGAAATACTCTTCACCTGTCTATGTAGCAGCTTAAACTGAAAGCGTCAAGGACGTGCCCAAACAACTGTATACTCAAGACTTGTCTTCTTGGGCTTCCCTGGTGGCGCAGTGGTTGAGAGTCCGCCTGCCGATGCAGGGGATACGGGTTCGTGCCCCGGTCCGCGAAGATCCCACATGCCGCGGAGCAGCTGGGCCCGTGAGCCATGGCCGCGTCTTCTTGAATCTAAGGTCTACTTGAAGCAGCATTTTTTTTCCCCAAAGTTACTTCCAATCATTCTAGTGATTATTCGATTTCTTTTGTCAGATAGCCCCTTAGCAACTTAGGAAGAATCTATACTCTTTTGACAGATACCAAAAGGATTTTTAGCACCTCTCTGCCTACAATTATTGTTTCAGGACTTCAAAGATAACTTCATATTTTATTTTGTCTTGCTGTCTCCCTAAATAACATAACTTTCCCTCTCTTAATACAGTTTTTTCTCTCCTTTCTTTCTTATTCTAAACAGCATTTTTTAATTCTTTTTTCTTTTTGGTCTTAAGGATTTAAGAAGTTGTAGAACCATGTTTTGTGGAAATGCTGAATTAGAGACAACATTTATTAAATGAGAGTCTCTAACAACAACAAAAAAACCTGTTTCTCTTAACTGTGCAGGTGTTTGAGCTTCTATTTGTTTTTCAAATAAGAAACTTGCCAGGGAATGATGATTTAAAATACAAAATGCATGCAAAATATTTTTAGTTTGGGTTAGGGTGAGGTCAGTAATGGTTCTCTGGGACAACTCAGCTTTATTTGCCAAATTTAGAAATAAATCATAAATGTATGAAGAACTGGGTTCTAGTAACCATACTTGAGCAGAATGTGGCTGTGACTCTGAAATGATGTTTCTTCTCCTGTGCTCCTCCTTACTGTTTTCTCTGTTTTCGAGATTGAGGCAGGACAGAGTAGAATAGTCCCTGCTATGGCTTGGATTAGAACTTGATAAAAATCAAGTCTCTTAAAGATATAGGACTCCTGTGCTCCCAATAACCTATACCTGTTCTAGTTAGATGTTTTCAGGGGGAAAAGGGGAACTGTGTATACAAGCCAAGCTTTCACTGAATTTTTTAATGATTCCCTGATCTGAAATGTTCATCTTCTCTACCTTTGTCGTGAAGACTACTTCTCTATCTTTGTTGCCTTGTTGTGGCAAGACTCTTCTAGTTTTTATGATGTTGGGCACAGTGTAGGGAAACGGAAAATGCTTGATAACCAGTGAAGTGTAAGGGTAGGCATATGATCCAGAGGGTAAAATATTTTGCAGAATTTAAACCTCTTGTTTGAGATTTTCATGAGATTGGTGGATCATTCAAACATTGATGATGAGTCATCATCTGGCCTTGCTGTCTGGGTTTTAGGTACAGGAGGGGACTGTGCTCGGTAGGTGGTTATACCATCCATGGTGCCAGCTGTCAGCTGAAACCAAGATGGACATTCAGAATATACTGTGCATATGAGGGGCATTTAAGAGAAGGCCTATTAGGACTTTCTTTGTGCTGGTTCTTTTGAGGCCTTCTGGATGATAATCAGTCTCTTACCTAGTGTTTTGAATCACAGTGGTCATGCCTAGGCTCAGCACAGACCCATGGGTGGGCTTTAACCAGACCAGATCTGTCTAGGCTGCTGGAGTCTGTAACAGGCTAACTTATTACTCTGTTGAAAAGTTGATGGGAACTGGAGAGTTGTCTTTCAAATTTGGGTCAGGGGGGCTTCATTATCAGCGCGCTTCTGGCACATCTTGTGGGGCAATAGAAAAGGGAGTGTTTTAGGCAACTCTTGTGTTTGCAATGCCTCTTTTTTTTTTCTCACTAGTGTTTTGTAGTTGTTGTTGTCACAGAAGCATCTCTCTCTGTTTCAGCTCATTGGAATTGTACATCTGTGGAGTTCTTCTTGCATTCCAGCTATTGTAGCTTATCACTAGTTAAATCTAGTTTAAAATTAAAAGTACTTTTAGGAGAAAGATTAGAGAAGAAAAAGATGTTAGTTGATTGAGGGACAGAGAAACAGTGGGCAGATCCAGATGTAAAATGCTTTGGGGCTGTGTAAAGCCTTCTAACAACTAAAATCTCAGCTTTTACTTATTTATATCTAGAAGATAAGAAATGGACTTAATCAGAATTTGACAGCAAATGAAAGGCCTCAGCCCTCTTTAACCATGCACATACATGCTCAGAAGTTCTATAAAATAATGGATGATAAAGGCAAACTGCTGATCAAAATAATATGAATTGTGCCTGAAAAGAAAATCTTGCCTCTGAGACCAGGAGGGCTCCCATAGTGGCCACCGCTTTGCCTTGAGCCCAAAGACAAAGAAATAACTGTTACTAAGACCTCTACTGACCCAACACCAGCCTCCAACTAGTGTTCCAGGCATTTTTCAGCTATCCCTCATGATGAAAAAAATACTGTATTAAAATATTTCAGACTATTTTTCCTCCATCAGAATGCAGTGAGCTGTAAGTCAGCTCAACAAAAGGTGACCCAACCTCTGACCCCTTGATACTTTGTTAGGAGCTATTAAAACTTTTGAGACCTGGAAGATTATTGAGGCCTACATTTGGAACCTAGAATCTTAATCCAAGAATTCTAAAACATTCTCTTTGGTGGGGGGGCTGTGTCTAAGGTTGCTCTATTTTGTGATAATACCAATTTAATGGAAGAAAAATACTCATAGATGCTAGACACTTGCTATTCAAGAATTAAATTTCTTTTGAGGTTAGCTAGAGTCTCTAAACATTCATTTAAACATGGTTTCTAAGTTTCAGTGGGGGCAGTATGGCATATGGTTTTATTTTATTCTGTAGTATGTAGTGGAAAAAGATTTCATTTTAATTTGTCAACAGGGAAAATATGGCAGAATTCATTTTGGGTATTTCCTATAGATCGTGCCCTGCATTGGAAAGTGGATGGAGTTCTGGCATTTGTATGTTTCAGGGAAATAAAGGTACAGAGAAGCACTTGTCCATTGCCTAAACAAAGACTAACTGTACAGCTGACAGCTTAAAAATACTGTATGAGATGACATTTCATGTCCAACAGTAGCATCTGTTTCCTTCATTCTAAGACCAACAAATGGCATTAAAAATGGATGCTGAAAGGGGCTCCCCTGGTGGCGCAGCGGTTAAGAATCCGCCTGCCAATGCAGGGGACATGGGTTTGAACCCTGGTCTGGGAAGATCCCACATGCCGCAGAGCAACTAAGCCCGTGCACCACAACTACTGAGCCTGTGCTCTAGAGCCCACGAGCCACAACTACTGAGCCTGTGTGCCACAACTACTGAAGCCCATGTGCCTAGAGCCCACACACTGCAACGAAGAGTAGTCCCCACTCACCACAACTAGAGGAAGCCCGCACACAGCAATGAAGACCCAACACAGCCAAAAATAAATTTTTTTAAAAAATGCGTGCTGAAAATGTAAGAGGAAAAGCCATCGTTTATGGCAAATTTGTTAATTCCCCAAACCATCCTTTTCAAAGCAGGAGTAGACTGAATGACATGAATTGAAAATTAACAGGAGATTAGTTCAAGGGGGAAACTTTTCGGTTAGGATAGATTTCATTTTCAGATTTAGAAACTGACTCAAATCATACATTCTAAAGACTTGATTCATCTTTTTCCTAAGCATGTAATCTTTACAATTTACATTGTCTCACCTTAGAGATAAATTCAACATGATTCTTCTAAGATATCTTCTATTTTTGCAGGAATGAGGGTATTAGAAATCATATGAAAAAGAATATTTCCAAAAAAGTAGATTGTCTTTCTCTATAGAAACAATGCTTTAATTGGAGGTTTGGTTATTTATCAATATAAAATAACCACTAGATATGATCAGGAATATTTCTCAAGAACAACGATATGATCATAAAACTTGCTAATCATTTAACTCAGAAAATTTTATTTCTAGCCTTATAAATGAGCATCATGTGCACCATGTGTACTGATCTTATAAAGCCTCCAGTCTTTAAGAAGATTAATCTGGATACCATAAAAGTACAAATTGAGCATCACAAATTGTCTCCTAATATATATATATATTTTTTTTTTATTTATTTTTTTTTTTGCGTTACGCGCGCCTCTCACCGCTGTGGCCTCTCCCGTTGCGGAGCACAGGCTCCGGACGCGCAGGCTCAGCGGCCATGGCTCACGGGCCCAGCCGCTCCGCGGCACGTGGGATCTTCCCGGACCGGGGCACGAACCCGCGTCCTCTGCATCAGCAGGTGGACTCTCAACCACTGCACCACCAGGGAAGCCCTATATATATATACTTTTTTAATGTTAGGTTAGTAGGCACTGCTTTTATTTGCCTGTGGAAATCTTTGTCCTGTGTCTCTAAACCAAGTTGAGCCAGGTAGTGTGAACCGATTCTTCCTGGGCATGTGTGACACCCGGGGTCATCACAAAAGGTGTTCAGCTCCTCTGTCTACCCCAGAAACAAAGCCTAGACACCTAACCCCCTTCCCAGCCTGTTAGGCACACTTCCTTCCCTTTAGAACAAAACCTGACCTCAATAGGATAGCTCTTACTTAGCACACCAGTAGTAATTGTATTCAGTGCTTTATAAAATCCTCAAATTTAAGAAAGAGCAAAGATATGCAGTTATTTATCCCTGTGTCTTTCTCCATATTGGGCATTTTATCTATTAGGACATGTTTTAGTTCATTTAGAAACTGGTTTGCAATTTTTAAAGTCACTTCAAAACTCTCCTCGCTGGGAATGTCAAGACAGGCATATGCCAGGAATCTGACCAGGTGTAAGTTAATGCCAGTAGCTTTCACCAGAGAAGATTATGTAGTATGGAAGACCTGTCTCTGTCCTTGAGGGGCTTTCAGTCCGGAGAAGATGTCAGACATGCGCACGAGGAAGTACATACAAGGGGGATGCCACATCTGGGTTAGAGAGGTTCAGGAAGGGCTATCTATGGCCGAGACATCTGAGGCACAACTGTTGAGATGAATGCATTGGCAGGAAGCTTTGGACAGGATTTCCCAAAATGTGGTGCATGTACCGTTGGTGGTGGTACGGTAAATGATTTTAGGAGGCCCCAGGCACAGAGTTAGATCATCTTCAGGAACTTTACAAGATGATTAGTCCCTTTCAGCTCCCTTGGAATCCTTTGCATCATTCCCAGAGAATGCCCGTTTGGGGCTGTGTGACCTTTGCCACCTTATTCACACTGACTCACCCCTTTTGTGCCATGCAGGTAGACATGGGGCTCATGGCCTTTGGCAGACAGCGATATCTGGCTAGAAATGAACAGTATGGGGGGTTTTTTCCTCATTGAAATAATTTTTATGATTTAACAAATTTTTAATGATTTTTATGATTATGGTATATTTAGGGGAGGAGTACCAGTTTCCATTCACATTGTGTATATGGTTCCTTTTATAAATAAATGTTTTTTAAATAACAAGTAACCAGAGGGAAATAAAATACAGATAATAAGTAGAAAACAAAGGCAAGTATTTGCAGCAACACAGATGGACTTTACGCTAAGTGAAATAAGTCAGGCAGAGAAAGACAAATACTGTATGTTATCAGTTATATGTGGAATCTAAAAAATACAATAAACTAGTGAATATTACAAAAAAGAGGGAGACTCATGGATATAGAGAACAAAACTAGTGGTTACTAGTGGGGCGGGGGAGTGGGAGGTACAAACTGTTGGCTTAAGGATGTATTGTCCAGCATGGGGAATGTAGCCAAAATTTTGTAATAACTGTACATGGAAAGCAGCCTTTTACAATTGTATAATTTTTTTAATAAAAAACAAAACAAAGGCAAGTTGTGACAGTAGTGCTCAAAGGATGAGGGTTTAGAGTGTTGCTTAGGTACGTACAGGATGGCTTTTTCGGAGAAGATAGAGATTTCAGCAAATATGCTGGGGTGGAAAATGCAAGGCATTTGGAGGGAAAGGTGAGTCTAGAAGGTGGTGGAAGCCTAGAGATGTGTTGACAAGTCAGAACTAGGAAGTCTTCTTGCTCAGCTTGATTGCCAGCTAGGGGAACAGAGGGCTGCGAGCGCTTTGGAATCACTGCCAGAGTTACACCCAGGTCTGAAAAGTGATTCAGAAGGATTTGAGTCCCTGAGCCTTTAAAGCAGGGGTGGCTAACTCAAACGTCTTGGCTCATTTCCTGGCCCCTGTGGGCGTGTGGCCAGGTGGTAAACTGGACAGGACCTGTTTCTTACCCCCTTGTACCCCCTACCCCCAAATGTTACCAGAAGGTCAGATTTTTCTTGAGAAATGGGAAATGTGAATATTTAGGTCAATGCTCCCAACTTTTACGTGGTTTTTGCTAATTAGAAAAACAAAATTAAAACATTATGAGGGCCCATTTTGGGGTTGATGAAAGTGTTCTGGAATTAGATAGTGATGAATGTTGCCCATTGTGAATATAA
This sequence comes from Kogia breviceps, assembly GCF_026419965.1. NCBI lineage: Eukaryota > Metazoa > Chordata > Mammalia > Artiodactyla > Physeteridae > Kogia > Kogia breviceps. Next base: position 98,118,618 of record NC_081313.1, read on the forward strand.
TAAAAATCACTGAGTTTTACCCTTTTCAGATGGCTACAATGGTGATTTTTATGTGATATGAATTTTATCTCGGTTTTAAAAAGAAGAAAATATTATGGGGGCCCAACCAAAACGTGTTGCCAGCCCAAAGTTTGTAAGCTCTGTTTTCAATGGAGGAATTACTCTTTGCTACTTTTGATAATCCCAAACCACCTTTCCCCTGGGAAGCCCAGCGACCAGGAGTTAATGGGGGTCACATTGTAACCCTGCATTAACCTCTGGGCCTCTTTTTTCCGCCTGTGGTCTCCATGGCTTCTTCCATCTCTAAAAGTAGGACTGGTGACAGAAATGGGGAGAGGTGGGATGGGTGGCCTTAATTCTGGAGGACTGAGTGAGGGGGTGGAAAGACAAAACTACAGAAAGGTGGGTGCTGCCAAAGTGTTTCAGAGAAGTGATTTATTTTGTTGTTATTTGGCAACTGGTGGTAAAATTGACTGGTTACATTATTTGCCAAAGTTTATTTTACCCAAATATCTACCATTGGGGAAGTAATCCATCTCTAAGACAGCAAGTTAATGTACTTAGGGAAATGATTTTTAGTTCTTAAAAGAGATTGACTATAATGACCTTTTTTAGTTATTTTCTTTAACAGAAAAATGAGTTTGATATACCAAGTATGACTCAACATGAAAGAATTATGATTATTTTAACAAAACTATTTGGCTTTATTATTTTTAATTCTAAATATAATTTGAAGTTAGCCAATTTCAATAAGGACAAAATAGAAAACTTAAGATTTTTATATTATAACCCTAACTTAATTTTCAACTTTTTCTTTAACAAACTAGCAAAGAAAGGTAGAGTTTATGCCTTTTTAAATTTCCAGTTTCTTATGAATTTATCCTTGAAAAATGCCTTTTTTAATCTTAAAAAAGCAACATCTCTCTGAAAAACAGAATTATCTTATCTCTGCAGACTGTGGGTTATTCAGTAATTTTTACCAGTTTGCAAAAAAAGAGTGAGAGATAGGATAGAACGTTTCTGACAGGGTTAGTCAATAAAGGCTTCAAGGAAGATATATTTGGGAAGGATCATTGAGGAATGGATAGGATTTCACCCAAGATGGCTCCCCCTTGCTTCCTTCAAATTTCCGCTCGAATGTCACCTTTCCAGAAAGGCCTTCCCTGACTAAAATAGCAGGGATAAAATAGCATAGTCTCCCCCTCACCCCCACTGTCTCCTTACTCCCACCCCCAGCAAAAACACACACACTCCCTTTACTTTTTTCTAGCCCCTGCTACTATTTGACCTGTTTATACACATTTGTTTAATGTGTCTTAGGTTTTGTGTCTTAGGTTTCCCTCTACTAGAGTCTGTGCTTCTTGAGAGCAGGCATTTTGGTGGTCAGTACAAAATGTGTTAAGTGAATGAATGAGGGACTGACCGGAAGAAGGCTTTTCTGCTAAAAGTCTGTTTACTGTGTAGTGCTCCAAACTGGTATGGAAAATCCAAGTTCAACTTCTCCTAGGATATTTAGAAATTTGGCAAATTCACCACCTCTCTGAGACTCAGTGAACACATTCTGTAGAAATTAGGGGGAGATTTTGATGCCTGTAACTAAATAACAAGTGTTATGAAAACAAATTATTATTACTCTTAACCTTCCTATGTTTTTCCCCAGCAGACCTTCTGTAGACACTCACTGACCATACATAAGTTAGGTTTAAATTATTTCTAAAATCCATGGGACTTGCACATGCCCTTCAGTTTCTGACATACAGGTACACTGCGGGGCAGAATTCTAATTCCAAAGAGCCAATAGGAGTTCCGTAGGTTGGCTCTGAAATGTAGTCCCATTTATTTCTGTAAGGAGGAGTCATCCACACAAATGGCTGCCAAGCCCGGGAGCTGAATGTAACTGTGTGGTGATGGCCAGGGAGTACCTGTGGTAAACCAGGCAGGGTGTTCTCCTTCTAAAGACGGCAGCCACTACTTAACCTCAAGACCACGGTTGCCGTGTGGGAATGTGGGTCCGTTTTGGTCAGATCTTAAGATTTTCCAAAAAAAAAAAAAATCAAAACCACAGATTTTGAGGTTAAATTTTTCAATTTTTTAAAACGTGGACCACTAACTCTAAGAAGAATACAACACTGTACAGGCCAAACAACGGGGTGTCCAGGTTACAACCTCCACAAGGCATCCTGATCTAAGTAAAACAATGGAGGATAACTGAGCATTAGGAGCAGGGAAAAAAGGTTAGAAAGAGGGGTAGAAACCACTTTACAGAGAACCTAAGTGCCACACTGGAGGTAGCCAGCGGTAAGCACACTGGGTTTTCTTTTTTCAAGGTTATATCCTGGAGTTTTAGAGCTTCAGTGTATCCTGACACTTGGAATGAGATAGTTCACTTTAAGGACCAGCAAATCGCATCTTACCATTTGCTTACCTTTAATGGGATCTGGCCTCTTAGGGCTTGACATGGCTATAAAATGTTGGACTAGCTTAATCTTTTCATACAGTTATTGCGGAAAGGTTTTGTCAAGAATGTGGGGAGGCTATGCCAGGATGCATATTTGATAGATGCCCAAGCTTAGGCCAAGAAGTCACTGCTCCTAAAATACTCAAACAGATGGCTTTGGGATATTTTCATGAAAGATTCCAGAACATTTGCTGTAGGGATTGAGTTAGCTAAATATGGTCACTTCGCCAAACAAAAGTGGCTGGTCATTCTGTATGTTCTGGCAAAGGACAGGAGAGAAAAGCAGTAGACAAAAAAAAGAAAAGAAAATGCATATTGTCCATGGAGTATAAGTAAATTTATTTGTTAAGCTCTAGATATATGAAATTGAATTGATTTCCTGACACATCTTCATGAATTGCTGGAAAAGACAGTGATAGGTTCCATGGAAGCAGATTAGAGCAGTGGGGTTTGTTTCACTCCATGGTAGCTGGAGGGCAGGTGTCACACACTTTGAAGAGTAGAGAGATGTAGAGAGATGAATAGAGTGGTACCTTAGTTGTCAAGGATTATAATCAAGTAAGATAAGGTAGGAATTTAATTCTCCCATGAGGCAGAAAATACATTAGAAGAGGGAACACTTTATTCTTTTCTTTGGATTTGGGAGATTACTTTGCCTCTGGATTTGGAAAACCTTCTTGGAAGAGCTGGTGTTTAAACTGAACCTTAAAGGACGAGCAGGACTTTTTCAGGAGTGGAGCAGGTGGACACATAATTTTTATTTTCTTTATTTTTTTTGCTCTTCTCTGATGTGTAAGACCCATCCTCCTTATTTTTTGGTTCAAGGAGTTGCTTTATCTTGGGGAGCAGATAAGCTCTAAAATGCAGCTGGCTCAGCAACATCACAGCATTTGATAGAAAATTCACAGATAGCAAACATGCTCTTAATTTCACTTTTCTTACAGAGCAGCCATGCACTATAGTTGGCTGCCATGTATCTCGGCTCTGCCCCTCATTCAGTGCCCTTGGACAAGTCCCTTGACTGCTGAGCCTCAGTTCTCTCATCTGCTCCCTCAGGGTTAAATAATAATAAGAGGATGAAACCAGAACAAACCCTTTCATAAACACATGGAAGTGTTATAGTGCAAATATTTTGCATACTGTGGAGTGCCATGCAAATGTCAGCTGTACTTTGGCTGTCTGGTTGTCTTTGTTATAGGGCCAGGAAACCAGAAAGTGTGTGTTGACCATCGACGCCAGTTTTAGGGGCTGGTTCGATAACTAAACTGCACTCCAGTGTGTTGACTTTTAAAGTCTGTTACTGGTTTTCAAAGCCCGGCGTGAATATAAATATTCATCAGGAGCCAGGGCCTCTGGCAGGATGGGAGAACTTAGGGAGTGGAAAAGTGTAGAAAATCGTGGAGCTTGTTTAGAGGATTTTCCCCACAATCTGGTGGAAGCTTGAATTATATCAACAGTGGAAAGAAAGGCTTCATGTCCTCAAGAAAATATGTAAATAAAGCCAGCTTAATTGAAAAGTCTTCAAGAAGAATATATGGAATCCTAATCCAATGTAATAAATAAGGAAGGGTTCATTTAATTTAAAAAGAAAAAGAATAGTTCACGAAAGTCAGTTTGGTATAAACACTTGTAGGATATTTTTATTTAATTTCAAACCCATATGAAGCTTAGTGATAGAGTTATTAGTCCCTGTTCAAATTTTGGTTAAAGTATCGTTTAAAGAGACTAACTTTTCTATTCTCTTTGAGGCTTTAATATAATAAGCTCTATTCTGAGAACATTCTCTCTGCATTCTGTGCACAAGCTCACGTCTAGTTTTGGGTGAAAAGAAATTTGAGTGGAGAGTTACATCTGTTCATAGGCTACTTACAGCATGTCTTCATGGCCAAAGTATGTCTGTTGGAAAATTGTAAAGTACAGCATTGTAGGAGTACACCTCAGAGTAGGGGTCCTCCAACTTTACTCTCCCTCAGAACCATCCATCAGGGTGCTTCTTCCAAATGCAGCTTCTTAGACTGCAGTCCTGAGGATTCTGATTCAGTGGGTCTGACAATCTGCATTTCAAAGAAAGCTCCAGGGTCTTCTGATGCACGCGGACCTTGCCACGGAGAATGCTGCCCAAGTACCTGCTGTATCTGTCCTCTCCCTGCCAGTGCTTTCTCACAAACTGAGTACCTTTGTAGTAATTTTCCTGGGCCTCGACAACAAGCTATACATAGTTTGTGTTGAAAGTTTCTCTAAAATCCATAGGACCCACATGCATCCTTGGGTCTCTAACATACAGATAGGTACGCTGCTGAGCAGAATTTTTAATCCCTAACTCACCTGTAGGAATTCTGTAGGTCAGCTCTGGAATGCAGTCACATTTATTCCTGTAAGGCAGAATCTTCTTTTTCTTTTAAGGCAACCTCCTGGGTCAGTCTCCACTTGTGAAACCTGCAAACCTAGTTTCCCTCCATCACCCCTTAGAGCAAAATTATCGTTCCCTCTCTTGGCTACCATCGCTTTTAGGATCCTGCCAAAACTGTGTGCTCATCTGCCCCGCACCTCAGTGCCACATTAAACTGAGTGTCCGGAGAGAACTGGAGAGAAAGGATCGGTCATTTATGGCTGAAACCACAACATTATAAACACTCGGAAGTTTTGTTGAATGATTCGTGTCTTCAGGTTAATATCCTCTCTTCTTTCCTCACTCCTGTTTCACAAGTCATGATCACAAGACTCGATCATCCCATACCAGCCGATCTACAATATCTACCTTAAGAATAAGGATGACAACATTGATGACCAGAGTAATAATAGTTCACGTTAACTGATGCAGTTTTTAAATATCTGGCACTATCCTAAGCACTTTATATGGATTATTCTCATTTAATCTTCCTAACAACCTCAGGTATCCTCATTTGCATATGGGGACCCTGAGGCACAGAGAGGTTAGGTAATTAGCCCCTGGGACACGGGCACTCAGTGGCGGAACCAGGCTTCTGACCCAGACGGTGTGCCTCTGGAGCCCACGCTCACAGGCACCACATTACCTGGCTTTGCCTGACTCTCTTTGCATGAGACAGTTGTGAATCCGTTGCAGAGGGTTCGCAAGAACTCAGGTCAATTTGTTAGCCCATAATTTTCACTGACCTTATCCCACAAATTTCTTAATGGGTCGTCTTAGAAGTTAGTTTGGAAAACTTGGGTAAGTAAAGTTAAAATGTTACTTTACTGCAGGAATCCTCAAGACCTCTAATACTATTAGTACATTTTTTGCAACTCAAATGGGACCTTTGTATACACCATTTCCCAAATGTATTTAGCTCCAGGGAATCACCCCTCCCACCCCTACTTAAGGCTCTTAACTTCTTGAAGAATTAGGTTTTTGTTGTTTTTAACATAATTCGGAATAAAAGCTGGCTAGTGCTCTTGTGGGGTTCCCAAGAAATTTCTCAGGTCTGAAATATTTGGGTAACCCTTACTTTTGACCCTTTCTTATTTAGTCTTGAGTGTCTTTAGTGCTTGAGTAGTTGAGTAGTCCTTAGTGACCACTTACATTTACCTGCTGGAACAATCACGGATTTGTTGTCATAGTGTAATTACTAATATTGCCCTTTTCGAAGGGATCCCATTTGGATGATAAACTCTGCACAATTGCTCTAATCATAACTTCACCCTCCCCCAATTAAATAAAGACCTCTGTTTCATACTTGCTACCTTCTCGCCACTCACTGAAGGACTCATTGCTACCACATGTATGGGAACAAAGGTAATAATAGCCATGTGCCTCTGGCATCTCACCATTTTATGTCAGAGTCATGCAAGGAATTATAGAATTCCATAAACTGGAATTACCCAGTTTATAGTCTCTCATCACTCAAAAGTAGCATTTCTTGGGCTTCCCTGGTGGCGCAGTGGTTGAGAGTCCGCCTGCCGATGCAGGGCACACGGGTTCGTGCCCCGGTCCGGGAAGATCCCACATGCCGCGGAGCGGCTGGGCCCGTGAGCCATGGCCGCTGAGCCTGCGCGTCCGGAGCCTGTGCTCCTCAACGGGAGAGGCTACAGCAGTGAGAGGCCCGCGTACCGCAAAAAAAAAAAAAAGGAGCATTTCTTAAGAATTGCAAGCCTTTAAGACTTCTTCACCTTGCTCAGAATCTATCTATTCATATATATGCTTATCTATGCAGAAGAGACAGCAACTCTGAAAGGATACCAAAAGTCTAAAAATAGTTGTTACCTCTGGGCAGCAGTGGTTGGCATCAGTACTGTGTAGTGGTAGCAAAGCTGAGAGAGACTTCTTACTTTAAATATTTACACTCTGGCTTTTGAGTAACGTAAGCATATTATTTTTTAAAATGTTTTAAAACTATTCTGAGTTTTCCCTGGAAATACAGGCTATTTCAAGCCCAGCTGGGTTGATCTACCTTATCGAATCCATGTCTTTCCTCCAAGGGAGACCTGGTCACTTTTTTTTCTTTTATTTCACTTCACTTAGTCAAATATCATTAGTTCTTCTTACACTTCAAGAGAGAGCTTTTTTCATGCTGTGTGTTGTAACATAATTCTTAAGAGAATAGCTTGGAATTGGACATATCTGGGATCAAGTTCCTCTCTTCCATTTACTGACTGTGTGGCCTTGAGAAAGCAACTTAATTTCTCTGGGCCTCCGTTACCATACCTGTAAATGGGGATAATGACAACCTCCCTCTTGGGATTGTTGTGAAATTTCAATAAGATAATGCATATTCTAGGCAGTTCTGGGGATAATGTAGTATAAGTTCAAAATATGGTGGCTAGCCTGTGGGTTCTCATGACTGTAAACCTCTCACTCTGAGTAACCACAAAGCTCATTTCTATTCCTATAACCTCTTTTCTAATATTTACAAGACTGACATTCCGTGGGATCCAACCATACCACTTCATATAAATATCATCAAACTTTCTTCCAAGCCTGGTATTAGTGCACCTAGAGGCAGCAGGGATATCTTGTCAGAGTTTATGCCTTCCACAAAGCAGTCAAGGCATCATGATTCCTGAAGCAAATTAACCCCAAAAAAAGCAAAAAAAAAAAAAAAAAAAAAAAAAAAAAAAAAAAAAGCAGAGATGGAATCTAATATGACGTTAAAGGTGTTGAAACTTAGGAGATGACATTTTCAATTTCAAAATCATCACAAAAGTAAGCCACAGGAATCAAAGACACAGTTGAACCCAAAATCATGATGAAAAGACTCAAATTCAAGCAACAAAAACAGCCCAAGGTCACACGGGGAAAAGCCTTTATAGTGTCTTCTTTAGGACATAATTCCTCTTGTCCACAAATTTGGAAAATGAAGATATAAAGAGAAACTAGTAGAAAGAATACAGTGTGTGTAAATATTGGATTTGAATTCCTGCTTCTCTATCTCAAGTGTATTAAATAAGGGAGCAAAACTCAGTGTGCATTTGTGGTCTGTGTCATGAGCCCAGCGTGCTGCTGGGGGTTTTCTGATTTGTAACTCAGTAACTCTCACTTAAGCCATACCACCTTGAAATGATGCCCTACTTAGCAGATGAGAAAACAGATTCAAAGAAATTAAATTGCACCCAAGTCTACCACCCAGGACTCTCGACCTTGATCTTTTGTTTCCATCCATGCTGTTCTTACTTGGCAGGAAGCCCTGCCTTTGGGTTTCTATTTCTCTGGGAAGCTTTGGGAAGTCTGGGGGAGAAGCTATGACTTCATGGAGTAATCTTGTTGGCCACCGTGGGTTTTCACTTTGGCTTTATATGTGGCCCACTTCCTTTACATTGTTTCCTCTGTTGCACAGCTTTGTATAGATGCTGATACTGTTGTCTTTTTGTGGGGTGCTTCAATTCTGTTCTCCAGGGGCCAGTTTTCTCTAGACAAAATACACTTGTGTTACCTATCACAGTCCTTGTGGTACTGAATCTACTGCTAACAACAGATTCAACACCTAAGAAAAAGAGAAATTCCCTGATAAAGGAAATTTTAATATATGTTAGTTTTTTTAATGTCATCATGGAAAGGATCTATAACTCGTTATTCACAAAACTGTGTGAGGTCTTTGTTTTCACACAACCGTCTGACATTTTGCATTTCTAAGCTCCATGTTACTTCCGGAAGGAGTTGATTAATTTTCACCAAATGTCATTCAGTACCAGAGAACCTCAGAAGGTATTTGAAGTTTAATTTGTTGACTTCTTTAAACAAACCTGTGGAGAGAGCTGTTCAGTGACCGGTATTCTGTGAGATCTTCCTCTGTGCTCCATGTCCATTTATCTTTGCAATCACTCCAAGAGGTGGGGAATCATTATTCCCATCTTGTAGATGGGGAAACTGAGTCTCAGTAATATCCGTGAGCAGTATGGCAGTTCATGGAACCATCGGCTACGGAATATCGGACTTTTATAAGTACACTCTTCTTTTCCAGGACCCTGGGGAAATTAGTTGCCACAGGAAATGTGTACTAGTTCTCACTAAAGGGTTATATGTACTGCAGTTTTGTTTTGGTTTACTTTATATGGTTTTGATGAAAAAATTGCAATATGTGTTAAAGGATATGTTTTTAAGGAGATCAACTCATGACTCTCATAAAAATACAAAAGGGACATGCCGAAGATTTTACTTAACTCATTAACTAATGCAGAACAGTAAGCTCTTATAATCGTTTCAAAGGAGAATGCCAAGTGTAACACAGGCAGACAAGAAAATGAGGAAGCAATTGCACCTTCACCAGGCAGAATTTATTTGTATCTCTGTGGAAGAGAGCCATTTGCACTACCAGATTTACTTACAGCGTTGTGAAATAGCTACGTCAAGAACAAGGAAAGGAATATGCAAGGGGGTGCAGTACTCCATTGAAAACCATCCAGTGATTTTTTTTTTTCTTTTTCAGCCCTTTTTAAAGTTACCGCCTTCCCTGACATTTGTCTTCTTTAATATCTTGACTTTTTAAATGAGCATGTACTTTTTTGAAGGTGGTAGGAGACACAGAGTGAATGACTTAGCTTGTCCCTGTGATGAGTCATACCATTGGTTTTCAACCACTTGGGATCAGGAAAATGCATACACACCCAAATTTGCATTTGCCATCAGGTTAAGGACCTTAGATGTACTGATTTTCTCAAGACTATGTTCTTTTGTGTTAGGGTCTCCATCTGTGACCTGAGGGTGATTGGGGAAGAAGGATCCTGGCACTTGTTTTTTTCTCTGGATAAGATTGCCTCCAGCTTGCTGCCATGGTCATTTCTTCTGGTCCTTCCAGGGTCAGCCCCTCTCATAGTTTGAATCTCTGCTGCTTCTGCTAATAATGGCCCTCTCCCCACCCTCACTCTCTTTTTCTTTCTTTTTTTTGTTTTTGGTTTTTTGTTTCTTCTCTATCCTGTTGAATTTCCCACTTTGGAATTTTTGAGTGTGGAGGCTAGTGTCACACACACATCAGCAGTGTCCCAACAATTCCTTGCTTTTCTCCTGGAGCACTACCAAATCCCAATGTAGGGGGGTCAACTCTTAGCTGTTTAACTTCTTGTGACAGTGTTTACTGTTGGTTATGACCCCTTTCTTATCCCCAAAGCTGTCTTTTTACTAAGCCCCATTTAGATTTGGAGTAATTCAAATGCAAGAGAGCTAAGGTTTTATATATTTGTTTAAAGAACTTTTACTAACAGACCAAAACAGCCAGTCATGCTCTTCAAATTGTTTTCTTTTCCATCATTCCTACTACTGGGCCCACTGGATCAAATTTTAACTAGGCAAGAATTAGCAATGACATATATGTGCATCAGTAGTCACCGTTTAAAAGTTCCAAGTATAACAAATTTGATGGGTGAAAAAATTATGTATTTGATGGTGAGGTTGTAAAGAAAGTGATTATTTCACTATATTACCATTTTCTTAACTGGGGTAATATTATGGGTAATTCTTGTTAATTTCAGAGAACTATAGTTTTTCATTAATTAATGTCATGAAAAGGTTTTGGGGTTTTTCCCCCTTATAGGCACTTTTTTTCTTTCATACAGGGTCATTATAACTATGACATCAGTGTTTATCTCCAGATTTATAATTGTTGATGCTAAAAGCAGGATTCCCTAAATATCAGTTTGCCTTAAAGCAAACGTTGCTGAAATGGACTGTTTGATTAAGCCAAGAAAGGTGATGTAAAGACATAGAGGAGGGGCAGTGAGATAAGTAGATGTCAAATAACATTCACACATATTTCTG